>NC_056741.1:764860549-764956462 GCF_019279795.1 Protopterus annectens
ATGTCATGTGATATTAAGAAAGCATACGATAATGTTCAACATAGTCAGTTATGGAAACAGTAAGGGATTCCAAAGAAAGGGACAGGGGTCATTAGAGATATTTATGAGAAATCTTGGGTGAAAGTATTAGTGGATGGATAGGAAATAAGATTCAAGTGGAAGAAGGTGTCAGTCCGTACGGCTTTCTTTTGTTTAGTTGTCAGTGCTGTAATAGGGAAGGCAATACGAACAGGGATAGAACTGGGAATAGTAAAAGGTTTGGTTCACTTACAAAAATTTATTATTCAAACAATTTAGTTACCATGATAAACAATAAGGTGTGGGTAGAATTACTAAGGAGAGAATTAGAGGATTATTAGAAGTAAAATACTTGATTTTAATCAAAGAAAGGAGAAAGGGATAAGATGACATATTGCAGACCATAGGCATCTAGTATACAGTGAAAAAGAAATACTACGTATAAAATACAGAAAAAAGGAAGTTGATAAACAATGGAAAGAAGTTCCATGAGAAATAAAATCATGTTTTGATGAAAGCTGTACAACTTGACTTAAGAAGAAAAAAAAAAAACTTTATGTCTTACCATAACTTTCCATCTGTGTTGTCGATCCTCACTAATCCTTGACTGTGGGTTCTGTACAAAGTCTCAGAACAGACTCTGCCATTTACTTCAGCTCATGCCTTCCAAACTCTCAAGCTAGGCTCTACCCATAATGCTCCTCTCTAAATTACCTCAGATAGAGTTTGCCTAAGACAGTGGCAGACAGATAGTAAAGAAGAAGAGACCAGATCTGTGTCCCTGTTATGAAGCCAGTCTTGGGAATATTTGATCCACTAAGTCTCAGGCAGGGGAAGGTGGGGGAGGAATGTCAAGGATTAGTGAAGATCGACAACACAGATGGAACATTATTGTAAGACATAACTTCTTTATCTGATGTGGTTAGTCTTCACGTAATCCTTGACTGTGGGACAGACTCCCTAGCTACTGGAATCTTGGGAGGTCTCACGGAAGAATATTCCTAAGCTCCATCGAGCCAAATGATGCATGTTCCCTAGAGAGACCTGATCCAATTTGTAATGAGTGATAAAGGTATGAGGAGAAGACCACGTAGCTGCTGTACAGATGTCATACAAAGAAGCCATGGCATGAAAAACTGCAGAAGTTGCCACAGCTCTAGTTGAGTGGGCTTTCATTGGGCGTGGAAGGTGAAGCCCCTTTGAATGACAGATAAACATGATGCAATCTCTGAGCTATTTAGCTAAGGTAACCTTGGAAACTTGGTTACCTAAGGAAAATGAAAAATCAACAAATAACTGGTCAGATTTCCTGAAATTCTTTGTTCTGTGAAGAATAAAAACGTAAATGTAGACAATATTCTCCTTTACTGGAGAAATTAAGAAAAAAAAAAACAGTAGTTGCAATGTTTGATATTAGATTCTGAAACTACCTTTGGCAAGTAGGAAGGATTAGTCCTGAGGGAAACCCTGTCTTTGTAAAATATTATGTAGGGAAGTTTGCAGGACAAGGCTTGAATTTAAGATACTCTTTTTGCAGACGTGATGGCTATTAAAAATAAAGTTTTCCAACTCAGAAACTTTAAGTCACATGTAGCCAACAATTCAAAAGGGAAAAGAGTAAGACTGTACAACTGTGGGTAAATCCCATGGAGCAATGGCCTCTTTAAAGGGGGGTCTTAACATCAGAATTCCTTTTAAAAAGGCCTTACAAAGCTTTTGACATAAGTGAAGAACCATCAAACCAGCATGAAAACTGGATATCGTGGCTAGATGGACCCTAATGGTACAGGCTGACAAGTCAGTTTGATAAAGATCAGCAAAACAAAATCCAATACTTTATGCATGGGGACTGTATAAGGGTCCAGAGCATTAAGAGCCCATCTAACAGATTTTTCCCATTTACTCTGGTAAAGTTTCTTAGTAGAAGGTTCGTGATGGGCCACAATGATTTGGTGGATGGGAGAGGAAAGGGAAGAATGCCTGGCAATCATGGGAATTGAAGAAGCCAAGCAGTGAGCTGGAGATGTTGGAGATTCAGATGAACCATACCTTCTGGATGAGATAATAGTTCTGGAGTTGCGTCCAGAATCCAAGGTTTCCAAAGGGGTTGAGGCCAAATGAAGGGAAAGTAAACTTGGCGAGACCAGAATGGGGCAATGAGGATTATTGTGTTCTTCGACCTCTTGACTTTCTTTAGAATGTGAGATATGATGGGGGGGTTAAGGGAAAGGCATACAGGAGACCTGGGGAGGGCAATCGTGGAGAAAAGCATCTCTTGGTGCTCCCCCAGAGGGGCGATCAGGGCAAAGTAACTGTTGTACTTGTTGTTCAGGGGGATACAAACAGACTGCAGCAAGGTTGGCCCCAGTGATGGAAGATCTCTTCTGTCACCACAGGATTGAGAGATCATGCGTGAGGCATTAGAATAGTTCTGCTCAACTTGTCCACTATTATGTTGGAGCTCCCTGGAATGTGCGTTGCCGTTAGTACACAGTTGGAAGAAAAAACGCCCATTGCCAAACTCTGAGGGAAAGATTTGGTTCCTCCTTGTTTGAGATGTACCAGACTACAGACATGTTGGCCATTTGGATTGCCACTTTTCCTAGGAGAAGGGCATCTTGAAATGCTTGCAACGCTAAGAGCACTGCCCTCAACTCAAACAGTGATGTGCAAATTCACCTCCAATGGGGACCAAGTGCCTTGGACTTTCCTTCCCAGATAATGCCCTCCCATCTGGGAAGCATCCATGGTCAATATGGCTTGGGGCTATGAAAGGATGGCCTGAAGGTATCTCATTGGATTGGCACCACCATGACAGGTCTCGTTTGCAGCAATTAGTGATCAAAATGTGATGCGACAATGGCTGATTTATTAAGGACCATTGGGAGGTCAGAAGCCATTGGAAAATGTGGATGTAATATCTGGCTAAGGGAACAAGAGTAATTGAGGCTGCCATTGAGCCTAGTGCCTGTAGGAATAAGTCTGCCTGGAACCCTTCTGTTTTGAATAATATGGCTGACTTGTGATCTGATATTTTGGAGCCTTTCTACTGGGTGTGAAGCAAGTTATGTAACTGTATTTAACAGCGTTCCAATAAATTCCAGCTGCTGTGTAGGTTGCAGATTTGACTTTTTGTAATTTATTGATAAGCCTAAAGTGCAAAGATGCAGTGTGTAATCTCTTGCCTGTTCTAGTTGACACCTGGTGGGAGCAGTAAAGAGCCAGTCATTGAGATAAGGAAAAACTTGAAATCCCTGCAGTCTGAGATGAGCTGCTACCACTGCCATGCATATAGTAAACATCCTGGGGGCTGTGGTGAGACCAAAGGCCAGTGCTCTGAACTGGAAATGACTGGCTCCCAGCCAGAAGCGCAGGAATCTCCTGGAGTGTTTGTCCATTTTTATATGGTAATACCAATCCTGAAGATCTATAGAGCACATCCAATCATCTTTTTCCAAGAATGGAAGTATTGACTGTACCAAGATCATCCGGAATTTAGTTTGTTGGACCACTTTGTTGAACTGGCTGAGATCCAAAATGGGTCTCCAGTCCCTTGTCTTTTTGGGCAGTAAAAAGAATCTTGAGTAAAACCCAAATCCTCTTTGGTCTGGAGGAACATCTTGGATGTCTCTTTTTTCGAGCAGTTTTCAAATTTCTATGACTGCTGCTTCCCTGTAGACTGGGTGGAATGTCCAGGAGTCTTTTTTGTATTTTTGGACTTGATGAAATTGGATGATGTAGCCTCTGGAGAGGATTCCCCTACACCCATTTCTCCAATGTGATTTGTAGCCAGGCAGACTGGTGCAGGGATAATCATCTCCTGACTGCCTCCAGAGGAAGGCAATTGGGTCTCCATTCAGCAGAGCTGATAGGAGTTACCAGAGAAGGAATCTCTGGACCCCTGATTCTGTGGGTCACCACTGCCTCTAGGACAGCATCTTCCATTATTACTTCCCCCCTGCCCTGGGGAAAGTCCTTGCCAAGCGAGTCCTGGAAAGGCCCTTGGGACTTTTTGAACCATAGCCTCCACTTCTCTGGTTCCTAGAATAGGGCCGTTGAGGAGTGGAGAAGCATACGCCCATGGCAGAGAGAGAGTTCCCATTTTTCTCACATCTGGCCAGTGCATCTTTAACCTTGGGTCCAAACAGAGATGTACTTAAATTAATCTGTAAAGTCACACAGGTGCATCCAGGCATGCCTGAACCCGCTGCTCTTGTCATCCCTTCAGCTGCATCTCATGGATGAGTTGGAAATTGATTTGAGGGTGGAGAGCTGAGAGGTAACCTTGTCTCTTACCCCTTCAGCTACTGCTCCTGTGAGAGTATCTGACAGTTATTTAATCAGGTCTCTCTGCAACCTGGTAAAGAGCACTATGTAATTCAAAGACCGGAGAGCGAACGTCAATGAAGCATAAATGTGATTCCCAAACCATCCATGGTCCTAGACTGATTGTTAGGAGGATAGATAGTAGGCCTTTCCTCTGCAAGTTCCTTCTTTATGGCTGCCTCTATCACCATAGCATCAATGGGAATGCCCTTAACCCCAGTGTTGCTCTTCTTTGAAGGAAGAAAGGATCTGGTCAGGCCTCTTGGGGATCTTCCAAGTCTGCTGCACAATCAATTTAATGAGCTCCTCAGTGGGTGGAGAAATCCAAGAGATTGAGGGTTGGGCATTAAAACCCTCCAGGTATACAGACTCCTCCAAGGAAGGCTGGAGGGAAGACTAGCCATCCCTCTGCTTAAGGATTTCCAGGATGTCCCCAAAGGAAACATCATCAGGGAGTGACCTGGGGGGAACTTTCCCCTTCATCAAAATCTGTATCCCACATGAAGGACTCTTCCAGGAAGTCTATGTGTTTCCTCTTGCACTTTTTCTTCACAGGCACTTCCACTGGGGGACGTTCCAAGGAAGTATCTGAAGAGGAAACCACCAAGGAGGGTTTCTCCTGAGGCTTTTGTGCTCCCTGTCCTAGGGATGAGGCTGACATAGCTGTGACTGAGGGGATACAGGCGTTTGGCCCATCAGGGATGGCAAAGACTGGGACTCCACAATGGACAAGGCGTTCTCCATGATCCAGAAGGCCACCTTCCCCTTCATAGAGGGATGGGACCCCGGAACTGAAATAGACTCCTTCAGAACTGTGGTCCCACCTCACACTGAGCCAGGGGCCCCGAAGAAGAAGCCTGGGTCAAGCTAATGAAAGCTGAAGCACTGAGGGTCATGAAAGGTTCAGATAAAAAGGAAGTCAAACCCTGCCGCTCGGAACCGGCAACGAAGTCTTGACCCCAGGAGACCTCCGGTTCCAAAAAAAAAACAGAGGAGCTCAAGGCAATTTTTGGCTCTGGAGAAGAGGCTCTTACAGGAACTGAGACAGTCAGAGCCAGGAAGGTCTTTGCAAGTGGTTCCAATGACTCAACTGGAGTTGGAGGAGAAAGATGAGATGGTGTTGAAGCAGGACAGGTCCCAGTGCCGACTTGGCTGGGACCCAAAGAAGACAGTAATCCCCTCACAGTCAAGAGCTGGTCCACCAGCCTCATGATGTATGCTTCCGAGATGCTCCTAGTGGATCAAACAGAATATGTAGAGGGAGACCTAGATGGTCTCAACTCCATAAAAGGGCTAGGTGGTCGGTCCTTAAATGGATCAGCTGAGGGAGAGTACCAAGATCTTGGGATAGAAGTTGTTTTTGTCTGCTCCAGTACCGAGAAATCTTCTGGTTCATTAGTTCTTTTCAGAAACTGTAGTAGTGGGTGCAGAGTCTGTCTTGCCTATCGATGCTGAAGAAACTGTTTGACACCATAGGTTGTTTTGGTATCTTTTTTGGCAGTTCTGAGGAACTGCTCAGAACAGAGTGTGACCATTTCTTCTGCTTAGAAGAGGAGGAAGAAGGGGATGAAGGGCTGGCTTTGGTCTTAGACCCAGAAATAGCCTCTTCAAAATCAACTTTTAATATTAATTTGTTTCTCTGCTCAGTTAAGGTCCTGGCAGAGAAACAGTGACAGAGAACAGTTTTCTTGTAAATGTACTGCACCTAAGCAATAGACAGAAGACATGCCCATCTTAATTGGGCATTTTTCTGTCGCACTTCTGGCATCTTTTAAACCTGGAAGTGCCCTTAGAAGGTTTAGCTGGAGAAGCAGATTTATCAGCCATGACAGAAAGAAAAGTTTAAGGCTGACACAGGCCCACATACACAGATCAGACAGCAAAGTTTTTTTTTGGGGGGGAAGGGTACCAACAATGGTAACAGAATACCTAAAAGGGTAAAAAAAAAAAGAGAGTAGCAGCAATGGTACCTAGAAAAAATTACCTAATGGTAGAGGAAAAAGGGGAAAGGATTTTACACACACACACACACACACACACACACACACACACACACACATGGGAGACAGTGAGAGGAGCAGGTAGATAGAAGAAAGAGTTTAGGAAGAAATATAAATATTGTAAAGAGTGATTTAAGGATATTTAGAAGGAAAAAATTATTCGAAAGAAAAAAAACTGCCAAAGCTCGAGAGAGGTCAGATGCATCTGACGCACAAAGCAGCAAATGAGATCTGAGGTAATTTAGACAGGAGCATTACAGGTACGGCCTAGCTCAAGAGTTTGGAAGGCGTGACCTGAAGTAAATGGCGGAGTCAGTTCCAAGGCTCGGAACCGGGCCCATAGTCAAGGATTACGTGAAGATTGACAAAAACAGATAAAACCTTACTCATTGAGTGGTATTAGGGAAATCTGGGTACAGAGGAACAGTTTTTTTTATCTTTGTTTCTTATTTAGAAAAAAAAATGACTAGAGGTAATGTTTTGCATAAATTGGGAGTCTGGGCTAAATCCTGTGAGATGGGACATTGTGTATATTGAATAAAACCAGGAAAATCTAGGATTAATTAATCCAATTGTAGTTCTAGCTTTATTACTTTTCCACTGGATACTAAAGATGGCAGTACATGACAAAGAGGGAAATAATTGCAAATGTATTTAAAGTAAGATATGGAAAATAACATGTCATGAAAGGGAAAATGGTAACATAAAAAAGAGACAGGGAGACAGTGGAGTAGTATAGGAAAATAAAAAAAAAGTGAAAACTGATAAAGAGAAGTATCAGACAATGGAATGGCATAATAAGATTACTGAAAAGTTTTATAACACACATCCCCTGTACTGAATTTTCAAACATGGGTAAAAAGCAATGAGAAAAATGAAGAAAAAATGAAAAAAAAAAAAAACTAAGGAAATGTCATGTTTTTGTAGCACTTGGTTTTAAATAAATCGACCTGTAAAATGTTTACTGAAGTACAAGGAATATGAAGAAAACAAATGCAATGTTTGTTAAGAAGTTCTGCTGGTGATTCCCTGCTAGGGGAGGAAGGTAAACCTATAATTTTTTTGTCTGTGGGTTGCTTAAACTGATCAAGCTGCTTTGTGTTTTACTTGCTCCATTTTGTTTTCTGTTTTAAGAAATCTGCTTGGCCTGGTGTTTTTGTTCTGTGTCTCAGACAAAAATTGTCTGGGCTGCCCATTTCACATTTTTTTATTGGTTATATTGTTTCTTAAGTGATACTTAAATACAGAGTGCACTTCTGGGTCTTTGTCTTTTCGGAGAAGACTCAGAGCCTGCATAAACTATAAGCAATGCTGGTGATTCCCTGGTAGTTAATTTTTACTACCCACCCCCTCCCTTTTTTGATCTGCTTTTTAAACCTGGTGATTTTAACCTGCCCACCCTTACTGTAAATTGAGATTTACATTCTCCTGCCTTTCTACACTGCTGTCAATATCTTGAATTATTTGCCTTTCCTTGTGCTTATTTTGAAAAAAAAAGTGCATTTTGCCTCTCATTGTCTGCTCTATTGATTTACTTGCTATGAATTCATCATCAAGTTAGCTGTTGGATAAAGTAGTGTATTTCTTTACACTCTAGCAAGCAGTTTTTGTGGTTTTACTTAAACAGGTCAGTGGATTTTTCATCAAGTGCACTGGATGGTAGCCTGGTTTGTTTAGGTTGGGGAAACACAAGCTGATTTAATAAGCCCTCCAGCCAATAAAACTACGTGCAGAAATATTGTTTTTAGTGCTTTTATGAATTCTGTACAATTGAGTGGGTCTTGGCTCATTTATATAAAGAGTAATATTCTTATTAAATAATCACACTTTTATAAGCTGTTTAAAGTACACTGCTGTTTTCCATATTTTTGAGTTTGTTTGTAGTAGCATTTCACTCTGAACACTGCTTTACTGTGCTTTTACATCAGGAGGGCTGGGGTTATTAATCTCATGGCAGTAGGCACTTACCTCATCTATCTGAGCTGGAAAGTATACAAAAGGTCTCCAAGTGTAGTTGTTGTATTAGCCAGAGTACTCTGTCAGTTTTCTGTATTTCCAGTGCTGGTATAAATTTGGCACTTTTGCACAGAGATGTCTGCTGTGCCAGTGCCCTGCACAGATGCAAACATCTAGAAATATTGCTTATTTTCATTACAATGTGAATGTTTACTGTGCTAGTCACTTTATTATAACACCCTGGATTACTGCTGTTCAGAGAGCATCTGATTTGGCATTGGGTAGCATCATGCTGGTTAGATTAGCTGCAGATTACACCATGTAAACACACTACCCTCTCCACTCCCATACTTTTCAAGTACACATTAGGACCTACAACCATGGATGGGCACTTTGCTGCTAGTTCTGCATCCAGCATCGTGGACATGGGTATCCTTTGGCAATTTAACAATTGCCTTGTATACACTGACAACCACTTAATTTTCTAACAGACAATGTGAGACGTAGTTAAACAGTGACAATGGAGGCTACACTCACATACAGACAAAAGGCAATAAACAGGTCGTCAGCGACTCACACCCATCATTCACTGTGGCCATATGCAGAGGTGCTCTCATGTACCTTATCCAAACCTCAAAGGCCTCTCGGGTGCAGTCCTCAAATTCCACATGTACACAAACAAGACAATTCCCATCACAACAAAGCCACATCTCACTGTGCCTCAACTACCAAGCCTATAAGATAAAACACTCCACAACCCAATAATCTAGTCATAAGAGACTATTGTGAGACACACTGATGTCCCTCTTATCAAGCTGGATAAAGAGAAGATTACAGTTAATTGCCTGTCAGGGACCAGGCTCTCAGGTCACTTACCCCTAAGTACCAGGATCACTCATCTTCCATGTGGGCATGAATTACCTGAGACTTACCTTCTTGGACTATATGAAGCCAGACATGATTGCGTTCTCGCAATGTGCGTCACAGTTTGGTATGAACCTAGCATTAAGCAGCATTCTACTGTCTCCACAGATGATGCCACAATACCAATAGAAAATGATAGACTAAACAATTTGCTTAGCTACTGTTGTCATTCCAGCCTGGGAGGACATGGTTGCTATGCCACTCTGCTTTACCAGGGATGGTCTTCACCTGTCACCTCTAGGCTTTCAGATATTGGCCAAAATATTATCTACCCCATAGTGCCATTTTTAGCCACTGTCAAACAGAAACCTTCCAACATAACAAAAGCTACTCATGACAATGTAAAGGTGTTACTGCTCAACGCCAGTGGCCTCACAAGAAAGTGTACTCCCTGGAAGCTCTCCTCACCCTGGAGAATGCTGATGTCTGTGCAGTTACTTAAACATGGTTCAGAGCCATGGGAAGCACTCCCGCAGTGCAAAGCTATAATGCCTTTCATACATTCTGACCACCCACTGAACATGAAATGCTAAAGGTGGAAATGCATCTATCTACATAAAGGTTAACACACATTAAGGCTGGACAAACAATATGACATGCTTGAGCTACTCAATGTCCAACTAGTCATGGGAAAACTCCATTGCCATTATTCATGGTAGCTACAGGTCCCCCACTATGAACCAGGAAACCCATACATCATGTCTGAAGTTACTAGAATCACTCACCATCTAGTCCAGTAGCATACTCATGGGTGATTTTAACTACCTCTCCTTTAACTGGGAGGCATACACAACCACTAACATGCAGGCAAAAAGATTTATTGACTTTGTAAATTCAAATTCCCTGGAGCAGCTAGTCTGCACTCCTACTAGGAGAACAAATCCTACGTCTGGTACTCTCGGATATAGGACAGTGCTACACCCCCCCCCCACCCCAGTCTTATGTCCTCACTAGTAAGATCAGATCAGAAAGCAGTCTCCCCTAAAATAAAGGTAAAATCAGCCCCCCCACCTAACCCCAAAAACTTTAAGAACTTCTCATAGGTAAATTATCCCCTCTTAAGGGATTACATCACTAGTTTACAAGGCCCCCCCCCAAATCCAGAAAACACAAAGTTAGACAAACAACTGCATAATAACAGCTGTACCAGACTGAAATAAACAGGTCAAACCGCAAGGACAAGCCACCCTGGTGGAACCCTACTATTAACAATCTATACAACAAAAAAGAGAAAATCCTGTCAAGAAGTAAGAGGGAATGTCCACAACAGAGAAATAAGTCCCTCATTAGTCTAAACAAGCAAATCAGGGTACTAGTCAAGTCTCTGAAAGCAGACTGATGTAAAAAACATTTGACAATTCCCTACTCGGGTATTATAAACAAGTTCACAAAACTGGACATAAATCCCTATACCACCAAATGGATAGCCAATTGGCTCATGGATAGGATTCATGGTTAAAGTGGGTGAATCCAGATCAAGCAAGAGGCAGGTTACTAGTGGTGTGCCACAGGGCTTTGTACTCGGACCACTCCTGTTCGGAATATACTTTTCTGAAGTCAAGGCAAACGTGGAAGGCCCCTGAATGACAAAGTTTGCTGATGACTGCAAGCTGGGGGGACAATTACTGAATCCCCCAGTGATGCAGATATCCTTCAAGGGGGGGTCTAGATTAAACAAATGTTTGGTGCCAGAACCATGGCTTAAAACTTAATTCAAAAACGCATTATCATACCCTTTGTAAGTCACATACCCCTACAAATTACATCAATAGTACGCCCCTTAGACTGGACTCAGAGGTGAGAGATCTAAGTATGGTGATAAGACAGTAGCCTGAACTTTGACTGCCAGGTGTCCACAGTGGTGAGGAAATCCTTTTATGTGGCACAACTTATAAGTAAAGGTATGTCATCCAGATAAAAAAATATACAGTCCTGCTGTACTCAGCCCTCATTTGACCAATAACTGGAGTACAGCTTGCCATTAAGCATGTACTTGACTAGGCACTTAGAGCAGCTGGAGCAACCTCAAAGGTTCCTCACCAAGAAAATACAGGGTGTAACCAATGAGCTATGCAGATAGACTAAAAGCCCCTTTACTGCGTCTCCTACCGACTTTTAAGGGGTGACCTACAAGGCACTCACAAATCCAGCCCTGATGGAGCTGCTAGACATCCACAAGTCAAACAGCATGAGGGTCACCCAATCTAGGGATCTAAAAACTTAGTCAGCAAATCAAACAAAACATGCTGGACAGATAGGTGTCTCAGAGATTGCCCCCTCTATGGGGCAGGCTTATTATCATTATCAGAGCCGCTCTCATCAAACCCAGTTTGGATCAGTGGATGGGGAATCACAAATTCACTCTTGGGGTAGTGCCTATGTCCCTTATGAAAAGGGTCAATCTGTAAGACACTCAATGCATAGGCACAAATCCATGCCATCCTCTTGCCCCTCGGGTAATGTATTGGATAAAATCAAGTTATATTTGTCTACACTTGTAAGGGCCCTTAAACCCTTATTTTAGTAACCTCCTATGAACCTATGAAGAAATAAGACATTTATTTGGAGAATATCCTAGAAAGTGTTAATTGTGAAAAATGTAAAAAGATCTAGAGAAGTGTTCAGATTAAGACAGTAACAATAGAGATGATACTTTATGGCAAACAGTTTAAAGAAAAGTAATGAGGTAGAAAAAGTTGATAAACCATTTGCTTGTATTTTTTGTGAAAGCAATTTAATGATTTATTATTTAACAAAAATGGGATGTAAATGATGTACAGAAAGAAATAACATTTTGAATACGGAAGAAAGAGAGGGGATATATACTTATTTTATTTATCTATTTTATTTATTTTACATTTGTTTACCAGGATAGTCCGATTGGGCATATATCCATTTACAGTGGAGGCCCTGGGAGAAAAGCTCCACAGTAATTAACATAAGCAAAAATATTTAAATGCATGATAATACAATCGTACATACAACATTTTGAGACAAATACAGTAAAACATCAATTTTGATAAAAGCATGCAGTTGTATAATATCTGAAACATCATCTGAGAAAGATTCTTGAGACTGTAGCATATATACAATAAGTATAATGGGAAAGGAAACATTCTATGGTGGTAGCCACAGTGAAAGTTAAGTAATACACGGACATAGCCAGGTATTCATTACATCAGATTTGAGAGAGTTTTTGAACAGAGTAGTAGTAGAGGCGGAAGTCAAAGGAGGAGGGAGGTTATTCCAGGATCTAGCTATGTTATAAGATAATAGTGCTTTCCCAGCAGTGTTGTTAGCTGTGGATATACACAGGAGTGATTTGTTGGTAGAGCGAAGTGGACAATTTGATCTGTATAAAGTGAGTAGATGGCTTAGTGCTGGTGTTCTATCTGGATATCCCACAATATTGTAGGCAATGACTAATTGGTGGTAAATGAGTAGCTGGTGAAGTTCTAGCCATTGTAGTTCCCTTAGAGCTTGACAGTGATGGGTTCTGAAGGTGGAGTTGTTAGCAAACTTGGCAATTTTATTATAAGATGTCTCCAGTCTAGTGAGATCATGTTTTCTGATGTGGGCAAGAATTGGTGCTGCATACATTAGAGTGGACAGTAGGTGAGTTTGGGTTAGGGTGATCCGGGACTGAGTTGAGAGAAGGTTTTTGTGTCTATATATAGTGTGCCCACTTTTTTATGGACCTGTTTGATGGTTTGTGAAATATGGACATCAAAGTGTAGTTTTTTGTCAACTTTGACACCCAGGAGTTTGGTGTGGTCAGAGGGAGTGATAGTAGTACCATTTTTGGAAGTGATAGTAAAGGCTGGAGGGATAGGTATGGATTTGTTGGGGGAGAAAATAAGCAATTTAGTCTTGTTGGAGTTTAGGATAAGTTGGATCTGAATAATCCAGTTTTCCACAGAGCTAAAGGATTCCTGAGCGAGTTGTTGTAGGGTGGTGAGTGATGGTGCAGAGGAGATAAGAGTCAAATCATCTGTGTACTGTATAAGGGTAGCATGCTGGGTGGAGGTATGGAGATGGTTAGTGAATATGGAGAAAAGAAGTGGGCCTAATATTGAGCCTTGAGTTACGCCTATGGTAGTTGAAAGTACGCCTTGCCATTGGACAGATTGCTGTCTGTTAGACAGGTAGCTTCTAAACCAAGCAATGGTCAGAGGGGCAAAGGATAGGGAGGCTAGGGAATCAATGTCAAATGCTTTTGAAAGGTCTAAGAATATAGCAGATACAAAGTTGTTGTTGTTTCTGTGTTGGTTAATCAGGTTGGTAAAAGGGAGGAAAGTGGTTGTTGTGCTATTGTGCTGCTGGAAGCCATGTTGAGTGGACAAGATGAGGTTGTGTGAGTTCAGGAACTGCATGACTTGAGTGTGAATATATTTCTTGAGTAGATTAGATAAGGGAGACAGAATGGCTATGGGGCGATAGAGAAATCATAGGAATTGCCACCTTTATGAAGAGGAATAATATATGATACTTTCCATAATTCTGGAATATAGGCTTCTTGTATAGAGCAGTTGAGAAGGATTTAAACAGGGTAAGCTAAGGATTCAGCAGCGATTTTTAGGAAGTTGGCAGGTAGATTGTCAGTGGCAAGTGGGGTAGGTTTCAGTTTTTGGAGGAGTTTTTTTAATAGTAGAGGTAGGAATAGTATTGTTGGTGGAGCTGGGAGTAGTTATTTTTCCAGATTTTAACAGAGAATTGATGGCATGCCAAAACTTTTGGGGGTCTTTAGATTGTTTATTTTGGGTACTAAGGAAATAATTCTGTTTATCAAGTTTGGTTAGTTTCTTGGCCTGATTTCTAAGTTGTCGGTAGTTGTTCTTTGATATGCTAGTGTTTTCCCTCTTCCAGATTTTCCAAGCCTTATCTCTAGACTTCAGTAGGGCTCATGTCCCTAACTGAGCCATGGTGCAGAATTTGTCTTGACTCTAATTTTTCTAATGGGTGCAACTGTATTAAGGACATTAATGAGAGTACTGTTGAAGTAGCTAATGGCCTGGTCTAAGCTTAGGGTTTGAAGTGGTTCCCAGTTACTTAGTTTTAGAATGTGGTTAAGGTCCTGTATATTTAGTTTGCAATCATCTCTGACTTGTCTATAAACTGTGGACTTGGATAGGATACAAAAGAGCTATGCAACAACAAACATGTATGCAATTAGTGTAGCTATAATTATTGTAAATAGAAGTGTTTGATACCGTACCATAAGTAAATATTTTATGTAAACAATGAAGACTACCCTGCTCTTTTTGATAAGTGCAATAGGATCTTTTACATCTACCTCACCCACCACCATCTCAGACATATGGGACCTCTGTTTAATGTCTAATCTACAGGACAGCACGCTGAAGCACCCCAATGTTGCACAGCTATATCAGTAAAGGAAAACAAAGCAAATCACCTGGGGTGGGGGTAAAACTCACAGCCTTCTAATCTTCCAGGACCAAAGATATCTACCCTACTTGCACCACTGATACTTAATATTCTTTGACCATGCACCAGCCATGGCCACCCCTTTCTCTAGATCTTCATAGTCTTTTTTGAGACATTCTCATAGGTTTCTTTCTCACCGCTTCCTAATGTCTTATCTATGCTCACTTCTCTTACCTCTCTACTTGCTTAGCCAGGTCAGTTGTCTTCCTTTTTTCACTTATTTACTTCTTTAGCTATAGTACTGTATTTCGTTCTGCATACTTTTTTAATGCAGTTGGACAGCTTTGAACTATTCCTAGTAACTGCCACAATTGAATATTAACATATTTTTCAACCCACTGGAGTTTATCCCCTTATAATTTCGAATCTCTGTTGCTGTCTGATGTTCCAGCATTTTAAATATCTTTATTAAGTCATCACATTTAAATTGTAACTTGGCATTACATGCATTACCAGAAAAACAGTAATAGGTTCCACAGTTATTATCATGCAGTATATATGTTAACCATTTTCATTCATTACAACATTACGCCAGTTGGCCAGTTCCTGCCTTCCCTTAAATGTCACTCCTCCTGAACACTTGCAAATATTGTTCCCAAAAATTCAATTTATATATATATATATATATATATATATATATATATATATATATATATATATATATATATATATATATATATATATATTTATATTAAATGTGTTCTTGAACTTTTCTAAGGATCTCTCCCCTCCAGTTCTAGTATCGGCTTTAAAATATCCAGAACTTCCTTGATATTGGGAATACATTTTGATTTCCATTTTCAAGTAATTGCTTTTTTTGACAGCCAATAATATTAAACTTAACAACGACTTAATATATCTAGTCAATTCAGATTCTATGTCACTGCTCAATAGTTAAAGCAATTTGCTCCCCTAGTATTTCTGTCAAAATACTCTGTTGGGAATTTCTAAAATCTGCCACCTCAGAACCTTCCCGAAAGATGTATTCCCAGTAACTTCTCTTTTTCCATCATTTGCTGCACCCTAAGAAAAACTCCTCTGAAGTCTAACTGGGGTATAAAATACCTCTGCAAACGCTTTCATGAAAACATTCTAAACCTTCTGGACTTTGTTGCACACCTGGGAACCTTCCAAATTTCTTCCCATTGTTTGCAAATTACTTTACATTCTCTTTTTACTATCATATGATAGATCCTTATAGTAATCCTGCTTTACTTACCTATTATTTTTTTTACAGCAAATTTCTATTCTAGACTCAGCTAAAAACTCTAAACAGGCTGATCTTTCACTTAACACTACCCTATCCCTTTCTTTTTGCCTTTACACTGTTATCACTCTCTGATAGTAAAGGCATTCTCTAACCTGCAGACCAAACTTCTGCTTAGCCTCATCCTACTCGGTTACTTTTCCCTCCTGAGTTATTTGCTTCCAATACCTTAGTTTCTTTGCTAATTTCTTCCAATAAATTCATCCCCCTTTTGACAAATTTCTCCAGTCCCACACTGGCTTAGTTCTTAGAGTAGCTCTTAGAATACTTTCAGAATTTATTATTTAGTCCTTTTTTAATTTCTCCGAGTCCTTTGGGTTTCTAATACCTTGATGGAAATTGACCCTATTCCTAAGTCAAAGTAAAATTAAAATTCATACAATTTGTATTGTTTCATTCTTTGATGTTAGCCAGAAGTGTTTCACAGCACTCATAATATGGCCAGTAATGACTCCTCCTGCAATTTATATGGAGTTATATGTATCAGTAACAGATTCATAGCTTCATAGATTTAGATTAATACTGGGCTAACTGCCTTTGCGGGCCATTTTACACCTAGTCAATTACCAAATGGGAGGATCAAACCCTGTGCCTTGTGTCAGTACAGTAAACACTAACCCATTATGCCAACCTCCCACCAACATATCTAAGTGTGACTGTAAATTTTTTTTTTTATAAGACCTGTTTATGTATCACAGCGTGTGTATGTACCTTTAAGAAACATTTCCAGATATACCATGTGCATATAAATACAGAGCATGTGCAGGTAGCAGTGCCATTTTGAGAGAACAGCCATAGTGTTAACATGTATGAAGGCAGTACTCAGTCTGTTTATAAGTTTATTTAAGTTTAAGTTACAAAGCCTCATTTCTAATGTGTTTGTGTGTAATAAAGCTGCTTGAACAGAATGTTTGTCTGTTTTATCCTGATCAGACGAATGATATGGTGTCAGAACTGGGATCAAGAGAACTGCTTCTTAGAGTCATGAGGTGCAGAGTTGAAGGTGAAGGCAGACTAAGCAGACCGAGTGAAACAGAGCACAGACAAATGAAAAAGGGCCAGAAATGAACTAAAGATAAAGAAAACTGCACAAATTATCTATTTGGCAAAGAAAATGAAACGGCACATTTATAAGGCACAAAACACATTTTATTAAGCAAACAAGTAGCACAAAACATTATTAAGCAAACGAAAGGCACAAACCACATTATTAATTAAACAAAATGTTGAAAACACAATATTTAATAAAACTGCACAACTATTCATAAGAGCCTCAGCATTATCTTTGGTTTGCATAATGAGCATGTTTAAAGTAAAACGGGTACAAAAAAAGCATGATGAGCATAAGAGATTAAAAGGGCATAACGAGTACAATAAAAGGGCAAATTAAGATTAAAGAGCAAGGCGATTGCATGTTTTTTAGTAAAAGACGGTGTTTTGGCACAAAAACAGAAGTTATGTTCTTACCATAACTTTCCATCTATATTGTCAGTCTTCATTCATTCTTGACTGATGGATTCAGTTCCAACATCTAGGAACAGACTCTGCCGTTATACACAGCTAGTGCCAGCCAAAAACTCTCGAGCTCAGACTCTACCTACAATGCCTCTCTTCCCATTACCTCAGATCAAGTTGCCTAGTAGATAAGAAAATGCAGAAGCCCTGTCTAAAGTAAAACCCTATAATATCCCAGGGCTAGGTAAGAACCTCCAGGAGTCTTCTGGAGGGGACAGGAGGGTGGGATGTCAAGAATGAATGAAGATCAACAACACAGATAGAATGTTATGGTAAGAACATAACTTCTTTATCTGATGTTGTCAATCTTCATTCTTTCTTGACTGATGGGACAGAGTCCTCAGCTACTTAGATCCTGGGCAGCCCTAAGGAAGGATATTCCTGAGCACCATAGAGCCAAAGGATGCTTTTCCCCTGGAGACCATGTCTAATTTGTAATGAGGGATAAAGGTATGTGGAGTAGCCTAGGTTGCAGCTGCACGTCTTCTATAGAAGCCCTGGAATAGAAGACTGCTGAAGTGGAAACAGATATAGTAGAATGAGCTGTAGTTGACAGCTTGAGTTTATTTTGGTTGTATATAAAGGTAATGCAGACTCTTAACCATTTTGACAAGGTGACCTTTGATACAGATTTGCCCAATCTGGGTCCTGAAAATGATAGAAATAGTTGGCCTGATTTTCTAGAAGATTTCATTCTGTCCAAGTAAAAACTTAATTGTCTGTCAACTTCCAACTAGTGTAAACAGGACTCTCCTTTATTTGTAAAATTTGGGAAGAAGACTGGTAATTCTATGGACTGGCTATTAGACTCTGATACCACTTTTGGAAGGAAGGAGGATTGGTTCTGAGTGATACTCTCTTTGTGAAAAATGATATAGGGATGGCTCACACAGAGCATGTAACTCTGAAATTCACCTAGCAGACATGACAGCTACTAGGAAGAGAGTCTTCCAAGATAAAAACTTGAGGTCACAAGTAGCTGCTGGCTCAAAGGGTTGTTGAATTAGACATTGTAAGACTAAGGTCAAATCCCATGGTGCTACAGGGACTTTTGAAAGGGGGGGTTAAATGTAGAGTGCCTTTAAGAAAAATATTGCATAGATGATGAGACATCAAGGAATATTCATCAAACCAGTTATGAAAATTTGAAATGGCAACCAAACAAACCTTAATTGTAGATGATGTTGAGGCCCCCATTTCAAATAAGGTAGCCAAATATCCCAGGACCTTATCAACTGACACCAAGAAAAGGTCTATGCAGTTTGTACATGCCCAAAATTGAAAATCTTTTCCATTTGCTTAGATAAAGCTTCCTGGTGGATGGTTTATGGGAAGCCAGAAGTATATTTTGCACTGGCGAGAACAAATTACTCCACTTAGCAATTACTGAAATTGGAGAAACCAAGCCGTCAGCTTGAGATTTTGAAGATTTGGATGCACCAGGCTGGAGGGAGACACAGTAGGTCTGGAGCTGGGTCCAGAGTGGTGAACCAGATGAGGCCAAAGAAAGGGAACCAGACTTGAAAGGGCCAGTAAGGTGCAATGAGAATTACTTTGCTTCTCAACTGTTGGGATTTCCTCAGAACCTGGGGGATCAGTGGAACTGGGGGAAACACATACAGGAGTCCTGGGGGCCAATCGAGAAGAAATGCATCTCTTGGGGACTCCCCACGAGGAGGAAATTAGGGCAAAGTTGCTGCTGCATTTGTGGTTTATGGGAGAACTGACCAGGTAACAGCAAGGCTGACCCCATCGACGAAAGATCTTAGTCGCTGCATTGGGATTGGAGAGACCACAAACCAATGCTCCGGTCCCACCAATGAGCGAACAAGGGCTGAATAATCCACAAGGTAGAATAGGAACTCACAATTTATTAAAAATAAACCACGTTACACACGATCAACGATGACATAAACGAACAGCAGGATCCATTCAAATGCATAGCACAAGAAACGGAGCCCAAAACATCAAACGAGACAGTGCATGACAGAATAATGCTAAAAGGAATCAGTTAAGCGCTTTCAACCATATCCATGGTCTTCATCAGAACTAACAAACGCCATAACCAACTCAATTTATAACTTCTTTGGCGCCAAAAATTGCTTACTAACATTTTAAAGATATATTACACCACTTCCTATGAGGTGCATTCCTGCCAATGAGGAAATACATTCATCTAATGTGTAAATGCGTTCAGCCATAAAAGTACATTCAACCTTTTAGACATTTTTAAAAAAAAAAAAAAAAAAAAAACATTGCTCATCTCAAAAAGTGCACATCTTAAAAAAACATATAAATTACTGTAATTCAATATAAATGCACAAAATATGCTACAGATGATGAAAAATAACCTCCAACCGCAATCTTGAGAACCATTTAAGAAACAGTTGAACAAGCATTAAAAAATAATGCATTAATGAAAAATGTGTGTAAGTTATAGTTGGCGTCTTACAAGGAGCAGCTAGAGATCTAAAGATAAATATGGAAATAGTGAATCTGGAAATAGTACACTGCGCAAATTTGGAGCCTTGAAAGATGCTAATAAATACCTATGCAGAAGTGCTATGGACAATAACTATATATCACTACCTGTGTGATAAAATATAGCAATAAATAAAATTAAATAATTGCATAAATACATAAATACTATCCCATGAATTAAATACAATAAATTAATAAATTACTATATGTGGGTAATTCTTATGATTAATTTATTTAGGTTACACAATAATTTATTAATGAAACTTTATGTTAATATAAGTAAGCTGATGAATATGTCATATAAATAATAATAGTAGTGATCCAATAATAACATTCTATAAATATTTGTTAAAAATTATGCTATAAATATATTATTTGATAATGTACATATATTCAAAATGTTATTAAGAATGTATTAAAAAATCTTTAAAAATTTTTTAAAAAATTTTTTTAAAAAATTCCAATGAAGAATATGTTTTAAAAACTCTCAATATACTATTATAACTCTTGATAATAAATAGAATAAATAGTTAATAAATATTTTATAAGATAATTTTATAAAATATTTTATGAGATAATTTTATAAAATAATTTTGTAAAAACTGCATTGGAAAATATATTTATAGTACTCAATAGTATAAAAATGGTCAGAAATAATGAAGAATAAGCATAAATGAGCAAAAATAAGCAAAAATAAGCAAAAATATAGGTGGGGACCTAATTGATTACTTTATGAATCTATGTTGTGTATAATTAAATGAGTAATGATTTTATAGAAATGCACTCATTCAGACCTGGTGGATTAGTAGCATCCAAGTGTATCTGCCACCAGGTTTCTTTGAAGGCTATTAAACTTTTAATATTGCCTCCTCTTGGATCATTAGGAATAACTTCCAAAATGCTAAATTTGAACGTATGTTGTATTCCCTTAACATATATGTGTCTGTATAGGGCATTATTTAAATCTTTATTCTTGATACAATACATATGATCATATATACGTTTTTTCAACTGACGCTCAGTTCTTCCTACATAAAAGGCAGGACACAAGTCACACAAAGCCAGGTAAATAACCTGTTTGGTGTTACAATTACCTGTTTGACTCACAATAATGCTGTTATGTCCATTTTTAAGATAAATCTTACTTGCACCGGACATAAATTTACAGTAATTACAACATCCACATTTCCTACTATTAGTTTTTCTAGAATACTTGAGACACATGCTTTTAACTTGATGTTGCTGTGTTAGTAACTTCTTAATGTTACAACCCATCCGATAAACAAAATTGGGTTTTGTACCTAAAATGTCCACTAACATTTGATCATTGCTTATCATATACCAAAATTTGCATATTATACTTTTAATATTTTCAGCCCCTACACAATAGGGTATTATGCATGCACGTTTAAAACTAGGTTTAACTCCACCTTCTTTGATAATAGGAGTATTTTGGACAATTCCTGATCCCAATAAAGGTAAATATTTTATACCTCTTTGACTGATGACATAAGAGATCACTTCATTCATCATGTCTAAGGGATAACCTCTTTGACTAAAAAATTCCTTAATTAAAGTTAATTCATTATACATATCATGCTCATCCGAAACCATTCTCACTGCTCGAATAACTTGACCTTTAAATACATTGTATTTGACCTTGGGTGGATGGTAACTAGAAAAATCCAAATAATTATTAGAAAACGTCTGTTTCCGATGAATTTGTGAATATATATTCCCATTGTTATTAACAATGTATGTATCAAGATATGGTAATCCTTTAGTATTATGTGTGTGGGTGAATTTCAAGAAGTTGCTACTCCCTTTGATAAATTCAAAAAACTCAAGTAGCAATCCTTCAGAGGCCTGCCAAATAATATATATATATCATCCAGAAACCTGGAATAATACCGAACATGTTGAAAATATTTGGATGGGAATAACACATTATCTTCCCAATTTAACATGACTAAGTTGGCATAAATGGGGGCACAAGCTGCCCCCATTGCCACTCCCTTTATCTGTCTAAAAATCTCACCCTCAAAATAAATAAAATTATTATCTAATACAATAGCCATTAATTCTGTAATCAGACATATAGAGTCCCATTCCAGGTCTGTATGTTTGGTCAAGCTATTCGAGAAGGCTTGTAAACCCTCTTCCTTGGGTATACACGAAAAAAGGTCCACTACATCTATAGTGACTATAATATATGGTTTGGTAAAATCTAAATCCTTGACTGGAAACTGAGATAAAAAACACCAAGAATCCTTGACCATATGTGGTATAAAGGTGTAAACACTTTTCAATATCCTATCAATAAATTTACCTATATTGAAAGTTTTTGAGTAGCTGCCTGAGACAATAGGTCTCAGGGGTGGGTCTTTAGTATTCTTATGAATCTTGGGGATTCCCACCATAGTGGCGAGAGTGGGATTGCTAACTCTGATAAACTTGTATATAACTTCAGTAATACGCGCCTCAACCAAATATTCTTCGATATACGAATCAATTCTTTGATAAGCAATATGTAATTCGTTCTTTGAAACAGCTGCGTAATTGCCAGAAAAGTGTAAGATGTTATAAATCTTTTGTATATAGTTCAAGTTGTCATAGATGGCAATTCCTCCCCCTTTATCGGGCTTCATAATACGAATAGAAGTGTCCCCCTTTAATGTTTGCAATATCTTATTCTCTTCCTTCGTTAAATTTTGATTTACCTTCATACCTTTTAAATAGTTGTATTCATTATAAATTTCTCTGGTCACTACCTTATCAAATATATCAATGGTAGGATGATTAGGTGGGGTGAATTTACTCTTTAGAACTAGAGATTCAGAAATATCACTCTTATCTTCATTTTCTCTTAGTAAGATACTATCTTTATAAAAAACTTCTAAATTTATTTTTCTAATATATTTCTTAAAATCAATTAAAACATCAGTGAGTTTAAAACCTGGATTAGGAATAAATTTCATACCTTTTTCAAATAATGAGAAATATACCTTGTCAATACATAATTTAGAATAATTAAAAATATTAAAATTACGATAAGTGTATATATTATCTACTATAATCATTTCATTATTGTCCAAGTTATTTCCTCCATCTGTATTATCAAATTGTGTATCATCTCTATTAGTACCAGCATTAATGTCTAATAGGGGTGTGCCCTCAGGTGAATGTGTCCTATCAATAATTACTTTGGATACCTCCTGTGATATGGTGGATTCTTGGTTCTTGGGTATTTCTGAAAACCCTGTGTGTTAAATTCATCATATTCAACCACATCATGATGTACCCTTCTATCATTACTATCCTCGTGGCCTCTAATAGACATATTGTTGTATCTATCATTGATAGTAATATTACGCTTCTTAGGCCACACATAGGCCACTTGTTGTTCATATTGTGTTTTATCCCTATTCATTTTATCCTGTTTGCGTGTACATAAAATTGAGGCCCACTTCTCAGCCTCAATAAATTGTTTGTTATATAATCTTTCCCAATCATTAAATAATAAATCATTTACTATAGTTGCGTTCAAATCATCTACTTCTTGTATCAGCTTACTAAGTCTTTCATCATAAAACTTCATAAGTAACTTAATATATTTAAACCCACATTCATCAAATAAGGTATTAAATTCACTTTTGCCCACATCTGTTAGCTCAATGCCCAAAGGTAGCTTAAAAAATCTTAACCCTTTCGGAACAAGTTTAGAATCCAAACACTTTTGTAGATACATGTTATCTACCTTGAGACCATTGATGTTTTTTAATTTCTTGCCTAAGGAGAATATCATAGACTTGATACTAACATTCTCTCTTTTAATATTATCCTGTGTATGTAACACTTTTTCACCATCATTCACACTATTAGTGCCAAAATCAAAAGTAAGAAATTGATTGAATCTATTAAATTTATCAGCTGTTCCCTCCTTATGTATCCCCGATTTGATAGTAATAGCTGAACTATTAGTCTTTCGTGTGGGGGGATTAGTCTTTTGTGTTAAAGGAAGTTCAACAACTGCAGAGTATGTTTTATTCGGAGGCTGTCTCTTTGGTTTGGTCCCTATTCGTTTAGCCTCCAAATCATGACTGTATGGTGAAAAATCAAATGTGAAATCCGAAATGTTAATGTTGCTACTGGACAAGGGAATCGAAATGTCCAATCCCTTGTTGCAACTCCCATGTCGCGATCTTTGACCATCCGGAATATCTGACCCATCTGACTGATCAGCATCGTTGTCCGAAATGGACCCACTCGCTTCACAAGATTTGCGCTGAGTGCTAACGACTTTCTGTCTCTTAGTAAAGTCATTCCCTTTATGAATATTGGACGCCTGAGTTTTAACAGTTAAAGATAGTGCACTTTTGATATCTCCCGTTTGATGTTGAGCTTCCGTAACATGTAACGAAGAGCCATGAGGCTGGCAAGCAAGCCCACCAAGGGCCAGTAAGGTGCAATGAGAATTACTTTGCTTCTCAACTGTTGGGCTTTCCTCAGAACCTGGGGGATCAGTGGAACTGGGGGAAACACATACAGGAGTCCTGGGGGCCAATCGAGAAGAAATGCATCTCTTGGGGACTCCCCACGAGGAGGGAATTAGGGCAAAGTTGCTGCTGCATTTGTGGTTTATGGGAGAACTGACCAGGTAACAGCAAGGCTGACCCCATCGACGAAAGATCTTAGTCGCTGCATTGGGATTGGAGACACCACTCGTGAGGCAGGAGGATACATCTGCTCAGTTTGTCTGCAATCACGTTGGAGCTCCCTGGGATATGCATCACTATCAGAAAGTGGTTTGAAACGATTACCCATTGCCAAATCCTTAAAGCTTCCCAACAGAGGGTAGGACCTGGTTCCCCCCGTTTTTTGATATACCAGACTACGTACAGATCTGACTGAATTGCAATTGTCCCAGAAGGAAGGACAGCCTGGAATGCTTGCAACACTAAAAGCACTGCCCTCAATTCTAGGACACTGATGTGCAAATTGGTCTCTTGTGGGGACCAAGTGCCTTGAACAGTCTTTCCCAGAAAATGCACCCCCCCAATCTGGGAAGTGTCCATGGTCACTACGGCCTTGGGCTGAGGGGGAGGGGGAATGGCCTCAGTTTCTCTTCTGGCTTATTCCACCAAGATAACTCCATTTGGCAACTATTTGTTATTGAGACTGGATGGGACATGGGGTGCGTTAGAAGTGACCATTGTGATGCCAAGAGCCACTGAAGCAGCCTCATGTGATACCTTGCTACAGGAACCAACGTTATCATTGCTGCCATGGTTCCCAGAGCTTACAGTACCAACAGCAGGAACTTTGTTTTGGGAAATGATTACTTGAAGTTGCAATCTTAGCTTCAACAGCCTATGGAGAGGAAGGGAGGCTACACAGGATACTGTATTTAATCTTGAGCCAATGAACTCCAGATCCTGCATGGGAGTCAATTGTGACTTTTCTTTGTTGACTGAAATACCTAGTGTTTCAGCAAGATGTAGAACAAAATCTATGGCATAAATCAATAGATGCCTGGAGGGGAAGTGAGGAGCCAGTCGTCTAGATATGGAAACACCTGGAATCCCTGTAGTCTCAAATGAGCTGCTATGACTGCCATGTATTTAGTGAACACCCTGGGGGCTGTGGTGAGACCGAAGGGCAGCGCTCAAAATTGGTAATGACTGGCTCCTAGTAGGAAGTGGAGCTATCTTCTGGAGTGCTTGTCCATCTTTATGTAGTAACAAGTGTCCTAAAAACCTATACAGCACATCCAATCATCCTTCTCTAGAATGGGGAAGAATAGACTGAACCGTGACCATCCGGAATTTTGTCTGTTGTACAAACATGTTCAATAGGCTGAGATCCAAGATTGATCTCTAGTCCCCTGTCTTTTTTTGGCACTAAAAAGGATCTGGAGTAGAATCTGGATCCTATTTGGTCTGGTGGGACTACTTGGATGACTTTTTTGAAGCAGCTTTTGAATCTGTACTGCTGCTAGATCCCTTTGACTGGGTGGAACATCAGGGATTTGCTTTTGGGATTTTGGCAAAAGATTGAAGGTAATGTGGTAACCTCCGGTAATTATTTTCTGCACCCAGGTATCCGAGGTTATTGTAAACCAGGCTGACTAGTGCAGAAAATCTTACCCCCGACTGCATCCAAAGGTAAGCAATCAGGCCTCAATTCAGGAGTGCTGATAGGGTTGTTCAGGAAAAGAATCTCTGAAGCCCTGGATACACGGACCCCCTCTGCCAGGGGGGTGTCTTCCAGAAGAGCTCCCCCCTCTGCCCTGGGGGAATACTCACCACGTGTGTCATGAAAATCCCTTGGGTCTTCTTGAACCACATTTTTTTCCACTCCTCTGATTCCTGGAGTAAGGTGGTTGTGGAGTGGAAAAATGAACGCCCACAGCAGAAAGAGTCTTTCAGTCTTTTTCAAACCTGGCTAGTGCATCTCTGACCTTTGGGCCAAACAAGGAAGTACAATCAACAGGAATGTTGATAAAGGAAGTCTTAAAGGGTTCCACAAAAATCACACAATGCCTGTACCCACTTCTCTAGAAGTCCCTTCAGCTGTATGAACAAATAAGCTGCATGGATGAATTTGAGATAGACTCCAGGGTGGCAAGCTGACAGGCACCCTTATCTTGAACCTCGTCAGACACTGCTCCTGCAAGGGTGTCTGAAAGTTCAATTATCAGATCCCTTTAGAGTCTGGTAAAGTGTTCCAAGAAATTGAAGGACCAAATAACGAAGGCTGTTGAACAATGACCCACTTCCCAAATCTATCCATTGTCAAGACTCTCGGTTAGGAGGATGGATAGTTGAACTCTCCTTGGAGAGTTCCTTTTTGGTAGCCACCACCACCACCATAACATCCACTGCTAGACCCTTAGGACCAATGGGGCTGATCTTCTGGGGCTGAAAGAATCTTATCCAGAATCTGGGGAATAGGCTCTATGGAATCAGGAGCTTTCCACGCTCACTATGATCAACCTAACTAGGTAGTCAGTGGGCAGGGTCACCCAAGAAGTAGAAGAGCAGGTACAAAAAGCTTGCAAGAACACAAATTAATTGGAGGATGGGTTTGAAGGCTTCCAGGCACTCCTCTGTTTTAATATTTCCAGGATGTCTCCAAAACAGATATCTTCTGGGGATGACCATGGGGACCCTTCCCCTTCATCATAATCTGTGTCTTCAGTGAAGGATTCTTCTGGAGAGTCAATGTGCTTCGTCTTGCTCATCTTCTTATGGAGTGGCTCCACAGGGGGAAGTTCTGAGGAGGACTCCGAAGAGGAGGGACCCTGAATTAGGGGCTCTTGGGGCCGCTGTGAATCAAAGGAAAGTAAAATATGGAACACAGGTGAGGATGGAACCAGCTGGGAGCCTGCTGAGGCCAAAGTTCTTTCCATAATCTAGAAGGCAGGCCCACCCGAAGAGGGCAGGAGCCCAAAACCAAGAAAGACATCCTTGGAACTGGGGTCACACCCCAATCAGGTGAGCCACCACTCGGAGAAGGAGCTGAGAGAGGGCTCAAAACTTTCATGGCCCTGAGAGCCATAGACGGCACAGTGAAAACAACTGGAACCGGTCCAAGGATCTCGGAACTAACAGCCAAACTATAGTCTTGGGTGTGCGAAAGATCTGAAGGAGCCAAAGACCACAGAGTTGACTCCAGCACCAAGGTGAGGTCCACCATTGGCACCGAGGTACCAGGTACATTGAAGTGGGGGGGCTCCAAACCCTGAAAGGATGCTGGAGGAGGATAAACCGGTGCAGTTCTTGGAGAATAAGCCTTGGCTTCAGGTGGCAGAGAGGTTTGTGAAGGTGCAGGGAGGCCTCTGGCTGCCCAAAGTTGGTCCACCAATCTGACTACATCCAATTCTGAGAGCTTCCTGGAGGAATGGATTGACATTCATAAAGAAGACTCAGGACCATCCAGAAATGGGCTTGGTTGTTGACCCAAAAATGGGTCTACTGAAGGGGGAGTATCTAATCCTGGGAATAATTGTCAGATTGACTTTTGGCACCATAGGTTGTTGTATGGAAGGGGAATGTGGAACCGAATGAGAGGATAGTGGTGGTTGTGCAGAAACTATGGTCGGTTCTGAAAGAGGACATCGGCGCAGAAGCAGTGGTTGGTGGCAAAGAGGTTTGAATCGGTTCAATGACTTAATGGCGCCGATGTGGATTTAGTCATTTTTGGTGCCAGAGGTGATGATACTGTCACTTTCGGTACTTTGCCTTTCGGTTCCGAAAAAACCATTAGAACCTGCGGTTTTTGGGACTTTGCTTCATGTGCCATAGGGGAGGTCTGCACAGAGTGACTTATTTTCTTCACATCTGGCTTTGGAGATTTTGAAGCTTCTGCCCTAGATAGGGCTTCAGTAAAGGGACATTTCAATAAGCCTTTTAAAATAAGCTTATTGCACCTCTCTGCTAAAGTACGGGTGCTAAAGCCCTGACAAATATTACAAGTTACGTCCAAGTGAGGGGCACCCAAACAGTACATGCAAGAAAGATGCCCATCAGAATTGGGCAACTTTCTGCCACAGTCCTGATACTGCTTGAATCTAGATGTCCCCTTTGTTTCTTTGCCATACCAAAAAACAGTTGGGTCACAGGCACACACACTCATGCACAAAAGAGAGGAAAGAAAGGATTTTTTTTTAAACAGATATACCAACAATGGTACAGAAAAAATACTCAAACGGGTAAAAGGAGAAAAGGGGAAGAGGATACCAACAATGGTATGTAAGACTACCTATGGCAATAAGGAAAGGGAAGAAGCCTATTACCAATGATGGTAATAAGAGTTACAGTAAGGTAAAAGGGGGAGGGTAGAAATAGATGGAAAAACCAGTTACACACTCAAAAACAAGGTAGTGAAACTATCCAGTAAGAGAGACAAAGAGTTTTAACCAAACATCGTTAGAAACGACAACGAAAATAGAAATTTTAAAGCACTTAGCTGAGAGCATCAGCTGACATATCCAAATTTCTATGCGGCAAATGAGATCTGAGGTAATGGGAAGAGAGGCATTGTGGGTAGAGCCTTAGCTCGAGAGTTTTTTGCTGGTGCGAGCTATGTATAACGGCAGACTTGGTTCCGACCCATCGGTCAAGAATGAGTAAAGACTGACAACATCAGATCTACTTGTAGTTTTAGATTGTACTTATTGTATTTAGATTGTAGTTACTGGCCATTTGGGCAGTTTTTCCATCTCTCTCAACTTTCTGATTTAAAAGCCTGCATTTGCACTTGTTTCCCCCCTTTCCTGTAACTAATTTAGTCCAGATACAGATTCTTAGTTTTAGCACTTGAATTTTCTTATTCGTGATCAGCACTTGTTCAGAACTTGTAAGCACTAAATAAGCTATTAATTACTACAGCACTCAACCTTCCTCATTACCTAGAGGAAAACAGTTTTGGTACTTACTTTCCTCACTTGCATAGAGAAAAACAGCTCTTGTACTCACTTTCCTCACTTATCTAGTGGAAAATAGTTTTTTATTCAGGCATGTCCAAGGGTCAGCTACCAGTGTTCTCTCCTGTCTATCTGATGAATCTGGGCATCTTGGGGCAATGTAGAAATTGCCTCATGTACACAGACAACCCACTCCTCCTACCACCCAACACTACAACCTGTGACAGATGCACTTATCTAGCCAAACTGGAGGTAAAGCTCTCTCCAACTAAGACTGAACTTGACAGTCAAGGGGAGAAGGTAAACACTTGCACCACACCACACTCATCATATAGTCTCACTAAATCTACACCACAAAAAATCCACACACAGAAACAAAAACATTCACGGAGGCTCTAATCTGACCAAGCAACAGAGACTTCCAAAGCAGAAATGCAAGCAACCTCCACCCTCAACACAACCCAAATGACACAACCCGCAGACTCAGTGTGCCACGCAACCACAGCCAATAAGGCAAAACAACATACCCAACACACTAGTCATAGGTGACTCTATAGTCAGGCACACTGATGTCCCACTCACCAGGCTAAACAAGGAGAAGGTTGCTGTCAGCTGCCTGTCGGGTGCCAGGATCTGCCACAAAACCCACGCACTCAGGTCCCTCCACAAGTACAAATAGGACTCTGTCATTGTCCATGTTGGTGTGAACGACCTGAGACGTACCTCCCTGGACTATATGAAAAGAGACATGGAAGAGCTCTCCAATCTTGTAGCCCAGGCAGGTATGACCCTAGCCCTGAGTAACATTCTGCCAATACCCAGAATGATACCGCAGTACAAGGACAAAATGATTGACTTCAACAATTGGCTAAAATGCTGGTGTCATTCTAAAGGGATCCAGTATCTGTCTGCCTGGGATGACATGGTCAACAGACCACGATGCTTTGCCAGAGATGGCCTGCACCAGTCACTCCTGGGATTCCGGATACTGGCTAAGGTTTTTTCTGTCCCTATAGTGCCTTTTTTAGGCAAGGTTCAAATGACAAATTCACCACTGTAACAGGAACAGGCAAGCAAAAACTGAGGGTGATGCTACTCAATGATAGAAGTCTAAATCTCAAAATGCACTTACTCGAGGCACTCCTTAAAATGGAGAACATTGATATCTGTGCAGTGACTTGAGACCTGGTTCAAGGCTCCAGAGAGCACCCCTGCACTACCAGGCTATAACTCATACCACACTTTTTGGCCATGTAACCTGGACCAGAAAACCAAAGACGGAGGTGTGTCCATATTCATTAAGGATATCCACACCTCCAAGCTAGTTGCTCAGCATAATGCATCCGAGGTTATCCAAGTGCAACTAACTCTGGGCAAAACTGTAATCCAAATTGTAGCTTGCTACAGATCCCCCACCATGCCCCAGGATTCCCACTCCTCTTTTCTTGATGTACTGGAAAATATTAGGGTTCAACCAAACACCCTAACCTAATAATGGGTGATTTCAACTACCCCACCATTAACTGGGAAAACTACTCTTGGACCAACTCCTTCGCTCAATGCTTTCTGGAATTCATAAACTCCAATGCCCTGGATCAACTTATCCACACCCCCACCAGGGGCAACAATATCCTAGATCTAGTCATTACCAACACGAGTGACCAGTGTTCCACACCGGAAGTCAACACCACATTGGTCCAATCCGACCATAAGCTAATCACCCTAGATATCCACATCCTGCCCCCACCCCCCATTAAGGAAACCATGGTAAAAGATTTCTCCAAAGCCAACTTCATGCTTCTTAAGACAGAAGTGGTGAACTTCATGACACCCATGCAGAAGGACAATACAGTTACGACTACTGAATTCTACACAAAAAGAAGTTATGTACTCACCATAACATTCCATCTGAGTAGTTATACTTCATTTTCTGCAACATGTGGGTATATGGATCCGTATCGGATCAGAGCCGGCAACTATTTTCTAGTATCTGCTCCAAGCTCAGAGCTCCTCCCCTTACCTATAATGCCCTACCAACTCCCATCTTCCCTCAGATCGAGTTTGCTGCAACTAACAATATATATGCAACTCAGTCCAATAAACCAACCCTGAAAACAGGATAAGGTCCGGGGGACGGAGGGAGGGGATGTTGCAGAAAAATGAAGTATGATGAAGAAAGTACACAGGAGTATAAGGAGATGAGGTGCATGGCAAAGAGAGAGGTGGCGAAGGCTAAGGATAAGGCATATGAAGAGTTGTATGAAAGGTTGGACACTAAGGAGAAAGAAAAGGACCTGTACCAATTGGCTAGACAGGGGGACCGAGCTAGGAAAGATGTGCAGCAGGTAAAGGTGATAAAGGATAATGAGGGAAACATAATCACAAGCGAGGAGAGTGTGTTGAGGAGATGGAAAGAGTACTTTGAGGGGTTGATGAATGAAGAGAATGAAAGGGAGAGAAGGTTGGATGATGTAGGGATAGTGAATCATGAAGTACAATGGATTAGCAAGGAGGAAGTAAGGATAGCTATGAAGAAAATGAAGAATGGAAAGGCTGTTGGCCCAGCTGATATACCTGTGGAAGCAAGGAGGTGTTTAGGTGAAATGGCAGTGGAGTTTTTAACCAGATTGTTTAATGAAATCTTGGAAAGTGAGAGGATGCCTGAGGAATGGAGAAAAAGTGTTTTGGTACCGATTTTTAAGAATAAGGGTGATGTGCAGAGCTGTAGTAACTACAGAGGGATTAAATCGATCAGTCACAGCATGAAGTTATGGGAAAGAGTAGTGGAAGCAAGGTTAAGAAGGGATGTCATGATTAGTAATCAGCAGTATGGTTTCATGCCAGGAAAGAGCACTACAGATGTGATCTTTGCTCTGAGTGTGTTGATGGAGAAGTACAGAGAGTGTTGAAAGGAGTTGCATTGTGTTTTTGTAGACTTAGAGAAAGCATATGACAGGGTGCCTAGACAGGAGTTGTGGTATTGTATGAGGAAGCCTGGAGTGTCAGAAAAGTATGTAACAGTGGTACAGGATATGTACGAGGGTAGTGTGTCAGCGGTGAGGTCTGCGGTGGGAGTGACGGATGCGTTTAGGGTGGAGGTGGGGTTACATCAAGGATCAGTTCGTAGCCCTTTCTTATTTGCAATGGTGATGGACAGGTTGACAGACAAGATCAGACACGAGTCCCCGTGGACTATGATGTTTGCAGATGACATTTTGATCTGTAGTGAGAGTAGGGAACAGGTGGAGGAGACCCTGGAGAGATGCTCTAGAGAGAAGAGGAATGAAGGTCAGCAGGACTAAGACAGAATATATGTGTGTGAATGAGAGGGAGGATACAGGAATGGTGAGGATGCAAGGAGTAGAGGTGGCGAAGGTGGAGGAGTTTAAATATTTGGGGTCAATAGTTCAGAGTAACAGTGAGTGTGGAAGAGAGGTGAAGAAGAGAGTACAGGCAGGATGGAGTGGGTGGAGTGTCAGGAGTGATTTGTGACAGACGAGTACCTGTAAGAGTGAAAGGGAAGGTCTACAAGACGGTAGTGAGACCAGCTATGTTATATGGGTTGGAGACAGTAGCATTGACAAAAAGGCAGGAGTTTGAGCTGGATGTGGCAGAATTAAAGATGTTAAAATTTGCACTGGGTGTGACGAGGGTGGACAGGATTAGGAATAAGTATATTATGAGGGTCAGCCCAGGTTGGAAGGTTTGGAGACAAAGCCAGAGAGGCACGATTACGTTGGTTTGGACATATGCTGAGGAGGGATGCTGAGTATATTGGGAAAAAGGTGCTAAGGATGAAGCTACCAGGTAACAGGAAAAGAGGAAGGCCTAAGATAAGGTTTATGGATGTGGTGAGAGAGGACATGCAGGTGGTTGGTGTGACAGAGCAAGATGCAGAGGACAGGAAGAAATGGAAACAGGTGATCTGCTGTGGCGACCCCTAACGGGAACAGCCGAAAGAAGATGATGAACTACTCAGAAGGAATGTTATGGTGAGTACATAACTTCTTTATCTGAAGTAGTTAACTTAATTTTATCTGCAACCTGTGGGACAGAGTCCCCAGCTACTCCGATCCTGGGAGGCCCTTATGGAAGGATATTACTGAGCACCGCAGAGCTAAAGGATGCTCTACCCCTTGAAATCAGATCCAATTTGTAATGGGAAATGAAAGTATGTGAATTGGCCCATGTCGCTGCTGCACAAATATCATCCAAAGGTACCCTGGACCAAAAAGCAGCAGAAGTCGCCATGGACCTGGTAGAGTGAGCCTTTTGCTTTGTAGGCATGTAAATGCAAAGAGTGATACATCTGGCTAAAGAAACTTTAGAATTAGCTTTTCCCATAAACGCTTTGGAAAAGGAAACAAACAATTAGTCAGTCTTGCGGAAAGACTTTGTTCTGTGAAGATAAAAACTAAGTTGTCTATGAACATCTAACAAATGGAGTTTATATTCACCTTTATTTTGGAAGTTGGGAATGAAAACGGGCAGATTAATGGACTGATTTATGTTTGCTTCAGATGCCACTTTAGGTTAGAAGGAAGGGTTAGTACGGAGGGAGACCCTATCCTTCTGGAAGACCAAATACGGAGGTACGGCAGACAGAGCTTGAAGCTCAGAAACTCTCCTAGCCGATGTGATGGCGACTAGGAAAGCTGTCTTCCAGGACAAAAATTTTAAGTCCACCGAAGCTGAGGGTTCGAAAGGAGGAGCCACCAATGCCTGTAAAACTAAAGTAAGGTCCCAAGAATGTACAGAATCCTTGACAGGGGGCCGTAATAGAAAAGTACCTTTAAGAAAAGCCTTACACAGCCTAGAGAAGGCTAAGGCCATGTTGCCTTCACCAACGTGAAAACTGGAAATGGCTGCCAATTGTACTTTCACTGTGGAGGAACTAGCTGCTTGCTGAAAGATACCAGACAGGAAGTCCAACACCGCTGGAACAGGGGCTGTAAAGGGATCTATTTTTCTCTGTGAGGCCCAAATGGAAAAGCACTTCCATTTACTGCAATAAAGTTTCCTAGTGGAGTCTTTAAGAGAGGCCACCAGAATGGACTTCACCTGAGATGAAAGACCGGGAGTCCTGACAATTAATGGAACTGGAGCAACCAAGCTGTTAGCTTGAGGCTGCCCAGATCGGGTGGACGTGTCCCCGATGGATGGGAAATTAGATCCAGGCAGGGATCCAGAACCCACGGGGGAGCTAAGAGATGAGACCAAAGGAATGGGAACCAAACCTGACGAGGCCAGAATGGGACAATGAAGATCACTTTGCACCGTAGTCGGCAAGCTTTCTGAAGAAACTTCAGAATGAGAGGTAAAGTTGGATAAGCATACAGAAGCCCAGGGGGCCAAGCATAGACTAGAGCATCTTTGGGGACTTCCCCTGGTGAGGGAATCAGAGCAAAGAACTCACTGCACTTCGCGTTGGAAGGAGATGTGAACAGATCACAGCAAGGCTGACCCCATGCCAGGAAACTTTCCTCTGCTACTGACTGTTTCAGAGACCACTTGTAAGGCATCAGAATGGCCTGGCTCAATCTGTCTGCTAAAATGTTGGAGCTCCCCGGGATGTGCATTGCTATCAGAAACCAACCGGTGGAAATCGCCCATTCCCACACTCTCATGGCCTCGCGACATAGAGGGTAGGATCTGGTTCCCCCCTGCTTGTTGATATACCAGACGACCGACAAGTTGTCTGACTGAACTGCAATCAATCCAAGAGGAAGGACTGTGTGAAAGGCTTCCAACTCTAAAAGCACTGCCCTCATCTCTAGAACATTTATGTGCAAATTGGTCTCTGTCAGGGACCACATGCCTTGGACTGTCCTTCCCGAACAGTGTCCTCCCCCCACCCGAGTTGGGAGGCATCCGTGGTTACTGTGGTTTGGACTGGGGGTGACTTAAATGGGCATTCTTTTGATATCTCCGGTGAAGTTAACCACCAAAGAAGAGATGTCCTGCAGATGTGACTGATCTTGATCGGAAATTCCATGGGCAGGTCTAGCCAGGACCACTGAACAGCCAGAGTCCATTGAAGAACCCGCATGTGAAGGCACACAAGGGAGAATAGATATGGTGGCAGCCATGGAGCCCAGAGCCTGGAGAACCTTGCTCGCCTTTGAAGACTTGGAGTTTGCTATCTGAGCTATGTGGCACCTGAGATGTAGAATCCTGTCTGGAGTTAGGGATACCTTCATCTGCAAAGTGTCTAACTATGCCCCAGTGAAGTCTAGAATTTGTACTGGTTGCAAATGGGATTTGTGAGCATTGACTGTAATTCCCAGTAGGTCTGCTAACCGAATGAAAATCTCGGGCCAGATACAAGTGATGGTTGTTGTGTGCAGTGAAGAGCCAGTCGTCCAGGTATGGAAACATCTGAATACCCTGAAGCCTCAGGTGAGCCGCTACAACTGCCATTACCTTGGTGAACACCCTGGGGGCTGTGGTGAGACCAAAGGGTAGGGCTCTGAACTGAAAGTGACTGGCTCCCAGCCGGAAGTGCAGAAACCTCCTGGAGCTTCTATGTATTTTGATGTGGTAGTAATCATCCTGAAGGTCTAATAAGCACATCCAGTCACACTCTCGGAGAGAAGGTAGAATGGACTATAGGGTGACCATCTGGAATTTCTGCTTGGCTACCGACAGGTTTAATGTTGACAGGTCTAGAATGGGCCTGAGGTCCCCCGTCTTTTTTGGCACCAAAAAGAACCTCGAGTAGATGCCTAATCTGGACTGATTGGGGAGGACCTTTTCGATGGCTCGTTTGAGAAGCAGCTTTGAAACCTCTAGAGGTGCGGATTCCCTGTCAGTGGGTGGAACATCCGAGAGGTGTTTTGTAAAATTTGGAGGGTTAACGAAAGGAATACAGTAACCTCTGGATATTATTTGAAGAACCCAGCGATCTGACGTAATGGACTCCCATGCCACTGGGTGTAAGGACAATCATCCCCCGACTGCCTCCAGAGTAGGACAGTCAGGCAACCCCTCAGAGCTGCTGACCGGGTCTATCAGAGAAGGGTTCCCTAGACCCAAAATTCCTGGGACCCCCTCTACCTCTGGGTCGGCATCGATCCTGTCCCTCTCTGCCTCTGGGGGAATAGCTGTCCTGAGAATCCCGGGAAAACTGAGATTTTTAGACCCACATCTCCTTCTGCCCTCTTTGATTCCTAGAAAAGGACCGCTGAGGGTTAGAGAAGCGGACTCCGATGGCAGGCAAGGTCTTCCCGTCCTTTTCGCTCTGGACACGTGTGTCAGGTACTGTCTTCCCAAAAGAGGGAACAACCGTCGTACAGAGCGTTGATAAATGACGCCTTGAAAGGGTCCGTGAACTGACACAATCTGAGCCAGGCATGACTCCTCATGGCTATGCCTGTCCCAGCCGCTCTAGCTGCTCCTTCTGTGGCATGGGAAAGTAGCCGCATAGATGTGTTTGAGACTGACTTCAGGGTAGACATTTTCGCCGAGAACAGCTGTCTGTCCTGTGGCGATAAAGACTCTGGGGGTGACTCAGCAAATTCTGAAGCAAGGTCTCACTGAAGCCAAATCACATGTGCCAAATAATTCAGCGCATGGATAGAAAAAGTCGCTGAGGAGTATACGCACTTCTCAAACCTATCCACTGACCTGGACTCCTTGTCTGGAGGGTGGACTAAGGAACTCTGCTGTGCTAGTTCCTTCTGTGTGGCCGCTGCGACCAACATAGCATCAACTGGGGCTCCTTTCGGCCAGGGTTATCTACCAGAGGGGGGGGATAAAACCTTGTCAGGGCATTTGGGGATGGGCTCTATGGTGTTAGGCTCCTTCCATGTCCTTGTGGTGATGAGGTCCACCAAGGGGTCTGCTGGTGGGGATGCCCAGGAAGTAGATGGGCCTGTGCCAAAAGTAATGCTACAGAAGGGGAGGAAGGGAAATCCTAGTCAAGCACACCTAGATATTCAGCAGAAAGTTTCTACTTACTATCTCTGAGCTCAGAGCAAAGGAGACCATGATGCACACTACTGGCATGGCAAATGAGATCTGAGGGAAGATGGGAGCTGGTAGGGCATTATGTGTAAGGAGAGGAGCTCGGAGCTTGGAGCAGATGCTAGAAAAAAGTTGCCGGCTCAGATCCGATACGGATCCGTATACCCACAGGTTGCAGATAAAATGAAGTTAACTACTTCAGATCTGCACTTTATAAGCACTTACACGAGTGCATGGATCGTGCTATCCCAAACAGAACCAAGATGCTATCCTCCAAAAAAAGAAAGCCAATCTGGTGGTCCCCTGCCATAAACAAACTGTACAACAGAAGGAAGAAACTGTTGCAAAAGAGTAAAATCCCATGAGTGGAGGAGCTCCCTGGACAGCCTCAGTAAGAAGTTGCAATCCCTGATAAAATCCTCCAAAGCTAGTTATGAAAACAAAATCGCCACCAATTCTAAACAACCACAAAGCATTCTATAGTTATGTCAAGAATCTCAATGGCAACACTCAGATCTGCTCAGAGTTACAGCACAATGGCTCTAAATATACAGACCCAACTGATATTGCCAATATCCTGGCAGATTGGCTCTTTAGGGGGTGAGAGGGGGGTAAAGTTAGCACTGAACCTATCTCTATACCGGAATAATGCAAAGTTCCTGTAATCATGGCTGCACAGGTAAAAGCCACACTCTCTAAAGCCAAGAACACAGCATCCATGGGACCAGACAACATTCCAGGCTGCATTCTACATGAACTACAGAACAAACTGGCACCCCACCTAAGTACCATGTTCAATCATAGCCTCACCTCAGGCTTTGTGCCCGCTGAATGGTGCACAGCAACGGTTATCCCACTCCACAAGGGGGGTGCCACTACGGACCCCGGGAACTACTGTCCCATTAGCCTGACGAGCCTGGTCTGCAAGGCCATGCAACGCATCATCACGGAACTTATAAACAAAGACATTGGTAATCTCCAAACTCTGGACCCCACCCAGTTCGGGTTTGTAAAAGGCAGATCATGTCTCCTAAACTTGACAGACTTCTTTGAAGCAGTCACCAAAGCCGTAGATGTGGGTAAGGTGGTTCACACAGCCTATCTAGATCTTGCCAAGGCTTTCAACACCATCCCCCACTCTGGAATTATAGATAAACTCACTAAACTAGGTATAAATCCTTATGTCACAAGATGGGTTGCCGACTGGCTCACTGACAGAACCCACACTGAAAGTAGTAGACTCCAAATCCGACTTCAGACCAGTGACAAGTGGAGTACCACAGGGTTAAGTCCTGGGTCCTCTCCTGTTTGGTATCTACTTCTCTGAAGTACAGGCTAACACAGAAGATCTTTGGCTAACTAAGTTCGCAGATGACTGCAAACTAGGAGCCATAATCAAAACTCCTAACGATGTGGACATCCTACAAAAGGGCCTCACTGAGATAGATGCCTGGTGTCAAAGCCATAGCCTCAAGCTCAATGCCAAAAAGTGCATTGTCATCCCCTTTGGTAAAAACTCTGTACCCATGAACTACAACATAGGCGGTAATATACTTAACACCGAAAGTGTGATGAGACCTTGGGACACAGGTGGACAGTAGTCTCTCCTTTGATAATCACATCACCACAGTAGTCAGGAAATCCTTCTATGTGGCACACATCACAAAAGGTTTCTCATCCAGAAAAAGAGAGGTCATTGTTCCCCTCTACTCATTACTCATTAGACCCATTATAGAGTACAACGCCCCTTTTGGTATGTACCTCACAAGACATCTACAACTGGAAAGGCTGCAGAAATACCTCACAAAGAGGATTACTGTCCTCAAACAGATGCCTTACGTAGACAGTCTCAAAAACTCCAGCTTTACTCCGTGCATATCGCCTACTCAGAGGTGATCTCTGTCTAACATACAAAGCTATATCAAACTCCCAGAGCTGTTGGACATGCTCCACTTAAAGAAATCCCAATCCCTCCGAGCTACACGCTCTAGGGACCTAAACCTTGACACCACAATAAACAGAACATGCCGGAGGGATAGATTCCTGTCCCAGAGACTTCCCATACTCTGGAATAAACTACCTATCTATATCAAACAATGCTCCTCATTAGCACTCTTCAAGAGAAATCTTGATGACTGGATGGGAAATAGGAAATTCACCCCGGGGATCACTTCTGTGGCTCTGCTCAACAGTGGTACAGAAAAATAATTTTCTTGGGTGGCAAAAGCCAGGGTACCTTTTTGGCTGGGCTTGTACAGGCCCTAGGGCCGATAGCCTAGTACCTACCTATGAACGTACTATTTCGCACTGACCGAAGCCATTCAAAGCATAACTAGAGTTGTTTGAAGTATGTTAAGAGTGTGCAAAGTATTTGCACAGTGTGTGCTTTATTACACAGCAATTATTTCAGAGAGTTTGCTGGGTGCAAAGTACAGTCATATTGCAAAGTGCAGTCAAAATACAGCCATTTCGAAAAGTTTCTTGTGCTGTGTGCATTTATGCCCAGAACACTGCCATTTCAGAGTGTTTCTTACACTGTGCAGAGTTACTTCGCAATGTACAGCCATTTTGAAAGCTTCTTGCGCTGTATACAGTTTATTTGCAAAGTGCATTCATCTTGAGGTGTTTCTTACTCATTTTCTTTTGTCGCATATGGTTTATTTCTAAAGTACAGTAATTTCAAAGTATTTCTTAACTGAGGAGTAGTTTCATAACGTACAGTGATTTTAAAGCAAAGTACAGTGATTTCAGTGTTCTTGTGCTACTGAGATTTATCTGGGAAAGTGCAGTTATTTCAAATAGTTTATTGTGCATAATTACAAGTACTGGCATAAAGTTCTGATATATATATATATATATATATATATATATATATACACACATACATTTATGTGGTATGTTCATATGTAATTTCAACCACCTTCACTACTGTGTGTTGACATGGCAGAGGCATTTCGCAGACCAAGTCCACTTGTGTTTGATCATAATATAGCAGAGAATTGGAGAGTATTCAAGCAGGAATATGATATTTTCATACAAGCAGCTTTTTCTGACAAAGATGCACATACAAGGGCATTAATTTTGCTTAACTTAGCTGGGTCAAAAGCCTCTGAAAGAGTGTTCATTTGTGTATGTACCAGAAGTATATTCAGGAGAAGGGGCAAACCACCATGTTGTGGTACCGGCTGAACCAAGGGAAGACCCTGAGTGCTTAAAACACAAATTTAGAGAAATGCAACCCCCAGACAAATGTTACTTTACAGAGGCACTTATTTTATATAAGATACCAAAATCCAGGTGAAACTTTTGCAGCTTATATCTCTGACTTCAGAAATAAAGCTAAGACGTGCACATTTGGTGATGTGAACGACGAGTTAAAGGACAGGCTTGTGTGTGGTGTTAATAGTGCTGCAGTGAGAAAGATTTTGATTCGTAGCAGTAATTTAACATTAAGCAAAGCCATAGAGATTTATCAAATCCATGAGCTCACAGTAAGGCACACCAGTATGCTTACAAGTGATAAAAGCATGGTTTCAGCAGCCTCTAGAGCAAAAGTACTGTTGTGTACACTTACCATAAATGTAGATGTTCTAGTGTATTCACTGTTGCAGTCCTAACATATGGGTTATCCGGCTCCCGGTAGCCCTCAGTCGGCCCGAATACCAGATTCCTTGATATATGACGTCTGCTGTAAAACTGATGTCAGAACGTCAGGTATAAAGGGAGGGAGCTGACACCATTTCCTCAGTTTTTCTTGCCTTAACTGTCAGGAGCCCCCAAAAGAAGGCTAATCCAGGAAGGAAACACCCTGGAAACAAGCCATCAAAAAAAAAAAATGAAATATATATAGTCCGTGCCTTAGGAAAAAAAGAGGGAATGGAGGGTGGGAAACCAGGACTGCAACAGTGAATACACTCGAACATCTACATTTATGGTAAGTGTACACAACTGTACCATGTTCCTCGTGTTTCACTGTTGCAGTCCTAACATATGGGTTGATTGCCAAAGCCCAGGAAAAAACAAAAGTGGGGAGGAAGAATCACAGATTAAGGGTTGGTAAGGAGGCCTTGCAAAACTGCAAAGGCAAAACCAGCCCTGGATTTAGAAAACAAAGGTAGACTGTAATGCTTTGTGAAAGTATGGATAGAAGACCAAGTAGCTGCTTCTAGAATGTCTTAGTAGGCACACCTCTCAAAAAAGCTGCAGAGGTAGAGGCTGCTCTAGTAGAATGGGTCCTAATAACCTGAGGGGGAAACTTCCCATGCTGCAAGTAACAAAAGTGAATACAATGAGCAATCCATTTGGAGATGGTTTGTTTCGAAATAGCTTTACCCTGAGCCCCAGGAGCAAAACTAACCAACAACTGCTCAGACTTCCGAAAGGGTTTAGTACTGTTTAGGTAAAATCTCAGCTGTCTATGCACATCAAGAGAGTGTGGAATCCTTTCCCCTTTATTCTGGGGATTATTGAAAAAGGTAGGCAGATGAATAGACTGGTTAAGGGTCAGACTGGAAACCACCTTAGGCATAAAGGAGGGATTGGTTCTCAGAGAAACCCGATCTGTATCGAAAAATAATGAAAGGTTCTACTGCCATTAAGGCTTGCAGCTCCGAAACCCTTCTGGCAGAATTAATAGCCAAAAGAAAAGCAGTTTTCCAGGAAAGAAACTTTAAATGTGCAGAGGCAGCTGGTTCAAAAGGAGGCAGAGTAAGTTTCTCTAAGACAAAATTAAGATCCCAAGCAGGAGTAGGAACTCTTCTGGGAAGTCTGAGATTGCTAGCTTACCTCAGGAACTGCTTCATCAAGTGGTGAGAAAAATGGGTTGCTCAAATGAACAATGAGCAGAAATTGCTAAAGCATGAATCTTGACTGAAGAAAAAGAAAGTCCACCATTAAGCAAGCCTGCTAGATAATCAAGAATGAGGGAAAGAGAAGGATGAGAAGAGTCTTCTCCTTTAGCCTGCATCCAAGAGCAAAATCTCTTCCATTTATCTGCATAGGATTTCCTGGTGCTAGGCCTCCAGGCCTCGAAGAACTTCAACCACCTGCTGGGAAAGATTTAAAGTATTAGCCATGCAGTTAAATGCAGAATCTGAAGACGAGGATGAAGAAACCTCCCCCTTCCTGAACCAACAGATCTGGTACCAGGGGAAGATGCCAAGGCCGAGCTTGGAAAAGGCTGCGAAGAAGGGAATACCATTGCTGCCTGGGCCAGTCTGGTGCTATAAGAATAGCCCTTGGTTTTTCATCCCTTATCTTTAGCAGCACTCTGGGAAGAAGAGGCAGAGGAGGGAAGGCATAAATTGAGAGTTGTGTCCATGGGAAGGACAAAGTGTTCACTCTCCAAGCGTGGTTTTAAAACTCCCTGGTGCAGAAGGTTGAAAGGAGATGATTGGTGTGAGAGGACAAAAGATCCACTTGTGGAGTGCCCAAACGCTGAATAATGCGCACTGGAAGATGGTCTTGTTCAGTTGCCATTCGTGAGGATCCAGAACATGTCTGCTCAATTGATCCGCCAAGGAGGTTAGCCTCCCTGGAAGATACTGGGCTATTAGATGTATGCCCATGGAAGCTGCTAAGGACAATAGTCTCATGCTGTGTCTGTACAAGGGGTAACAGTGAGTCCCCCCTGCTTGTTGATGTACCACATGACTGTGGTATTGTATGTCCTGATCAGAAGAGTCCCCAAGTAGAGTAGGTCCTTGAAAGCCAGCAAGGCCTGCTGCACTGCCATCAATTCTTTTAAGTTTATGTGCAAATGAATCTGCTGAGTGCTCCAAAGTCCCATGTATGCCCCTGCCTTCCAGATGCGCTCCCCATGCATAATCTGAGGCATCTGTGGTGAGAGTCTGGCTGGCAGGTGGTGGGCGGAAAGGCAGACTCTTGTTCTAAGAACAGGCTGTCGCCCACCAGAGAAACTCCATTTGTAGACATAGAATAAGAGGAATAATCAAGTCCAAGTCCTGTGTATGTTGACACCAAAGGTTCTTGAGGTACCATTGAAGTTTTCTCATATGCAGCCTTGCATATGGGATCATCAGAATACATGAAGCCATGAACCCCAGTGCTTGCAGGAATTGCCTTGCAGAGAGCTGGGTCATGCTTGCCAAGTTCTTGAAGTAAGCTGAACGATTTTCTTGTTTCTCTTGAGGGAGAAATACCATCTGGGTGGCTGTATTCACTCGCTCCCAGGAAAACAATCTCCCTTGTAGGAACCGACTTTGACTTTTTTTCTTTGAGAGTGCAACCCAAAGAGGTGAGAATGTTCTTCACGAAGTCCAAATCCTTTTTTAGTTGTTTTGGGGAGTTTGCTTGAATGAGACAGTCGTCCAGGTAAGGATAAATTTGAATGTTTCTCTGCCTGCAAAAAGCAATGACGTGCCAGGCACTTCGTGAAAACTCTGGGAGCAGTAGATAAGCCAAAGGGCAGTGCAGAGAATTGGAAGTGCTGCACCCCAGCCCTGAAATGAAGGAACTACCTGTAACTTTCCCTTAGTGGGATGTGCAGATAAGCCTCCATGAGATCCAAAGTTACCAGCCATGAGTCTTTGTCCAGCATTGGCAGTAACTGTTGAAGAGTGAGCATCTTGAATTTGGGAATCACCAGAAAAGTGCTTAGAATAGACAGATCCAGGATAGGGCACCAGGTGCCTCCTTTTTTGGGTACCAGAAAAAGTCTTGAATAAAAACCTGGGCCTGCCTGAGCTGCAGGTACTGGCTCTATAGCACCCATAGTCAGAGAAGACATTTGAGTTTCTACCTCTGTCCTGAGAGTTCTGGGTATGTCTGGGTACCCTTGTAGAACAGGGAAGGTGTGGAAATAAAACTTGTAACCTTGGTTTACAACACTGAGCACCCATTTGTCATTTGTGATGGAAGACCATACCTCTGCGAACCTGGCTAACCCTTCCCCCCAAAGGAAACCCTGAGTCCGCAGAGGTAGGCACAAGAAGGCCAGAGTCATTCAGAATGCTTGCTTTGGGAAGCTGGCTTAGAACTTCCCACTTTAGAAGAAGAAGAATGCCATTGTTTAGCCTTTTGAGGGGCAGAAGCCTGCCCTCTGGAAGATCTGAAACCCCTAGGCCTAGAATGACCCTGCTTGCCAGGATCAGGGAAAGACCAATTCTTGGAAGGATAATGCCTACTAAACCGAGGAGGCTGAACCTGAAGGAAATCTTTAACAACTTGCATAGATTTCGCCTTATCCTCCAGTTTCTTCAGTACCTCCTCAGCCTTGTTACCAAAAAGGTTGTCTTTGTGCAAAGGAACATTCAGCAATTTAGATTTAACAGGTTCAGAAAGAGGCTGCTCCCTAAGTCAAGCATATCTTCTAATAACTGAACCAGTGGCTGCTGCTCTGCAGGAAGCCTCCAAGGTGTCAAAACCACAATGTAGTGAATGCTTATTAACTATACTGGCAGAATTTAGTAAATCTTGTAAGTCTTTGTTCTCCGACATGGAGGGAACATCCCCAAGTTTAACCTTAACAGCCTCCAAAATATGCTGCTAATACTTAAGCATGTGAAAAAGACAGTTCACAGATCTAATGGCAAGAGTTGTGGCGGTATAGACATTTTTACCCCACCTGTCCAAGGCCCTGGACTCCTTATCAAAAGGTACAGGGATTTTAGCAATAGTAGCCTTAACACCCTTGGGGCCTTGAGAAATAACCTCAGGATCAGCAGTAGGATTTTTGAAAAGAAATTGATGTGAATCAGGTTTTCTGGGGGCAGGAGGAACAGAATTAGAAGTTTAAGAGTTTTCCATGAAAACATAATCCACAACTTCCAAAACTGGAGGTATAGCCAGAGGCTTATGCTGTGGCAAATCCAGAAATTCCCTGATTCTTTTCTTAAACTGATGAAGATCCTGACTTTCCCCATTTAAAATGTTCCAAGAGTATTCAAAGTATCCCCAAAGGAAAAATATTCTGGAGGGGAGGCAGAAGGGATACAGTCTTCAGCATCAGAATCCTCAAAACCAGAACAAAGTTGAGAATTCCCTTCTTGACCAGCAGAAATACTGGAAACCTCATAATTTGAGACAGACAAAACATCAGGAGACAATTCCCTAGCCCTCTTGGACGGGCGGGTTGAGAGCCCCTAATAAGGGAAAGAAGATCACTAGCCATCTTTACCAACTGGGACTGAGGCAAAGGAGGGAGGCCGACACCTGCTTGTGAGTAGTTTTGCGGCTGGAAGGTTTGCTAGTAATCCGGAGAATCTCGGAAGGCCTAGCAATTGCAGAAGTCTGAATTAAGGTAGTTGGTCTGGCTCTGGTCTCATGGCGAAGAGAAGAGGTGTCTGAAGACGAAATAGCAGCCTGCGGCATAGAGGACTCCATAAAGGTCTTGGCAGAGGCCTGTGGCTGAAAATCTGTGTACTGCAGGGGCTGCGAAAATGCCTCACTGACTACCGATTTCACTGGAATGTCGTCAGCAGATTTAACCCCAGGCCTGTCGCGGTCCTTGTCCTTGAGTTTCCTAGGTACATCTGAAGACGGGAGACCAGAAGACACCATACCAAACTTGGGCCAGACTCTGAAATGCTTATACAAAATCTTAGCTCTACGGCTTATGGTACACGGGTTGAAAGAAGCACAGAGTTCGCAATTAGGGACGTCGTGCTCAAGGCCCAAACAAGTTATACAACAGGAATGAAAATCACGGTGCGGAATCTGTTTTCCACAGGCAAGACAGTTAACTTTATCTGACATTCGTTAAAGCAAGAAAAGAGGGTCCCCAGCAGGGTACTTATCTGAGGGTGTCTTCAACTTGGTAGTCGGAAGGCAAAAAGAAGGTAAATGGCCGGCCGGCACTAGTGCGAATTGCATCTGCCTTGGGCTCCGCGGCAAGAAAGACTGAGGAAATGGTGTCACCTGCTCCCTTTATACCTGACGTTCTGACATCAGTTTTACAGCTGACGTCATATACCGAGGACTCTGGTATTCAGGACGACTGAGGGCTCCTGGGAGCCGGATAACCCATATGTTAGGACTGCAACAGTGAAACACAAAGAACATCATAGACGGCATGCAACATGTGGCAAGTAGAAACAGGCCTAAGCAAAGGAAGCAGCAACCCTTGAGGGTGTGTCAAGGAGAATCTGGAGTTTTCTAGCAAGTTCCAAGACTAGTTCAGTTAAAGGAGCATGCTCAGTACAGTACAATAGTGAGTCAGCAAATCCCAAGTCAAGTGTTATTGTTAACTGTCGTAATTGTGGAACCAACAATGAATAAAAGAGAGACGTGCTTAGCATTTGGTCAACAATGCTACAAGTGTAAAAAAATGGAATCCTATTCAAAAGTTTTGTAAATCAAGCAAACCTCATTCAGTTATTAAGAAAGGTCACTCAAAAAGGCAAGCTGGTCATATAGAAAGCTGCAACCTTACTTTCTGTGTAGATGCTGTATCAGTGGTCAGTGAAAAGGTTAATGCAGTAGATTTGTTGGCAAAGAATTAAATGTTTTGTACTGTCCCGAAAATGGCAAACTCATGGAGTTCAAAGTAGACACTGGTTCAAAGCGTAACGTAATGTCAGCAGAAACATTTGCTAAAGTGAAAGCTGATGAGCAACTTGAATTTTGGAAATTATGTGAAGTTTGTTGCTTATGAAGGTGAAGAGATTCAACCTGTGCAGTCATTATTACATCTCAGAGACAGTTTGAGAATGAAACTGCTTTCTTTTACCAAAGAAGTACATCTTGTAAGCACAAGTCCTAGTTCCAGCTTTACTGATGCTATTTTCTCAGAGTAAGCTGATGTTTTTGATAGAATGCTAGACAAACGTCCAGTTGTGTACTCCTCGAAGTTAGACCCAGAGGTTAGTCCAGTGGTCAGAGCAGCAAGAAGAGTTCCAATAGCTATGCATGACAAAGTCAAGTTCCAGTTAGACAAAATGGTGCAGCTAGGAGTGATTTGTTCAGTCACAGAACCAACTGACTGGGTATCTTCCATGGGAGCTACTCCTAAGAAAAATTCAGATGAAAATCAGAATATGCACTGACCCAACAGACTTGAACAAGGCATTAAAAAGACCTCATCATCCTACGTAACACAAAAAAAAAAAAAAAAAAAAAACAGGTTTTTCCATTTACTTTATTCACCATCATCACCATCACCATTTCTTCCGTGGTGTATTTTTTCTCATTTCAAAGATATGTTGACATCCCCACCTCATTTATGCCATCTCTCCCATTCAATACAGCCCAGATCCATTATCACCGTATCCTAATTCACAGCCACTCTTTATTCATGGCTGTTCATATCTGTTATAACTACAGTATCTACACCCTTTTATAGCAGTAATAAATGTAGTGACTATTTTATCTAAGCTTCTAGACTCACTACTTCCATCCTTTTTTCCTTCATCACCTCTCTGGTCTTAGGTATATACTAGGCCTTTATTTCTTATTCTTCCTTTCTAGCTCTACACTTTCTAGTTGTGCATCAGTTCAGCAACACCTACTTCACTGCATGGCAGTCAGTCAAAAGCAAAAACAAAACTGATTGCTTTTCAACCCTCCACCCAGCTTTTGGAGGGCATATCCTACCCTGTAGGAGGTTTTGCTAGATGTATCTTCAGATTTAATACAACTATCTCACAGATCAGATCAGTGCGTGCACCTCAGGAAAAATGGCTGCACCTAACTGTAGTGGTCTCTTATGAGCACATTACATTTAATCAAGTACTATTGGAGTTCTAGATCATGACACCAGTAGGCAGGATGCAGCACTTTATTGCCTACTTATTAAGAAATGCTATATTTTCCAGAAAAGATTGGGAAATTCCCTAACTTTTCATTTTAAAGGTGTCATTGTACAATAAATCAGTAATGTTTTCAGAACTTATTGATTAAAATGTACGGAATACCAGATGTAAATATAGGATACAATACAATTTCTTATCTCACTGTTAAGGATAAGACATAATGACAGCATCAACTGAGATGATAAGCAACATTCCAGAATAATACATCAGTGAATTGGGGAGTGCCCACAATTACACTACGAAAGAAGTTGCAAAAATTATAGAATTGTTGGTAGAAGCTTAACTCAACCAACCTGGGAACCCCAACTAGAAAGGAAATATCTTATTTTTAATATTTTACCACTTTTCTCCCCAGTGGCCATCAAGCATCTATCCACCACTGGCCAATTCATTCCAATTCTTTTCCACAACTCCCTGTATCATAGTACAACTGTAAAGGGCGGTAGGAGACAGTGATTGTAACCATTATTCCAAGTAGGTTATAATTTTGTTTTTATGCTCCTAATACTCTTCTGTTGGCTGGATAGTCAAGTGCAGTGGATCAAGTGCAAATGCATGTTTCTGCACAACCCTGATGTTCAGCTAAAGTGTTGGTACTCCATACACAGCCCGCTATGTCTAAAATTCCTTAGTAAGGAGGATCATTACCTTTAGACTTCCAGCTCTAGGAGTGGCACATCAACACTTTTTACCAGATGGTGCTCGTAGTAGAAGAGTATGAATTCCCTACACCAGGGATGTATGAGCTAGCAGTTAGTCACTCTCATCCCCCTGCCACTAACTTGTCCACACCAGTATTTAGGCTGCTGGCTGGGGCTTATAGCCAACTTTGCAACAGAGTCAGCCTAGGAATGGAAATATTCTTATAGCTCATCCAAAGCAATGTAGAAAGGGTATCAATTAAGAGATAAGAAAGATACTGGCCAACACTAATCATGGCATTATGGGGTTTATTATCCTTAGAGTAATGCAGGGACATACCACAAGAAACAGTGTTAAATACTGCTTATTAGTTTGTAAAGTGTCTAATGGTGTTTGACACCGTTTTTAATTCTAAAGGCTTCTGATGGTTTAGGGATAGGTTAAACTTGCTGACATTAGGTAGATGTAAACAATATCCCAATGAGCAATGTCAGGGCAGACAAAATGAACATATATGCTTGTTTGTTTGCTTTAATATTTATCCAGTATTTGCTTAAGTCCAATATCTGCTCTGTTCACAGTCTGACACTTATCCCAGAATTTCCAAATTGCTCTTTTTAGTTTTACACTTTACAGCAAATTCATATTTGGGAAGAAAACATTGTTTATGTAATTTACCTTCACTCTAATGTTACAGCCTGTCAAAAAGAAAGAAGGATTTGAGTTGATCTGTGCTTCTGATGACCAAGGCAATCTTTAGTAGTGAAATCGATGTTCTCAGGTGACCCCTTAGCACTCCAGTAAATCCACTCCAAACTTATTGGCACTATTCCCCTTTAGGCTTCATTAGCAAGCATCTAGAATGATGGATTTGCTTCCAGCAATCGCTGTAGCCAGCTTGGTTGAAATGGGCATCTTGAGACAATGTGGAAATTGTTTCATGTTTGTCAGTGTAATGTGTGAGAGATGAAGTTCTATAATGTTACTGGAGGCAAAGCTCATACACGAAGCCACTATAAATAGCAAGCAGGCTGTCAGTACCAAGCAACAGGCACTAAACCAATCATTCACAGCTCAGACCAAACACACGGACCTACATATGCTGAGGCTCTTAAAAGTAACCTTCCTTCGTCATAAAGGCTCATAAATGTAACCTAAGGAACAAGTACTCTCACCAAACTCACAAACATGCAACACAGGCAGCCTCCATCATGAAAGATGTATTCAAGAGTCACAACAAATCAGTTCAAGAGCTCATAAGGCAAATCTGCACACAGTCCAAAATTCTAGCCATAGGTGACTCCATTGTGAGACATACTGATGCACCATTCAAGGCTCTGCAAGGACAGGGTCATTGGTCAGTTGCCTATAAGGCGCCAGGTTTTTGCCATATCACACATGCACTCAAGTACCTGCACCACAAGTACAAATATGACACAGTCATAGTGCACATGGATGTAACTGAGGTGATGTACCTCCCTGAGCCATATGAAGACTGAAATGATGGAGCTCTTGGAATATGTATCCAAGGCAAGTATGACCCTTACCTTGAGCAGCATCCTACAATCACCAAGAATGATGTCACAATACAAACAAAAGATTATTGACTTCAACTGGCTTAGCTTCTGATGTCATTTAAATGGGGGGGGGGGACAATACACATCTGCCTGGGAGAAGATTGTAGAACGTCTTAACTGCTTTGCCAGGGATGGTCTACACCTATCCTCCAAGGCTTTAATTATATTGGTTTAATTCTGGTCAACCCCCACAGTACCTGTTTTAGGCAATTCCAGTCTTATAAAGCTTCTAGTAGAACAATAGAGAAGCCAAATAACAAAGGTATTACTGTTCAATGCTAGGAGCATTAACAAAAAAACTTCACTCCATACAAGCACTCGTTACACTGGAAAAATGATATATGCACTATCACAGGGACCTGGTTCAAGACTGGTTCAGACTGAAGCTGGAAGCACCTACCCATGCCTTCATATTCAGAGATTATGCGAAGGCCAATTAATCTACTAAAACTGAGTGAAGTGATGAACTAACTAAATTCAAAATCCTCTTCATAGGTTCAAAGGTTCTTACTATGCTTAAGGCCCAAGAAACCATCAAGAAGCTCAGCCATGTCACCCAGTACTGGCGGGAAACTAGCAGTGCCCCCATTAAACAGACTCTCCATATGTTTATGGTGAAAATTTGCAATCGCCCATCCAAACTGGTTTTAAAGGTTGCTAGGGAAACTTTGCTTGATAGGTTAGGACAGCCTGTTCTAGAAATTGGTATGCATTGCATTAGGTAATCTGCCACACCATCTAGTCTTGTTCATATGATGGTGTAGATTTAGGTTTGTGGAATGAGTGCTTGCTTTATCACTTGTTCTGTTAAGGAGTTCAATGAGTGCTGGGTCACTCAGCATGGAAACCCAAGTAGAAATCGCTCCTCAGAAATCTGTATGACACTGAGTTGCGTGACAAAGACCCAAGATATTTTTGATGAAAAACATTGGAGGTTTCTCAAACTTGTTTAGGTGTTTGGTGAATTACATGCCAAAGGGTGCATTACATTCAATGATGGGCCTAATAAGGGATCAATAAAGTGGGATTATAACTTCTTTGGGCCTTAAGGAGATGCCACAAAAAGTTCTGCAAAGTAGAATGATTTTCTAATAACCACAGTGACATGGTTCACCAAAGAAAGTCTACTATCAACATATGTAACCAAGTCCCTGATGACTATGTCAAACTTAAGTAGAATGTTAATTGCATGGTAAGTGGTAATAATGCTAGACTTACCAAAGGAATCTATGATGCATTCCTTGGTGTTAAGGCTAAGCCCATGATTAATACACAAAGCATTTATTTAGTCCATCTCTTATTGCAGAATTTGATCATCGATTGGATAACCAGCCCCAGTTTGCAATCAGCAAATCTGGTTAGCCTAATTCCCTTGATATTGACTTTTATGAGACAGAAACACATACTGAAGAGGAAGGAATCCATGTCGGAGCCTTGTATGACTGTGGAATCCTTAGCTACCAAATTCCAAGCACATGTAAATAGCTGCATAAATGCATCTATTCCCCAGCAAAGTATTTACAGTATCAAATACAAGGATAAACCCCTATGATGGAACCCAAATATAAACAAACTCTATACTAAAAGGAAAAAAAAACTCACTGCATGCAAAATAAATTTAACCATCAAGATGCTAAAAATAGAAGTTATGTTCTTACCATAACGTTCCATGTTAGTTGTCTTCTTTTCGCCTTCTTTCTTGCTGGATGGGTTCGGAGCCGACCTCGGCTCCGACTCGGCCACTCTAAAAGCTCGAGAGTTGGTTCCACCGGCTCGAGGCTCCCCTTGTATCCCACAATGCTAGGCGGTATTACCTCAGATCTCGTTTGTAAGCTAGGCCCAGCCACTAATAACTCCAGAACTACTGGAAAAGGAAGAACCCACCTCTATAAAAAGAAGGGAAGAAGGTGACCTGAAAACCTGATGAAGGAATATATGCACAGTATAGCATATACCTATATACAATAGAGGTGGTAGAGAGGTCACAATCAAACTCCTCTAGGTCTGTCCAGGCTAGGGGGAAGGAGGGTGGGACGCAAGAAAGAAGGCGAGAAGAAGACAACTAACATGGAACGTTATGGTAAGAACATAACTTCTATATGTTAAGTTGTCCATCTCGCCTTCATTCTTGCTGGATGGGACCGCGTCCCTAGCACCTTGTCCCGGTGGCCTATCGGAACAGACTCTTGAGTACAGTGGAACCAAAATTAGCTCTATGTCTAGAAGCTAAATCCAACTTATAATGAGAAATGAAGGTGTGAGGAGTAGCCCATGTAGCTGCTGCACAAATGGTATCAATAGGCAGCCTGTCTTGGAAAGCTATAGAAGTAGCCAAAGCTCTAGTCGAATGGGCCTTTGGTTTGTTAGGCAACTTTTGGTGTCTAATTTCATACACAAGGGAAATCAGGGATGTTAGCCATCTGGAGAGTGATACCTTCGAAACTGAAAGGCCCTTTCTGCCTTCTGCATAAGAGACAAACAACTGGTCAGTTTTTCTGATCTGTTTGGTCCTGTCCAAATAATACCTTAATTGACGATGAACATCTAGCCAATGCAATTTTTGTTCAGACCTGTTAGAAAAGTTAGGAAAAAACACAGGGAGGTCAATGTTTTGATTTAGATTTGCAGAGGCTACTTTAGGTAAAAAGGATGGATTGGTCCGTAAGGATACCCTATCCTTATGAAACAATAGATACGGTGGTCGACTGCTGAGTGCATGAAGCTCTGAGACCCTTCTAGCTGAAGTAATGGCTACCAGAAATAGAGTCATCCAGGATAGCAATTTCATTGAACAGGAAGCTGCAGGTTCAAAAGGGGGAAGAATTAAAGATGTGAGAACTAAATTAAGGTCCCAAGAGAGAGGAGGATTTCTTATAGGAGGTCTAAGAAGAAAAACTCCCTTCAAGAAAGCTTTGCAAAGCTTGTGAGACATGATGGCAGAATCTGAGATGCCCACATGAAAGTTAGATATAGCTGCCAATTGAACTTTAAGAGTAGAAGGAGAAGAACCTGCATGGAAAAGTTCAGCTAGAAAATCAAGGACTATTTGGATGGGAGCAGTGAAAGGATCTATGTCCCTTCCTTGAGTCCAATAGGCGAAACGTTTCCACTTACTAAGATAAATCCTCCGAGTGGAAGACTTATGGGAAGCTATCAAAATATCTCGAACAGAGTGAGATATTTGAGGAAGCCTGGCTAAGGTTGGAACTGGAGGAACCAAGCAGTGAGGTTCAGAGAGGGGAGGGAGCGATGTAACTGACCCGACTGATGGATCAAAAGATCTGGAACTAGGTCCAGATGCCAGGGTTGCTCCAACAGAAATTGATGTAGAAAGGGGAACCAAACCTGTCGAGGCCAGTAAGGAGCAATGAGGATCAATGAGGCCTTCAGAGCGATAGCTTTCTGTATCACTTGAGAGATTAGTGGGAAGGGAGGGAATGCATACAGAAGTCCCCGGGGCCAAACTTGGACTAGAGCGTCTCTGCTGGGCTGGCCTGGTAAGGGGAAGAGGGTGAAATAATCTTTGCACTTGCTGTTTTGGGGAGTAGCAAAAAGGTCGCAGCAAGGCTGACCCCACTTGAGAAAAATTTTCTCCAAGATAGAATCTTTCGGAGACCACTCGTGAGGCATGAGGATAGCTCTGCCCAACTTGTCCGCGATAAGATTGGACTTCCCGGGGATGTGCATTGCTATCAGAAACCGCTGAGAAGAAATCGCCCATTGCCACAGTCTGAGTGCATCTCGACATAGGGGGTAGGACCTGGTTCCGCCTTGTTTGTTGATATACCACACTACAGACATGTTGTCCATCTGAATTGCTATCGTTCCCAAGGGAAGAGAGTCTTGAAGGGCTTGCAACGCTAGAAGCACTGCTCTCATCTCTAGAACATTTATATGCAAGTGGCGTTCGACTGGTTGCCAAATGCCCTGGACTGTTCTGCCCTGATAATGCCCCCCCCCACCCGATCAGGGAGGCGTCCGTTGTCAAAGTAGCAACCGGAGGGGGAAGGACAAAGGGTCTTCCTAGGAAGAGCTGGGGGGAAGAAATCCACCAAAGAAGATGATTCTTGCATGCTTGCGTAATCACAATGGTGTGGGACATCGGAAGTTGTTGGTATGACCATTGTGTGAAGAGCATCCATTGAAGGATTCTCATGTGAAATCTGGCTAATAGAAGTAGAGGGATAGCAGCCGCCATAATCCCCAGTACTTTTAGAACTAATCTGACTTTGACTCTGTTGCTGTGGAAGAGAAGGGGGACCAGTTTGTGTATGTCTGCTCTTCTTTGGTCTGTGAGTCTCGAAGACATGTTGACTGTGTCTAGATTTGCGCCTATGAAGGTAATAGCACGACAAGGCGACAAAACAGACTTTTCGCAATTTATTGAGATACCTAACTTTTGAAAAATGCGAAAGGTGTAGTCTCTGGCAAGTAGAAGAAGATGCTTGGTAGGAGCTGTGAGGAGCCAGTCGTCTAAGTAAGGAAACACCTGGAATCCTTGACATCTCAGGTGAGAAGCTACCACTGCCATGCATTTGGTAAACACCCGGGGGGCAGTGGTGAGTCCAAAGGGCAGGGCTCTGAATTGAAAGTGACTGGTTCCCAGCCTGAAGCGGAGGAATCTCCTGGAGCGTCTGTTCATTTTTATATGATGGTACGCATCCTGGAGGTCTATAGAGCACATCCAGTTTTCCTTTCCCAATAGGGGTAGGATGGATTGTAGCGTGACCATCCGAAATCTTGTTTTCTTGACAGACTTGTTTAAGATACTGAGATCCAAAATGGGTCTCCAGTCCCCTGTTTTCTTTGGAACCAAAAAGAACTTGGAGTAGATTCCGGATCCTTGCTGGTCTGCTGGCACTGGCTGAATGGCTCTTTTTGCAAGCAACTTTGATATTTCCAACGCTGCTTGATCCCTTTGAGCGGGTGGAACATCTGGAAGGGATTTTTTTGATTGGTTTGGAATGCGAAAGAACGGAATGGAATAGCCTTCGGAAATGATGGACTGTACCCACTTGTCTTGAGTTAGGGATCGCCAGGCTTCTGGGTACAGTGATAATCTTCCCCCGACTGCCTCCGAAGGTGGACAGTCGGGCAACACCTCAGGGGTGCTGGAAGGGCTTATCGGAAAAAGTTTCTCGATTGCCCTGGTTCTGCGGACCCCCCCTGCCTCTAGGGCGACGTCTACCATTATTGTTCCCCCCTCTGCCTCTAGAGGGGAACCGACTCTGTGCATCAGGCAAAGTCCCTTGAGATTGTTTGCGGAACCACATCTTTCCACTTTTCTGGCCTTTGGGGTAAGGTCTAGAAGGAGTAGAAAAACGGACTCCGACGGCAGAAAGAGTTTTGCCATCTGTCTCGCACCTTGTCAAGGTTTCTTTCACTTGAGGACCAAAAAGGGATGATCCATCAAACGGGGAATTAGTGAAAGATGTCTTAAAGGGGTCCGCAAAATTGCATAGCCGCATCCAGGCATGCCGGCGTAAGGCCACACCTGTCCCTGCGGCTCTGCTCGCTCCATCAGCCGCATATGAAAGGAGGCGCATGGAGGAGTTAGCTATAGAATTTAGGGTAGCCAGCTGAGCGTTCATCTTGTCTTGAAAACCCGCAGCTGTAGGGTCCTTCAACATCTCACTCGCTTCCTTGATCAAGTCTCTTTGAAGACGAGTGAAATGGCAGAGGTAGTTCAGCGAACGCATAGCAAAGGTCGCTGATGAAAACATCCGCTTCCCGTACCTGTCCATAGACCTAGATTCCTTGTTAGGAGGATGGACAGGCACCGAAGGATCAGCTAGCTCCTTCTTAGTGGCGGAAGCTACCACCATAGCATCCACAGAAACTCCCTTAGTGAGAAATTGCTTATCTGTTGGTGCTGTGATAAACTTTGAAGGTCTCCTGGGGGTGGGGTCCACAGAGTCAGGAGCCGTCCAAGCCTTTTTAGCTACCACCTGCATGAGGGGGTCAAAAGGGGGGGGACACCCAGGAGGTGGAAGGGCGAGAGCCAAACGCCTCAAGATACACAGATTCATCCTCCGAAGGGTTAAGGGCTGGCCAATTTCCCCTCTGCTTCAGGATCTCTAGAATGTCTGCAAAGGAGACATCTTCAGAAGGGGAACGGGGGGAACCCTCGGAATCCTCTAAATCTGTGTCAGAGGTGACAGACTCAGGTGAGTCTATGTGCTTCCTCTTACACTTTCTCTTCCTAGGGGGCTCCCCTGCCAATTCAGGAGAGGCCTCGGAAGAGGATGAGATCCCCACAGGGGATTCTTGAGGAGCTAGCTCTCTGCGGTCTGGGATGAGGGATTGAGTAGACATAACCTGAGGCACCGAAGAGGGAGGGGCGGACGGAGCCGACTGTGGAGTTGAACCAGGTCCCAACACACTCCCCCTGCCCTCGAGCGCCCCCCTGTCAGGCAGAGCCAGAGGTCCCGCTCGAAGCTGAAAACCTCCCTCGGCACCGACAGCGATGGCTCCGAGGCCGATGTCGGAGCCGAACTCACCAGCGCCGAAGCACCGAGAGGGAGAGCGAGGTCGGACAAGGGTCCGATGCCACTCACCCCCTCGGAGCCGACGAGGGAAGTCCGGTGCCGAGATTCTTCCAAGGAAGAAATCGGAGCCGACTACAGAGCCGAAGACAATTGTATCGGCTCCGACGGTATCACAGTCTCGGGTCCGAAACGCCCCGGCTCCGAGCTCAAAGGAGTCGGAGGAGGAATATTTTGAGAAATAGGGTTGAGCATCGACTGATGAGTCGGGCTCTGAAGCATCTGGGCCAGTGCCTCGGACTTAAGAAGTCGACTCACTACCCTCTGAAGGTCATGGTCCGAAAGCCTCGAAGACCTAGAGGAGTGCGATCTATGGCTCCGTTCAGACAGCAGGGGAGAAGCTGGAGCTGAATGAATGGAGCCGAGGGACGGTGACCTTGACCTCTTCCTAGATGTCGGCTCCGAAAGCCTGATCGGAGCCAACATAGCAATTTCCAAAACCTCGGCTCCGGCCAGAGCCGAGAGAACCACCGAAGTGGAAGTTAGAGTCTCATCGGCTCCAGCCGGAGCCGATGCAGGAGTAGACTTAGGAGTCTTAGGTGCCGACTCAGTACCTGGAGCCGAAGACCTAGAAGCCTTAGAGGGTTTGCCCGAAGATGCAGTCAGGGGACCCTCAGGCTTTAACAAGCCCCGTAAAATAAGCTTGTTCTTTCTTTCCTGCAGGACTCTAGGGCTGAAGCCATGGCATACAGCACAAGAGTCCTGCAGGTGTAAAGGTCCCAGGCAGTACACACAAGAAGTGTGACCGTCTGTCAGAGACATTTTCTGACAGCACGAGTCACACTTCTTAAAGCCTGAGACCTTTGAATCTTTGGACATATCAAGGAACAAGTGTAACCACACACAAACACAAACACACCGATTACACTATACACTAAATAAAACTAACTTAAATTTAGATAGTTTTAAATTTATAAAAGTCCCTACAAAAAAAACACATACACTCCAAGGGGAGATGGGAGGGCCCGAAAGGCCTAAGGGAAGAACTATAAGTTCTTGTGGTAAAAAAAGGGGAAAGAACAAGGAAGAAGGAATAAAAATCCTTTAAAATAAGGGGAAACTGTAAGGAAAACTAATTTAAAGGGGTTTTGTAACTTTTTTAAACTATCTTCTACACTCACCTGAAGCCGGTTGAAGCAACACGTCTCGATAGCTGTAGCGGCAAACGAGATCTGAGGTAATACCGCCTAGCATTGTGGGATATAAGGGGAGCCTCGAGCCGGTGGAACCAACTCTCGAGCTTTTAGAGTGGCCGAGTCGGAGCCGAGGTCGGCTCCGAACCCATCCAGCAAGAATGAAGGTGAGATGGACAACTTAACATCTGTTGTTCTTAACCTTAACAGGGAACTTCTGACTGTGATCAAATATATCAAAGCCAGATATGAGGTAATAATAGCCACCCAGGTGATGGATAACCACAAAGTCTTCTTTAACTCTTTTGGAAACCTCAGAAACATTGTCTAGCCCTGCACATAGTAAATGATATCACATAGGACTCGGAGAACACTGCCAATCTATATGTTGCACAAACTTCATCCACTCTCCCCTCTATCATCTATACCCACTAAAAGTCTCCCAAGAACATGCCTCATGGTGATGCCAATAACACTACTCCCATTGTGAGGGATTACATACTAAGCTACTTACTGGTCAGCCTGAAACCGGGCTTTTCAGACCTCTACAGAGGATATTCAATACCAACCACCAAACAGGCTTCATATGGGATGAATGAAGGACAGCAGCAGTTATAGCCTTGCAACAGATGTGGGCTATCAGAAGACCCAGGTAATTGTAGACCAATAAGCATGACCAGCTTAATCTGTAAGGTTATGGACAGGATCTTTATGGAATTAACAAGGACATAGGCAAAGTCTTGACTCAAACTAGCTTGGGTTCTTTAAGAGCACATCTGCATACTTAACCTGTATGATTTCTTCAAAAAGGTTACTGAAGCAATGGATGAGGACAAATAAGTATACAAATCCCATATCTAGACCTCACAAAGGGTTTCCACACTCAATTATTGTAGATTAATTCTCTCAGCTAAATATAAATCCCTACGCAAATTGTTGGATAGCAAACTGACTCATAGACAGAACTCAGAAAATAAGGGTAGACATCACTACCTCCTCTGAAGGACCCAGTCACTAGTGGTATATCCCAGGGTTCATTCCCCAAGTCACTCCTCTTTAGCATTTGCTTCTTTGAGATCAAAGCAAATGCTAAGGGTTTATGACTGAGTTTGCAGATAACTGCAAAATTAGTGCGATCATAAACACAAAGAGGACACAGAGATCATCCAATAGGGCCTTTCTCAAACAAATAGCTAGTATCAAAACAATGGACTACAACAAAATGCCAAGAAATGTAGAATAGTTTTCTTTGGTAAGCTTGAGTTCCCTTGTTACTATCACATTGACCACCAACACACCCTGAAAGCTAATCCTGTAGCCAGGGATCTAGGAACCTATGCTGGCAATTAACCATCCTTTGATCACTACATATCTACTATTGTGAGAAGTCCTTCTTCATCACACAGCTTATATCTCTAAAGGTATGGCATCCAGGTCCAGGGGTAAAAATCATTTAAATGTTGTTGTTGTTTCTTTTGGCTTTTCCCGGTTAGGGGTAGTTGATTTTTACGTGCCGAGTTACCAGCCCTGACGCACAACCTTCAACGAAGGTACGCCCATTCACACATGTCTCCACGCAGAAGACGCTCTAGCTGAGAATCGTACTAAGTTCATATTAGGCTGTTCATTGAGTACAATGCCCCTTTCAGCAAGCACTTGTTATAACTGAAATGACCACCCCCCTCTCACTAAATAAAATCAAGGGTCTAAATCATAAAAACTATGCAGACCATAAGAAATGCCTTGCCCAATTCAAGGTATCATACCATCTACTGAGACTTGTACAGAGCCTCAACAGAACCTATCTTGTCAGACCTATTACACCTCTGCAAGTGAAGTGTTAGCAAGAACACTCATAAGGGATCTCAATCTCTTTTGCAACTTAAATAGGACATGTTGAAGGGATTAGGTATGCATCACACAGAATACCATTTCTGTGTTATTGTCTTCTGCTACACATAAATCAAAGTACTTTCCTTACTCTGCTCCTAACTGAAATGTCAGCAATCATAACAGTGAGTACAGACACTGAAAAAAACAGAGTATTCAGAAGAGCTGATATTGAACATTACTCTTCTTTTAACACATTTTTTTGCAGGGACAAGATCCCTGCACCTCCAATCTGTTAACTGAAAGGGCAGATCACGCGTATGCTCCAAACCTGTTCATGAGAAAGCAGCCAAGACCTATATTAGTAAAGACGCAATCATATCAGCAGAAAAAGTTGACCCTGACAAAACTGTGGCAGAAGGGAGAATTGCTTGTTTGACTTGCTTGCTATTCTCTGCTTGACTATTGCTGATCTCTGTCTGCATTTGATTTTGAATTTAAGTTTTTCATTTAAGGTTTGGTTACTTCTGTTTATCTTTTTCTTATATTGCAATTTGTTTTGTTTTGAGTTTTTTGTTCTTTTGGAATTTAAAGAGGTCTTGGCTAGGGTCAGTTAGAAAAGTTAAAAAATAATTCCTTTGCAGGCAGTGAATAACATCCAACTAATTAGTGGGAGTAGCTGAGAAATAGCATTACTCATTTAACTAACAATATTTGGAGGCATCTTTATTTAGATAGAGTACTTATTTGACTTGCTTGCTGTCCTCTGCCTATTGCTGATGTCTGTCTACAGTGGTGGCTTTTGAGTTGCCCGTCCCTACTATAAATCTGATTTTGGACACTCCCCCCAGTCCCATCTCATCAACTCATACGGAGTATGGAGAGATCAGCTGGAAGGCCCACCCCCTTAGCCTCTTAAACTTTATCTTTTTGTTTCCTCCCTTCCACCCTTACTTAAAAAATGGCACTGTATTCAGGTGCTTTTAATGCATCTTTGCTTCTTCCTACTTTTTTACTTTATTTTGCTTTTTGATGTTTGTTCTTAAAAGTGCACCACTGCATTTATTCTGCTACATTTATTACTGCTTGTTAGTAGCCTGATTACATTTTAACTGTTATGCCTCTTAGTTCTGATTTAAGCATTTGGACTTCAAACTTTGTTATTTTACATAAGGAAGGTTTGAGGTTTACACTCTTGTGACAGGAGAGTTAGCTTACATCCTTCTAAGTTGGAAATTGCTGGTTGAAGGCTTATTGTGTCTGTTAGTCTAAAAGTGTTTAGTTCCGATTTAAGCATCTGGGCTCCAAATCAGTTATTTCATATTAGGAAGGTCTGTGGTCTACACTTTTGTGGGAAGTGCGTGCAACCTTCATCCTTCTGAGCTGGGAATTGCTGGTGAAGGCTTATTATGCCTGTTATTCCAATTATTCCAAGTGTCTATTCTGGCTTGTGGTCTGCACTCTTGTGGCATTACTGTCTGGACAGCTTTTTTATTTTTAACTACTTGAGCATTTTTCTTTAACTACTATAGCATCTAGTTTGCTTATAGCGGAGCATTGCTCATCAAGTTGCTCATGTTATTGACTTGTTCTATATTTAAGTTTTCCTCACTCCTCTCTAGTAGATCAGTGACCATGGATATGCACTTCCCAGACTCTCTTTGTGGCCTGCCTGGTTTTGATGCATATTCTGAGGCATTATAGCAAATGCCTCATGTACACTGACAACTCACTTATCCTTAATAAAACAGATAGTGTATTTATACCTGTCACATACACAGACGCTGGAGGCAAAGCTCTCATACAACCAAAACTAATCCTATAGAAGCTATCAGTGACACTTGCACCATATCTACTGCACAGGATATCGATCCTACATGTAAAACTACATTTGCTGAGGTAGTTAGAGGTAAACTTCCTAAAACACTAAAAAAGATCTCCTGTACAGTACAATCAAAGAAAAGGGTCCTCAGCCATCATATAAACATTTTGTTAAACCACCCACAGCTACACATAGTAACATTGTATTGAATGCCTACACTGCTAAGTCCTTAAGGCAAACCAGCACACAACCAAATTTCCTGGTCATTGGTAATTCTATGGTGAAGCACACTGATGTCTCCTTCACCAGACTGAGTAAGGAGACCATCATGGTTAGTTGCCTTTCTGGGGCTAGGATCCATCAAGTTACAAAGTCAATCAGGTCACTGAACCACAGGTACTGGTATGACTCTGTCATAATCCATGTGGGTGCTAATGAACTGAGACATACCTCCCTTGACTATATGAAGCGAGACATGATCAAGCGCACTGATTACATGTCTTGGGCAGGTATGAGCCTAGCAGTGAGCAGTATACTACCTTCTCTAAGGATGATGCCATGTTGCCAACATAAAATGACATATTCTAACAATTAGCTTAGCTTCTGGTGTCAATCCAGGGGGATACAATATTTGACAGCCCGGAATGACATGGTTGACAGACCATGCTGCTTTGCAGGGATGGCTTGCACTTATCCCCTCTAAAGCTTTCAGATACCGGCAAAGACCTTTTCAACCCCGACAGTGCCTTTTTTTAGGCAATAACGAACTGGTAAATATACAGACTTAACTGAAACTATGCAGGAATATCTGAAGGTGGTACTGCTCATTTCTAGAAGTCTTGGCAAGAAACTCCACTCCCTGCAAGCCTTCCTCTCCTTGGAGAGTGCAGACATCTGTGTAGTAATGGAGATATGGTTTAAAGTCACTGAGTGTACCCCAGAAATGCAAGGTTATAATGCCTTTCACACCTTTAGACCAGCTACTGCACAGGAGGGTACTAAAGGTGGAGGAGTGTGAGTCTATATTACAACTAATCTCATATCTAGACTAGTTAAAGTGTATGACCCACTGGAACTCATACATGTGAAACTTACCACAAACAGGATGCTGTACCATGTCCTTGCAACATTTAGTCCCCCTCCATGTCGCAGAAAAAACATGCTGCCTATCTCAATGTATTAGCATCCCTCACTGTTCAACCAATATTCATGGGGGGATCTCAACTACCCCTCTACAGACTGGGAATCCTGTACACTTCTAATGCAAAAGTCTAGCAATTCCTAAACTTTATCAATACCAACATCCTGGAACAGTTAGTCCATTCTCCTACCAGAAGTACAAACATCCTTGACCTTGTGCTGAAGAACATGGGGAGGGCACTGTTTCTCACCGAAAGTAATATCTTCACTTGTCAAATCTGACCATAAGGAAGTATTACTTGAAATAAAAAAAATTCTGGGATCCAGCAAAACCAAAAACCTTTAGATACTATTCCAAGGCTTAACCTCTCCACTGGGCAGCACCTTGGCTAAATTCCAAGCACTCCCAAAACCAATAAACACAGACTACACTGAGCTATTTACAAAATCTCTGTATAACCATACTGATAGCTGTACAGACCGAACTGTGCCCACTTGTATTAAGAATAAGACAAACTCAAAAGACAAGCCATCCTGGTGGAATCATACTATCATTCAGTTATACAACAAAAGAAAAAAAATCTTGGCCAAGCAAATGAAGAACAAAAGCCATACATGCTAAAAGCTTCCGGACCAATCCAAACAGGCAGCTAAGAGGGTTAATTAATACTTTGAAGGCTACATTTGAAGAAAAAATAGCTTCTCGGGCAAAGGACAACCACAAAGCTTTCTACAGCTATATTCATAACCCCAGAGGAAATGCACAACAATGTGCAGAACTTGTTGTAACTGGCATCACCCACACTGAACTGGAAGACATTGCCAACCTTTTGGCAGACAGGTTCAGCTCAAATTTCTTTACCCCCCCCGATAGTCCAAAGGAAATACCACAGAAGACAATCCCCCTAACCATTACTACAGAACAGGTCATTAATGTACTTTCCAAAGCCAAAAACCCTGCAATGATGAGCCCCAGTAACATCCCAGGAAGTTTAATAAATAGCATGAAACATGATCCCTCTCTGGTCCATTGAATCACTTTTTAACTCGAGCCTTCATTCAGGCTTTGTGCAAAAGGAATGGAAGATGGCTACAGTCATTTCCCTGCACAAAGAAGGTCCAACCACTAATCTGGGTAACTACAGGCCCATACGTCTTATCAGCCTCACATTTAAGGCCATAGAAAAAAATCATCATGGACATGATAAATGAGAACACAACTAACATGCAAATGATGGACCCATCACAGTTTGGCTTTGTTAAAGGAATGTCATGCCTATTAACTCTGTTGACCCTGTCAAAAAATAATCCTCTAACGTATTGGATGAAGGTAAGACTGTGCACACAGCTTACCTCAACCTAGCCAAGGCTTGATACAATGCTCCACTCAGGCATTATAGACAAGTTCACTAATTTAGGTACAAACCATTTTATCATCTGCTGGATAGCCAACTGGTCCACTGATAGGACCCAAGAGGTCAAAATAGGTCAGGCCACCCCCACCAACAGGCCATTCACTAGCAGAGTCCCCCAGGCCTAGTTATTGGGCTCAGTCCTTTTTGGCATCTATTTCTTTGAAATGGAAGCAAATGCTGAAGGTTTATGGCCCACTAAGTATGCAAATAATTGCAAGCTGGGGGTTATCATCAACTCTCCTGCAGACACTAGCATTCTTCAAGAAGGTCTATCTCTCACTAAGAAATGGTGCCAGCGCCATAGTCTTAAACTCAATACTAAGAAATGTGTAATTGTACCCTTTGGGAAATCAAACACCCCAGTTAAATACCATGTTAATACACCCCTAAGAGGTGACTCAGTGGTCAGGGATCTGGGTATGCACGTAGACAGTAGCTTACCTTCGACCATGTGGCCACAGTGGTGAGGAAATCCTTTTATGTCATGCAACTTATAAGTAAGGGCATGGCATCTAGGTCCAAAGAGGTCATTATCCCACTGTACTCCACCCTTACTAGACCAGAGTACAGTGTTCCCTTTGGTATGTACGTGACCAGGCATATGCAGCAACTAGAGCTAACTCAAAGGTTCCTTACAAAAAGAATACAAGGTGTAACAAACCTACCTTAAGCAGAGCACCTTAAAGCCCTTTCCCTCTATTCAGTCTACTATAGATTGCTGAGGGGTGATTTATGCCTGGCTAACAAGGCATCCACAAACCCCACACTTATGAATCTCTTACATATTTGTTAAGTCAAAAGGTACCAGAAATACAAGATCTAGGCACCTGAATTTTGTCTGACTTAAACAGAACACACGCAAGAGACAGATACGTGTCCCAGAGACTGCCCCTCACATGGAACAAGCTTTCCATCCATGTGAAGCTGAGTTTGTCTAGTACCCAGTTTAGGCACAACTTAGTCAAGTGGATGGGGAATCAGAAATTTACACTGGGCTTGACACCCGTGTCCCTTATGGACAGAGGTAGCTTATAATTGCCTGGCCCTCAATGTCCTATTTGGATGCAGGACATAATTATTCTTTCAGGAAAACTTGACTAGGCTTAGAAGGCCCCTTGGGTCGTTGGCTTAGTAACAGTCTATGAATCTAAACTGGAGACAGCAGAATGTTTGCAGAAAAATGATTATTTGCTGTTCTGCAGGCAGAAGAGAAGCAATTAATTCCAGTAATCAAGGAATGTCGAGAGGCAGGTGTGAGGTTCAAGCTGCTGTGTCCAGCTGTGTTCAAAGTGTTTTTCCTGGAGGATCAAAGTCATTTTCTGACACAGAACAGGCAAAGGAGGAAATAAAGTTTATCCAACAAAAATTGAGTCAGCAAACAGAAGGGGACTTCACTTCTCATTCTTTTGTGGTAAGGTTCATAGAGAGACTGACAGTGAAACCTATTCCAATGTTTCCAAAGAAAAATTATTGATAGAAAAAAAACACAGGAGTGGACTAGAACAATCAACAGTAACTTGCACTTGAAGCAGAGTTGGGAGAGGGAGATGAACAGGAAGACCAGCAACTATGAAATTGGTTAATAAATGGATTATAAAGCATCTTATCACATTTGCAAAATATGGTTTTGCAAGAAAAAGGGGATGAAAAACACTGGACTTTTGTTAAACCTTTTGGTGGACTATAAATCATATACCCCCACTTTATATCATTAATGTTTAGAAGGACACTAAAAGGGGAAACTAACTTTAAAAATAAGAAAAAAAAATGATGAAAGCCATGAAAATGCTAAGCTTCTTATAACTGCAAAGATAGTAGCTTATTCGTTTTCTACGGTCAAATGTTCCATTGACTCTAGATGTCTGCAGCTGTGTATTCTTTTCTGAATGAAATTTATAAAGACTCATTGCCAAGTACATTTCCATTGAGACAAGCTGTCTGCATGTGCAAGCAGTTAATATTGAGAATTCTGAGTACTCTTTGTGGATGGAAATACAAAATTTAAAAGTTACAATGGCAAGCAGTTCAGTGAAAAAAATAAGTTTGAAATTATGGGAAGTGAATAACAGGTATTATACCATGACCCCCCCAAAACGTGCACGCTGATTGGCCAGCGTACACATTGTAAATCGAGTTATACTAATGGAAAAGGGTCCGGTCGCCCGGACTTTTTTCCATTAGTATAACTCTACTTTTAAAACACTGTCTCGCTATGTTAAATGGGTTTAACATAGCGAGACAGCTTTAAAATAAGCAACGGAGATCTCCGTTGCTTATTTTAAAGCTGTCTCGCTATGCTAAACCCATTTAACATAGCGAGACAGGTTTTAAAAGCAACGGAGAAAGCAAGATCTCCGTTGCTTTTACTGTTTCGCTATGTTAAATGGGTTTAACATAGCGAGACAGTTTTAAAATAAGCAACGGACATCTCCGTTGCTTATTTTAAAACTGTCTCTCTATGTTAAACCTATTTAACATAGCGAAAACAGTAAAAAAAAAAGCAACGGAGATCTTGCTTTCTCCATTGCTTTTGCCCACAGCTCTGATGTACTGTGCAGGTGCGCAGTACATCAGAACTGCCGCAGATGCCAGACATCTGCAGAAGGGCAGTAAACAGGCATTATACTATGCCATTATTTAAGAAAAGTAATAGTTTCTTTTCTTAAATAATGTCATGGTATAATAGCAATAACCCACTTCTGGGTGTGGGTAATGCTGTATTTACCCACGGTTGGCTTTGTTTGGTCCCTCGGGCTTCCCCCTCGGGACCAAACTACGCCAACCGTGGGTAAATCCAGCATTACCCACACCCAGGCGTGGGTTATTGCTATAAACCACCTAGCAGCCTTAATACTTTAATGCAGTTAGAACAGTGTACAATTTAGTTTTATTTAGAGATGGCCAGTACACTTTTCCTTACGGCAAAGGTATTGCTTTCTGAAAGAATACAAGACATTTTTCATATCTGGGAGGGGAAGAGAAATAAGAAAAGAACAGTTAGTAATTTCAGCGTAAGTGGGAGCACAGGCTGCAGCATGCACTTTAGCATGAGCAACCTTAATTTTAGGTTAGATAATGCCTGTAGGTGCACACATCAGTTAGAGACAATTGCTCCCTTCTGGGAGGTTAAACGTCATGTTTTGAAGATGTACATAGTTTTGTTTGTTTGTTCCAAGTTAATAAGGGATGGGAGTGTTTTGTATTTAGTCTTTTGTTTGAAGGTTTTCATTAAAACAAATGGTCTTGAAAAATAAGACAATGGTTCAAATGGAGATGAGAAGAAACAACTGTACAAACGATCAGCCACCCAAACAGTATATGCATACAACACAAAAGCCAGAAATACACATTCAAAAAAATCTGTCATGTATAACAGGTGGGAACAATAGCTTTTTATCTTTATGGCTATGCCATCCATTTTATCCTAGAATGTGAATGGGCTTACAGGTATAGATATAAAAAGGAAAGGGTATTGAACATACCCCCTCAACTCTAAAAAATTCCTCAGAATTTCCCATTTTTTGAGGCTAAAATAATGGGGTGCCACTAATTCCTGAGTGGTCCCTTGAAATCATGAAATATTTTCTTTACTTACAATTTTTAGTTAATGGCAAGCGTACACTGTATACTATAATGTACATATAGACAGCCATGCGAGTAGCAAATGTAGTAAATACATTTTAAAAATGTGTTCATATAAAGCTTCATCTTGCAAATATTTTTCTACCAAAGTAACTGCTTTTACAGTCATGAGAATTGTCAAATTGTGTCTGCCCCAACCCCCAGCCAAGAAGATTAATTAACACTTTTGCTTCTTTCAGTCAGTGTTTGCTGTGTTGGGGAAGGTGAACTGTCTATCCGGTATAAGTGACTCGATTTTTTGTGGTTTAAGGTAGGGGGAGGGAAACCAGCAACACTTACACCAATGTTTCATTAACTGTGAAATGGATAGTGACAAGACTTGGAAGTTTGGGACAGTCTTATTTGTTGCAGCCATAATCCCATGTTGCTTTAATTTCCCTGTAAATAATTTTGCAGTTGCCAAAGCACTGTCCTCTTGTGTATTTGCTTACTATACTGCTCGGGAGTTGCTTTCGTAGTTGGATTACATTTTGCTTATTTTTTAATTGCTAAGACATTGGTCTTCATTATCCACAACCCTGACTGTCTCCAGATCTGATCTGTTGTGTGTCCTGGACCCTAGAACTTTTTTCTCCATGCAGAAATGAAGCTGAAATGAAGACATTGAGGCACTTTAATTTGGTTCCATTTATGGTGCTTTTTTCCCCCTCATATCTCGCAACCTCTTAGTGCAAAAAAAAAAAAAAAAATGTGGACAAAGCCAGACAGAATGAGAAGACAAACGCGTAACAGGGACAAATTTTAAATATTGCTCTTAGAAACTTAAAAAGTTGACAAAACAATATGATTTGTCTTGGAATTCATTTTTCTGAAGGCTATGAAGTCTGAAACACAAATGTATACAATTATTTAGTGACTTCAATCATCTGATCATCCCAGTGATCTGCCAGAAAATCATATTTTATGAGGAACAGATCTAAAATATGAGGCAAAAATCTGTACAGTCTGCAAAAAAATGGAAGTTGAGAGGCATGTTTTTCATTAAAAGGTATGGTAAACAAAGTATATATCGTAATTTATCTGCACAAATCCCACAGAGAGGTGAAGAAAAGATAACATTTCCAAATTTGTGGTCAATAATCACTTAAGAGTTAGGTTACCTCTCTCTCTAATAGAATGACTTGTACTCTACAGACTTCTTTCTGGCTGAATATTTCATGCTACTTCTTTTTTTAAATAAAAATATACAAGCAATATATGTTTCATTATGAGTGCTTCTAGCATTTTTTTTTCTGTTATTTCATTCAAGCCTTTCTGTATACTTCTGGTTTAAAAATGTAAGACTTGCATGAAAGGTGAGGGATAGAAAATTACTTTATCAATGTCCACTTGCAGTACACCACGCTGGATATACTGGTAGTTCTTTGCTAGTAATTATGACGATATCCAGTATTTCCATACATGGAAGAAACTTTATGGCATGGCATTAGTTGAAGCCTTAATGGATGCTTAAGAAAATTAGAAGTTATGTACCTACCATAACATTCCATGTTAGTTGTCTTCTCTCGCCTTCTTTCTTGCTGGATGGGTTCGGAGCCGATCCTCGGCTCCGACTCGGCACTTGCTAAGCTCGAGAGTCACTTTTACCAGCTCGAGGCAGCCCCATATCCCATGATGCAAGGCGGTAAATACCCAGATCTCGTTTGGTATCTAGAGGGAAAACTGCCTAGCATAAAAACTTTCCACTAAGGAAAGAAGAGCAATAAGCCTAAAAAGGCTGTAAGGGGAAACCAGATAACTAAAACTAGAACTAACTGGTGCCCAAAGAAACAAAATCTTCCAGAGCCAAGGGAGATCAAGGTCTGTCCAGGCAAGGGGGCAGGAGGGAGGGTCGCAAGAAAGAAGGCGAGAGAAGATAACTAACATGGAACGTTATGGTAGGTACATAACTTCTAAATGTTAAGTTGTCAATCTCGCCTTCATTCATGCTGGATGGGACCGTCCTAGCACCTCTATCCTGGGTGGCTCAATGGAACAGACTCTTGAGAACCGTGGAACCAAAACTGGCTCTATCCTTGGAGGCCAAATCCAATTTATAATGAGAAACAAAGGTATGAGGAGTGGCCCAAGTGGCTGCTGCACAAATAGTATCTAAGGGTAGCCTAGCCTGAAAGGCTGTAGAAGTGGCTAAGCCTCTAGTGGAATGTGCCTTTGGTTTTGAGCACAGCTGTTTGCCCCTAAGTTGATAAATTTCAGAAATGGTGGAAGATAGCCATCTAGACAAGGTCACTTTGGAAACAGGGAGACCTTTCTTATTTTCAGCATAAGAAAGAAAGAGCTGATCAGACTTTCTGAATTGTTTTGTTCTGTCCAAATAATATCTTAGTTGGCGGTGAACATCAAGATAATGTAATTTTGTTCCGCTCTGTTGGAGTAATTAGGAAAAAATACAGGGAGATCAATAGATTGATTTAAATTTGTTTTTGAAGCAACCTTGGGCAAAAAGGATGGATTAGTTCTCAAGGATACTCTGTCCTTATGGAAGACCAAATATGGGGGACGAACAGAGAGGGCATGAAGTTCTGACACTCTCCTAGCCGAGGTAATAGCGACAAGGAAGAGTGTCTTCCACGAAAGGAACTTTAGTGAGCATGAAGTAGCTGGCTCAAAGGGAGGAAGAATTAAGGATGTCAGCACTAGATTTAGGTCCCATTGAGGAGGAGGACTCCTGACAGGAGGTTTGAGGAGAAAAACTCCTTTCAGAAAAGCTCTACAAAGCTTGTGGGACATAATGTTGTGATCTGCAAACCCGACATGAAAGTTCGAGATCGCAGCCAACTGAACTTTGACCGTGGAAGATGAAGAACCCGAGTGAAAGATTTCCGCTAGAAAATCCAAAACTGCATGAACAGGGGCAGTAAAGGGATCTATGCTCCTTGATTTCGCCCAAAGGGAGAAGCGTTTCCACTTGCTAGTGTAAATCCTTCTAGTAGAGGATTTAAGGGAAGCCACTATGATATCTCTAACAGGGTTAGAGATCATAGGAAGCCTGGCTAAGGAAGGAAGTGGAGCAACCAAGCTGTGAGGTTGAGAGAAGGAATGGACCGATGCAGCTGACCCGATTGGTGGATCAGAAGATCTGGCACTGGGTCCAGATGCCACGGCTGCACTAAAAGGTGACTATGGAGGAACGGAAACCAAATTTGTCGAGGCCAATACGGGGCAATGATAATCATTTTGGCTCTCAAAACGGTAGCTTTCTGGAGTACCTGTGGTATCAATGGAAAGGGAGGAAAGGCATAAAGAAGTCCCTGGGGCCAATCTTGGGTAAGAGCGTCTCTGGGGGGATGGCCCAGAAGTGGGAAGAGAGAGAAGAAGGCTGAGAATTTGCTGTTTTGGGGAGTAGCAAAAAGATCGCAACATGGGCGGCCCCACTTCTGAAAAATCTCCTCCACTATAGATTGTTTGAGAGACCACTCGTGAGGCATGAGTATAGCTCTGCTCAATCTGTCCGCTAAAATGTTGGTTTTCCCAGGGATATGCGTTGCTACCAGAAACCGATGAGAGGAGATCGCCCATTGCCAAAGTCTGAGAGCCTCTCGACACAAGGGGTAGGACTTGGTTCCGCCCTGCTTGTTGATGTACCACACTACGGACATGTTGTCCGTGTGAACTGCAATTGTTCCCAAGGGAAGAAAGTCGTTGAGGGCTTGCAACGTTAAAAGCACTGCTCTCATCTCTAGGACATTTATGTGCAGGTGGTATTCGAACGGTTGCCACGTCCCATGAACCATCCTGCCCTGATAATGACCCCCCCACCCGATCAGGGAGGCGTCCGTAGTGACTGTGGCTACCGGGGCCGGGGAAACAAAGGGTCTGCCCTGATGTAGCTGGGGAGAAGAAATCCACCAGGAAAGGTGGTTTTTGCAAGTTTGTCTCACCAGAATCTGGTGACGCATGGGAAGCTGTTGGTAGGACCATTGGGTGAACAACATCCATTGAAGGAGACACATGTAAAAATGGGCCAAGGGAAGAAGAGTAATGGCCGCTGCCATGAGGCCCAATACTTTTAGGACCAGTCTCGCTTGTACCTTTCTGCTGGCAAGGATGATCCGCACATGGTTTTGGATATCTAGGATTCTCTGGCTTGTGAGGTTTGCTGACATCCGAACAGTGTCTAAATTTGCGCCTATAAAAGCAATAGACTGGCAGGGCAATAAGGAGGATTTTTCGTAGTTGATCGAAATTCCTAATTGAGTGCAGAGATTTAGGGTGTAATCTCTGGCTTGGAGAAGTTGATGCCTGGTGGTGGCTGAGAGGAGCCAGTCGTCGAGATACGGAAACACCTGGAATCCTTGACGTCTCAGGTGAGCCGTGACCACTGCCATGCATTTGGTGAACACTCTGGGGGCTGTAGTGAGACCAAAGGGCAGGGCTCTGAATTGAAAATGACTGGACCCCAGCCGAAAGCGGAGAAACCTTCTGGAGCGTCTGTGGATTTTTATGTGATAGTACTCATCCTGGAGGTCTATTGAGCACATCCAGCTGTCTTTGCCCAAGAAGGGCAAAATCGATTGAAGTGTGACCATCCGAAATCTTGTCTTTTTCACAGACTTGTTGAGTCTGCTGAGGTCCAATATTGGTCTCCAATCTCCCGTCTTTTTGGGAACCAAAAAGAACCTTGAGTAGATTCCGGGCTCTGAATGGTCTGTTGGAACTGGCTGAATGGCTCTTTTTTGTAGAAGCTTTGATACTTCTAATTTTGCAATTTCCCTTAGACCGGGTGGAACATCTGGAAGGGAATTTTTGTGAGTGAAGGGACTTTCCTCGAAAGGAATCTTGTAACCCTCGGATATAATCGACTGTACCCATTTGTCTTGTGAAAGGGAAAGCCAGGCTTCTGGGTACAGCGATAATCTTCCCCCGACTGCCTCCAAGGATGGATAGTCGGGCAACACCTCAGGGATGCTGGAAGGGCTTGTCAGAGAGAGGCTCTCTGTTGCCCTGGTTCTGCGGACCCCCTCTGCCCCTAGGGCGGCGTCTATTATTATTACCCCTTCTGCCTCTAGGGGTAAACTGACCATGTGTGTCTGGCGTGACTCCCTGGGATTTACGGAACCACATCTTTCCCCCCTTCTGTCCTTTAGGGTAAGGCCTAGAAGGGGTGGAAAAACGGACTCCTACGGCAGAAAGAGTCTTGCCGTCTTGCTCACACCTGGTCAATGTATCCTTCACCTGAGGACCAAACAATGTTGACCCATTGAAGGGAGAGTTTGTGAAGGACGCCTTAAAGGGATCTGCAAAATTACAGAGCCGCATCCAGGACTGAAGTCTGAGAGCCACTCCTGTCCCTGCAGCTCTACTCGCTCCATCTGCTGCATACAAAATCAGCCGCATGGAGGTGTTGGTTATGGAGTTAAGGATTCCTAGCTGAGTAGCAATCTTGTCTTGAGCCCCTGCAGCTGTAGGATCCTGTACTACTTCACCTAATTCTTTAAGGATGTCCCATTGAAGTCTGTTGAAGTGACATAAGTAATTCAGCGAACGCATGGCAAAGGTCGCTGAGGAGAACATCCGCTTACCATACCTGTCCATGGTCCTAGAATCCTTGTTAGGAGGATGGACTGGTACGGAAGGATCTGCAAGTTCCTTCTTGGTGGCGGCCGCCACCACCATGGCATCAACAGGGACACCTTTTGTAAGAAATTGTTTCTCGGAAGGGGCTGTAATAAATTTTGAAGGCCTCCTGTGAACTGGTTCTACGGAATCAGGAGATGCCCACGCCTTCCGAGTTATCACCTCCATGAGGGGGTTGAAAGGCGGAGACACCCAGGAGGTGGAGGGTCGAGATCCGAACATCTCTAGGTATACCGACTCATCCTCGGAGGGATTAATGGAGGGCCAGTTTCCCCTCTGTTTTAGGAGTTCTAGGATGTCTGAAAAAGAGACATCCTCAGAGGGGGATCTTGGGGACCCCTCAGACTCATCTAAGTCTGTATCTGAAGTAGTAGACTCAGTGGAGTCTTGGTGCTTCCTCTTACAGGTCCTCTTACGCGGAGGATCTCCTGAAGGATCAGGAGAATCCTCGGAAGAGGGGGTTCTTCCCAGTGGGGAAACCTGAGGCGGTGGATCTCTCGGTCCGGGAGCAAGAGAGTGGGAAGAGACATCTACAGGCACCGTAGATGGAGGAGCTAAGGGAATAGACTGCTGACTGAGCCCAGGGGCCAGCACACTCCTCATCACCTCGAAGGCTCCCCTCCCAGGGAGATCCGAGAGACCCCGCTCCGAAGAAACAGGAACTCCCGGGCCCACTGAAAGGGAAGGCTCCGAGGCAGATGTCGGGGCAGAGCTCACCAAGGCCGAAGCCCCAAGGGGAAGAGCAGGGTCGGACAAGGGTCCGATGCCACTCACCCCCTCGGAGCAGACCAGGGAAGCCCGACCACCGGATCCCTCCAAGGAAGGTCTCGAGGAGGAGATAAGAGTAGAAGCTGAAGGAGCAGAAAGGGGAGGTATCTGCCCCGCAGCCATAGCGGTAACTACTCCCATAGACTCCGGCTCCGAGCTCTGGAGGAGAGTCGAAGGAGGAACTTGAAGAGGGTGTGGACTAATAGTCGTCTGTTGAGATGGACTATGAAGCATTTGGGCTAGTGCCTGTGATTTTAACAATCTGCTTACCACTCTCTCTAAATCATGGTCCGAGAGCCTGGAAGACCTAGATGATCGGCTCCGATGGCTCTGCTCCGAAAGAAGAGGAGAGGCCGGAGCCGATAGTATCGGCTCCAAAGAGGGAGACCTGGACCGCTTCCTCGACGGAACCATCGGAGCCGAAGAACCCTCTGTTCCAGACGGAGCCGGCAACTTTTCGGCTCCGAGTCTGGTCAAGGATGTATCGGCTCCGGCCGGAGCCGATACAAGCAAGGAAATAATGGTGTCGGAGCCGGTCGGCGCCGATACCGAAGCCTTAGTCACATGGTGATCGGAGCCGACACCAATGTGGCAGTTAAAGTATTGGCACCGATAGCCATCGGTGCCGAAGATTTTGTCAAAATAATATCGGCCCCAGCCGGAGCTGATCTCGACTCCAAAGGAGTCGGAGCCAAGGCCGGAGGCTTAGAAGCAGAAGCCTGGGCCTTGGAGGTCTTAGAGGGCTTGCTCGAAACAGATTTGGCCGGGGAGCCCTCCGGCTTAAGAAATCCTCTCAAGATTAATTTATTTCTCCTTTCCTGCAGGACTCTCTGGCTGAAGGAGTGACAGATAGCACAGGAGTCCTGCAGGTGGAGAGGTCCCAGGCAGTAGATACAAGAAGTGTGACCGTCTGTCAGAGACATCTTCTGACAGCACGAGTCACACTTCTTGAAGCCTGAGACCCTCTGTTCCTTAGACATAGTGAGTACACACACACACACACACACACACACACACACACACACAACTCACACAGTCCCAGACTCAGAAATTTTAACTTAAAAGGGGAAAATATAAAACCCACACACACACCCTGACAGGAAGGGAATGAAGGCCCGACTAAATAAAAACGAGTAGGGAAACAGTAAAACTAGACTAGCGACCCTACAACTACCTAAAAATGACAATTATACTAATCTATAAGAGAAAAAATAGGAAAGGGGTGTCTAACAATTGTAAAAAAATTTACTTACCACGAGCTGGCAAAAGGAGTACCTCATAAGCGAAGCGGCAAACGAGATCTGGGTATTTAACGCCTTGCATCATGGGCTATGGGGCTGCCTCGAGCTGGTAAAAGTGACTCTCGAGCTTAGCAAGTGCCGAATCGGAGCCGAGGATCGGCTCTGAACCCATCCAGCAAGAATGAAGGCGAGATTGACAACTTAACATCTGTTGTTTATATTTGTGCTGTAAGTTTCACATTTTGAAAGAGATTCAGTGTTATTTCTATTACCAGTTATACTGCAACTATCTCAACAAATATGCACTCATATGTGTATTTAGTTGCAATATGACAGTAAAAGTGTTCTGACTCAGAATATATGGTTAGGTTTCAGTTTCCAAGATATGACAGTTTATGAAACTTTACAGAAAATGTACAAAGTTTGTGGGCACTGTAACATATTATAATAAAGTCAGTGAATGCAGTGACTGTTACCACAGTAAGTAAGACTTTTTACTGATAATGTTTTTATTTGTATAGTTGCAATAGCTTTTTTTGATGTTCTTCCTTATCACTGTTGGAACATTCTTTGCACTTGGGATACCAATGACTTTACATCCTCCTGACATTATACTCCAGTTGTATGCTACCAGTGCATTCTTAGGTCATGAAGGTCATATATGTGCACTCAATCCTTAGAACTTCTATGCCACCAGCCCGAACACCATATTTGAATTTTGGTCTGTACATCCTTTGCTGAGCTGGTTCCTATAGACCCTTACAGATAAGTGCCCTGTTGTGGTGCCATTTTTTATTTTGACCCCTATTCTACTTGTGTTCATGTCATCCAGGAAGGGGAAATGCGAGTATGGGGGCAGATTCCCCATAAAGGCAGATATGATAAATGCTTTTTCTGCTTAGGTGCCACACATGATACCCAGTGTGCTGTCAGGCTTTTGTACCAAAGACTCTCCTCTGTAGCCATTTGTCTTCCCTGTCCATTTATTTGGAGAATTGCTGCTTAATGCTGTTAAACCAAGGCATCCTGGCTGAATCTGCCTGCACTGAGACTCAGCCACCTCTTATGAAAAAAGCATGTTCTGATTCTGCTGCTTTCCAGCCTCTGCCAGATGTCTCTCTTGGGTTGGATGATTACTCTAAGAACAGTCTGGTGCCAATGCCAGCTCCCCCTACCATGACTCAGAGGCCTTCGTGCAGCCTCTTGCGTGTCCTCTGAGGCTGCGCACACTTCTGGCACATATGTTGCGGGGGAACCATGGCTGACTATATCTGAGGGACCTAGGGGGGTTTCCGAAATCTTAGTTACAGAAGAAGTGCCTCATTAGGTCTAGACAGGGGTCTGAACCTCCTAGATTGGTCAAGGCTGATGTTCCTTTAAGAAAATAAAACAAGCATGCAGAACTATTTAAACCCTTACAAGGTAATGCAGGATCTTAAACAAATCACTGTTTCTCTTGTACTTAAATTTTAGAGGAATTATCATTCTAAATCTTCCTTCAGTCCATAGGTTGCCAAGGCAATCCCCTAGAGGTAGAACAGCCTATAAGCATGGTTTCTCTGATAAACTCACTCGGACTTTAAAGTGTCAGAAGTCCCCACTTCTTGATAAATCTGTGTCTGGCTTTCAGCCCTCCCTCTCCCTCAGCCAGGTTCCTCAGTCTCTCAGGTTGTCCCTTTCTGTTTGGCAACAAATTAAAGACTCTTGGGTCCTCTATTACCCAACACATGCATTTCATGATTTGGAAGTCCATACCACCTCTTTTTTTTTTTTAATGGTCTACCTCAGGTGCATCCTGTTCAACTCTCATTTCACTTTGGTCCTATAGATCTGATGGATCAGGGAACCATTAACAAACTGCTTCCTGCAGTCCAGGGCTTGATTCTGTAAAACCACCGTTTGTCTACTGAAGGAGTTTGAGTAAGTCACTTAAACAGTCAGTGCTCTAAAGCATTCTGGGACAACTGGCTAGCCTTTTCAGTGGTCTGCTGGGCTGCATACATGGTAACTATCTATAATTTCTATACAGGATAATGCTGTTGGAAGGTGATAACCTCAGATTTTTATAACCTGTGTGTACTGGTGGTTCTCTTTCCAGCCCTTTCAGATGGGAGAAAGTTGACCAGCCAACAATATTTACAGAGCTAACTAGGACTAACAGAACTTAATTTTGCCTGTACAGGTAAAAATTCTGTGAGTAAGATCCAGCAGTACATGTCTGAAGTTGGATGAAACAGCTAAACAACCTGGCTTGGGTAACATTGTTCTTAAGCAGATCTCATCTTGACATATGGTAACATGAACTTTGGCAACCTCTTTTGTGTACATATTGGCAACAAATCTGAGTGGGAAGGAACAGCCAACGAAAGAGGACGTCAAGTCAATGCGACAACCCAGCAAGTTGATGTCAGTCATGTTACTGGCTTGTGAAAGAACTGCTGAATTTAGTCTAAGAAAAGTTTCAGCAACTTATGCTCGGTTTTATTAAAAAAGCCAACGCACGCTACTAAGAATGCCACAAAACGTTCTTCCTGGATCTGGGCCATGGGGATTCAGGGTTACTGGTGGGATCGATTTGAAACAGCCGTTAATATCAAGGGTACATAGGTTTTATAAAAGTGTAAGGTACGTATATATTTATTTTTTCATTCAAAGTGCGTTACTAATTAACTAGTGTAAGTGATACCTGTCTAAAATAACACTTAGCGAAGAAGGACTTTTTGCCCAAGTTTTTGGTGAGAAGGGTTGATTCTGACTGAAGTTAATAATACAGTTACATATTTTTAAGTAGCACGGTCATATGCAGGTACACATGGAATATCTGGTGTTAGTTTAGTGTTATTTTTGCAATTCAAATGATTAACGTGCTGTGGTGTGCAGTTTGGAAAGCAGAGCATTGTAGTCTAATGGTCAAGGCAAAATATTCTAAGTATTCTAGTTTGGTCAACCCATGATTGGACTAAAACAAATAATAGCAAAAGCACGGACGGATATTGACATTTTTATTGATTGGGTGTCTTTTTATTGGTTAAACTGACAAAAAGCTGTGCTGCTCTCCACATGAAGCCAGTCACCGCTAAAGACTGCCATTCAATGTGAGGGATGCTTTCAGATTATAGTAGTAAGGGTAATCCCACCCTGTTGCTACGAGTGGCAGAGAACAAAAACATGTACAGGGCTTTTGAAAAGGAATGTTGTGTGGTGTATCAGTGCCATGGCATCTGCCCCTGATTTTGCCTCCTAGTTTTGCTCTGTCACTCAAATGTTTGATTTTAAATCAATGAATATTAGATGGTCATGCCAGAAATTAGATGTTCAAAACTTACTGTGCAGAAAATGCATATTGATGGCATCCCATAATTCTGTTCCAGCAGGTGGGGCTATATAATTATGTATGAAAATTTTATGCTAATCAGCATTCTGATTTTTAGCTGGTTGTACCTACTTTTCATGTGCCTTTGTCCAGATCTTTGAGGTTTTCAGTCAGGTTGAGAGGTATGGTACTAAATTATAGTAAGAAATAGGAGTTCACATAGCAATACTGCAGGAGAAACATTTGGGAGGAAATGAGAAAGTAAATTTGACAGAGGATTTCAGAATGGATATTCAGCAGAAAATCAGGGACAGAGGAAAAGGGGAGTAATTATACTAATTGCTAGAAGGGATCCAATACGGAGAGATGAGGGGAAAAATATAAAAATGGTAGATTTGTGACAGTAAGGGTAGCTAGAGACAGGGTTAAAATGAAAACAGAGTTTAAAAATAGGGTTGAAATAAAAGAGAAAGGGATGTGGTTAAGTAGTAATTGAAATTACGTAGAGGGGTTGACAATGGTTAAATATTGCAGAATAAGGTAATCTCAGAGCAACAGGAGGAACATGCAGAGTACTAAAAAGAAAATAAGGGAGTATCAGGATAATATGCATGAGTTTAGAATGACTGCAGTTACGCAACTAATTTCTGATAACTAGAGTGCAAAAACTTTTAGCACAACATCTTAAGCAACAAAATATTGAAAGGGTTGTCACCAAACCTTTCTGAACTAGAATAGTCCAGTTTTCAGAACTTGCTGAATTCTAGGCTGTGTTATAGTTCCTGTGTTGCCCATATCCTTATTTGGATAGGAGGAAGCTTCTCTGTTCACCAGTGAGAGTGGGGAGCTTTGAGCAGCCTATCTGTCCCTAGAGGAGTGGTCTCAGCCCAGTAACTAGTAGCGTATTGGCCATTTTGGGCCATTTCCTATCCCTTTGTAACTCCCTCCCTTAAAACCCGCTTTAGCGTGATTTTGCACATCGCGCACCACAGTTTAAGCGGTTTTAAACTATTCCTGGCTCCACAAAGTCTGCTCTTCAATTTTTCCCTTAGAACTAGTCAAACTCACAAAATAAGCACTCAGCCTTCATTCTACAGCCCAGCACTTGATAAAATTTCTCAGTAAGCGATAACAAAGTCTAGCACTGCACCACTTATACTTTCCAGAAGTACAAGGCTCCCTATTTGTTCATTCCAAACAATCAATAAATCAGTTCTTTAAACCATCCAGGCATGTCCAAAGCACAGTTTCAGATATACTCTCCAGTCCAGCTGGTGAATCTGGGAATCTTGAGGCAATGTTAAAATTGCCTTATGTACTCAGACAACCCTCTCCTCCTTCCAACAAACACAAATATATGTGAGAGATGCAACTATACAGCCAAACTGGAGGCGGGGCTCTCTCAACCCAAGACTGGCACAGTCAGTCAGGAGGAGAAGGAAACCAACAGCACCACAAAACCAATCTCACTTAGACAAATCGCACCAGCAATCAAGACACAAACTCACAAAAACATACTCAGAGGCTCTAAATAAAAATCTGCCAAAGCAACAGAGACCTCCAAAGCAGACATCCAAGCATCCGCTACCCTACGACAACTTTCACATATCACATACTTCACAAAGTCAGTGTACCATGCAGTCACAACCCCCAAGGCTAAATAACACACCTAATACACTAGTAATTGGAGAAACTATTGTTAGGCACACGGACGTCCCACTCACCAGACTGAACAAGGAGAAGGTCACTGTAAGCTGCCTGTCGGGTGCCAGGATCCGCCACATAACACAAGCACTCAGGTCACTCCACACCAGGTACAAATATGACTCTGTCATTGTCCATGTTGGTGTGAATGACCTGAGATGTACCTCCCTGGACTACATGAAAAGAGACAGAGGAGCTCTCTGATCAAGTAGCCCAGGCCGGTATGACCCTGACCCTGAGTAGCATCTTGTTCTCACCAAGAATGATGCCACAGTATAAAGACAAAATGATCAATTTTAATAATTGGCTAAGCTATTGGTGTCATTCAAAGGGGATCCAGTGTCTGTCAGCCTGGGATGACATGCTCGACAAGCCATGATGCTTCGCCAGGGACGGCTTGCACCTGTCACCCATAGGCTTTTGAATACTGGCAAAGGCTCTTGCCACCCCCATAGTGCCTTTTTTAGGCAAGGCTCAAAAGACAAACCCACCTCCATAGACAATACCAGAGACAAAAAACTAAGGGTAATGCTACTCAATGCCAGAAGTCTTAACCTCAAGATGCACGCACTCAAGGCATTCCTCAGTATGGAGAAAATCAATATCTGTGCAGTAACAGAAACCTGGCTCAAGGCTCCAGAGAGCACCCCAGCACTACCAGTATTCAACGCATACCATTCTTTTTGGCCCCAGAACTTGGACCGAAATACTAAAGGAGGGGGAGTATCCATTTTCATCAAGGATACCCACACCTGCAGGTTAGTGGCACTGCACGAGTCAGCGGAGACCATCCATGTTCAACTAACAGTAGGTAAAGCTGCTTTTCAGTTTGTAGCCTGCTACAGATCAATAACCTTGTCTCAGGACCCCCACTTGGGATTCCTGAGAACATTGGAGAATATGAAGGTCTCACCAAACACCATGATATTGGGGGATTTCAACTACCCAAACATTGACTGGGAAAACTACTCAAGTCCCAACTCTTTTGCCTAACGGTTCCTGGAGTTTATAAACTCAAATGCCAAGGAACAACTGGTCACCACTCCCACAACAGGGGACAACATATTTAACTTGATCATCACCAACATGGGGGCTAAATGTTCCACACCAGAGGTAAACCCCTCGTTGGTAAGCTCAGACCATAAACTAATCACAATGGACATCCACATCCAGACCCCACCCCCAGCCAAGGGAACCATGGTGAAAAACTTCTCAAATGCAAACTTCACACTTCAACACAGAGGTGGAAAGTTTCAAAGCCCCCAGGCAAATGGAAAATGCTACCCAAACCACAGAAACCTTTACAAATGCACTCTATGAGCACCTGCAACAATGCATGGATCGTGCCATCCCAAGTAAAACCAAGACTCACTCCTCCAAAACAGGAGACCAGTCTGGTGGACCCCGGCCATAAATAAGCTATACAACAGAAGGAGGAAACTATTACATGATAAGGCTAAATCCCAAAAAGGGAAGGCATCCCTGATCATTACTAGCAAGAAACTTTGATCCCTCATAAATTCATCAAAGGCTAGCTTTGAAAGAAAAATCGCCAAGGACTCTAAAGATAACCACAAGGTGTTCTTTAGCTATGTCAGGAACCTGGGTGGCAACTCTCAGATATGCTCCGAGCTAATGCAAAATGGCACAAAATACACTGAACCCACAGACATTGCCAACATCCTGGCGGACAGGTTCAGTGCAAACTTCACCCCCCTTCCCCCCCCCAAAGGGCCAGTGTCAATCCCAGAAGGATCCAGTCTCACAGACATCACAGACACACAGGTGAAAGCAGCCCTCTCCAAAGTAAAAAAACACAGCATCAATGGGACTGGGATGGTATCCCACACTGCGTCTTACAGGAGCTCCAAAATGAACTAAACCCGCACATAAATTCTCTGTTCCAACTCAGCCTTACCACAGGCTATGTACCCAATGAATGGCGTACAGCAATAGTGATCCCGCTCCACAAAGGTGGCGCCACAAAGGATCCCGGGAAATATCGCCCTATAAGCCTGACTAGCCTGGTCTGCAAGGCTATGGAGCGCATCATTATGGATCTCATAAACAAAGACATTGGGAACCTCCAAACACTGGACCCTACCCAATTTGGCTTTGTTAAAGGCAGATCTTGCCTCTTAAACCTAGTTGACTTCTTTGAAACAGTTACCAAAGCCATAGATGAGGGAAAGGTAGTCCACACAGCCTACCTGGACCTCGTAAAGGACTTCGACACAATACCCCACTCTGGCATCACAAATAAGCTTACCAGCTTAAACATTAACCCATATGTCACAAGATGGGTTACAAACTGGCTCAGGGATGGAACTCACATGGTCAGAATCACGGGTGCCATGTCAGACTCTAAACCGGTTACAAGTGGCGTCCCACAGGGCTCAGTCCCGGGACCCCTCTTGTTCTGTATATACTTTTCTGAGGTACAGGCAAACACGGAAAGACTGTGGCTTACCAAGTTCGCAGATGATTGCAAGCCGGGAGCCATAATAGACTCTCCGGCTGACACAAGCATCCTCCAGATGGGCCTTACGGAGACTAATACCTGTTGTCAAAACCATGGCCTCAAGCTAAATTTCAAAAAGTGCATAGTCATCCCCTTTGGGAAAAATAAAGTACCCACAAACTACCACATAGGAAGTAATCCACTACATACGGAAGTAGTAATTAGGGATCTGGGGACCCAAGTAGATAGTAACCTCTCCTTTGACAATCACATTGCCAAAGTGGTTAGAAAAACCTTCTATATAGCTCACCTAATCACAAAAGGGCTCACATCTAGATCAAGAGAGGTCATTGTACTCCTCTACTCATCATTCATCAGGCCCATAATAGAGTACAATGCCCCATTTGGGATGTACCTTACCCGACACCTGCAACAGCTGGAGAGACCTCAAAAATACATCACCAAGAGGATAGTGGGCCTCAAACAGATGCCCTATGCAGCTCAACTAAAGAAACTCCAGCTCTGCTCAGTTGCTTACCGCCTACTCAGAGGCAATCTCTGTCTGACGTTCAAGGCCATGTCTAACCCAAAATTGTTGGACATGCTCCACCTCAAGAAAACCAAATCCATTAGAGCTACATGCTCCAGGGATTTAAACCTTAGAACAACAATTAACAGGACATGCTGGAGGGATAGCTTCATATCCCAAAGGCTTCCCTCGCTCTGGAATAAAATCCCAGTCCATGTTAGGCAGAGCCCCTCGCTGACCCTCTTCAAGAGAAATCTTGATGAGTGGATGGGAAATTGTAAATTTACTCCTGGGATCACTTCTATGGCCCTGCTGGACAGAAGCCCAGGAATCTAGTCTAAAAGGGAGGCGAAAGCCAACAAATTCTGGCTAGGCTTATAAATGCCCTAGGGCAGATAGCCTAGTACCTACCTATGACCCTATGAACTTGGGGAACCCAGTATAAGAAAAATAACCAGAGATCCTGTAGAGGTTTTACAGATATTCCAGACATTTTATGAAAATCTGTATAAATCAAAGAAATGTGGAAATTAGGAAAGAGTACAAATGGAAATAATTATGTCATGCTTAGAGGTAGACAAGGCTCAACAACTAACTATGGCAGCTAAGGGTATGTGGGAAGAGATTAAACAAAAGCCAACACAAAAATCGAGAAACTGGAAACTCGTTTATGGATATGAATGGTAAAAAAACAAGCAGTGAAAATGTTTTTAGTCCATTTTGTCTTTTACACAAGTCAATCATACTTTTATCAATCCGATGAGAAGCTGTGGACAACAATTAAAGAATTGAAGAATTAAAAAAATAAACTCTAAGCTTGTTTCCTGCCTTTCCTGTAAGTAGTCTAGTCCCAGTACAGACATGTGGTATCTAGGAGGACTGTTTGCAAGATTCTGAGCCCCCCCAAGCCTTTCTGTGTTGGAGGGAAGCCTTCTAGCTTATCAGTGGGAGTGGCAAGCACTAGGGTAGCCTATCTACCACAGGAGGAGTGGTTTCTGGCCAAGAAATTGTAGTTTATTGGCTGTTTGGGCAGTTTTTCCATCTCTTTCAACTTTCTGGTTTAAAAGCCTACATTTGTGCTCGTTTCCCGCCTTTCCTGTAACTAGTCTAGTCCAGTCCAGATTTGCTATATCCAGGACTGCTTGTAAGCTTCTGAGCGGTGCCAGAAAGTCTGCTCTTCAATTTTTTCCTTAGATCTGCTAGTTCTCTCCTCTCCTCTCCTGCACTTTTATTAGCTTATTATTATAGCACTTTACCAGACTTCTTGTAGCAATTATTGTAGCACACAAAAGTGCTACCAGCACTAAACATTCTAGAAGGAATCTGCTCCAGTACTTATTAATGCCCACCCCTCCAGGCATGACTAAAGGTCAGTTCCCTATGCTTTCACCTGTTAACCTGGTGAACTTGCGCATCTTGAGGCAATGTAGCGACTACCTCATGTACAATGACAACGTTCTCGTCTTACCTCCCAACACTCAGACTTGTGAGAGATGCACTTGTATATCCAAATTGGAAGCCACACACTCTCCAGCCAAGACCGGAATAGCTGGCCAAGAGGAGAAGGTCAACACTTGCACCACACCACATGGAACACATAGCCCTCCAGAACACACACCAGCACTGCCTTCACATAAAACACAAACCACACACCCACCTTCATGGAGGCTCTCAATAAAAATCTACCCAAAGAGCACAGACCGCTGAGGCAGAAACGCACTCGACCACCAGAACACAACACTAATCAAGAGACACATAACTTTCCTAAACAGTGTGCCACTCCACCAAAGCCACTAAGGCAAAACAGCATGCCCAACACACTAGTCATAGGTGACTCGATAGTGAGGCACACTGATTAGGTTGAATAAGGAGAAAGTAACATTCAAGCTGCCTGTCAGGTGCCAGGATCTGCCACCCACATAACGCATGCACTCAGGTCCCTCAACAACAGGTACAACTATGACTGTCATTGTACATGTAGGTGTGAATGACCTGAGACGTTCCTCCCTGCTCTACATGAAAAGAGACATGGAGGAGCTCTCGGAGTATGTAGTCCAGACTGGTATAACTCTAGCCCTGAACAGCCTCCTACCATCACCCAGAATGATACCACGTTACAAGCAGAAAATGAGATTGATTTCAACAACTGGCTAAGTTTCTGGTGTCATTCTAAGGGGATCCAGTATCTGACTGCCTGGGATGACATGACTGACAGGCCTCGATGCTTTGCCAGAGATGGTCTGCATCTGTCACCCCTGGGCTTCTGGATACTGGCCAAGGCTCTTGCCACCCCTATAGTGCCTTTTTTAGGCGGTGTTCCAAACATCAAATTACCACCATAACAGCTACAAACAAATGCAATCTGAGGGTCAAGGTCATGCCGCTCAAAGCTAGAAGTCTAAATCTCAAAATGCACAAGCTCGAAGCACTCCTTAAAATGGAGAACATCGACATTTGTGCTGTAACAGAGACCTGGTTCAAGGCAGAAGAAAGCACCCTCGCACTACCAGGCTATAACTCATTCCACACCTTTCAGCCCAAGAACTTTGACAGAAGCTCCAAAGGCAGTGGTGTTTGCATATTCATAAAGGATGCGCACACCTCCAGACTGGTAGCCCAACATAATGCATCAGAGATACTACTGGTGCAGCTAACACTGGGTAAGACAGTGATTCATGTTTCAGCCTGCTATAGATCCCCAACCATGTCCCAAGACTCGCACTCCACGTTCTGAAGCAGCCTGGAGAATATTAGGGTCCAACCTAACATTCTCATACTGGGCAATGTCAACTACCCCTCCATTAACTGGGAAAACTGCTCATGTACAAATACACTTGCCCAATCTTTCCTGGAAATCATTAATCCTAATGTCCTGGACTAGCTCATTCTTACCCCCACTAGAAGTAAGAACATCCTTGATATGGTCATTACTAACATGGGCGACTGTTGCTCTAGACCAGTAGTCAACTCCTCCCTGGTTAGATCCGACCACAAACTAATCACCTTGGAAATCCACCCCCCCCCCCCCCACAAAGGTAACCACCATGAAAAATTTCTCCAAAGCTAACTTTAGGCTCCTAAAAACAGGTGGATAACTTCACGGCACCCATGCAAGTGGAGAACAGTTGCATGACCGCCAAATCATACACCAATGTACTGTACGAACATGTATACAAATACATGGATCTTACCATACCCAACAGAACCAAGACGCTCTCCTTCAAAAAATCTGGTGGTCCCCTGCCATAAACAAACTCTACAACAAAAGGAGGAAACTGATGCAGAATAAGGTGAAGTCCCAAGACTGGAAAAACTCCCTCATCAGCCTCAACAAAAAGTTGAGATCCCTCATCAAATCCTCTAAAGCTAGCTATGAAAACTGAATTGCAGCAGAGGACTTCTATAGTTATGTAAAGAATCTCCACAGCAATACCCACAATTGCTCTGAGCTACTGCACAATGGCACCTGCTATACCGCGCCAACAGATATTGCCAATATACCGGCAGACAGATTCAGTGCCAACTTTACCCCTCTCTCCCCCACCAAAGGACCAATCACAATACCATTAGCTTGCCAGGCACCCAGTTTTACTGCTTGACAGGTTAAAACAGCACTGTCCAAGGCCAAGAATACAGCTTTTACGGGACCTGACAATATCCCTGGCTGTGTCCTACATGAACTACAGAGTGAACTGGCACCTCACCTGTGCACCCTGTTCCATCACTGCCTCACCTCAGGCTTTGTCCCTACCAAATGGCGCACTGTTAGTCATCCCTCTCCACAAAGGAGAAGTGACTACAGACCCTGGGAGCTATTGCCCCATTAGCCTGACGAGTCTGATATGCAAAGCTATGGAATGCATCATCATGGACCTAATAAACAAGAATATAAAGAATCTCCAAACTCTGGATCCCACACAGTTTGGTTTTGTGAAGGGTAGATCATGCCTGCTCAACTTCTTTGAGTCAGTCACCAGAGCTGTGGATGAAGGCAAGGTGGTTCATACAACCTACCTTGATCTGGCCCAAGGCCTTTGATACCATTCGCCACTCAGGAATCAGAAAAACTCACTAAGCTAGGCATCAACCCTTACATCACCAGGTGGATTGCAAACTGGCTCACAAATACAACCCACAGTGTAAAAGTTGCAGACTCTAAGTCAGACTGCCGACCAGTCATGAGTGGAGTCTCACAGTGTTCGGTCCTGGGTCCTCTCCTGTTTGGTATGTACTTCTCTGAAGTCCAGGCCAACACAAAGGGATTCTGGCTGACAAAGTTTGTAGATGATTGCAAGTTGGGAGCTATTAACTCCCCAAGTGATGTTGACATCCTACAGAAAGGCCTCACTGAGAACAAAGACTGGTGTCAGAAGCATGGCTTAAGCTCAATGCCAAAAAATGTGTTGTCATCCCCTTTGGGAAAAACCCAGTTCCCATGAATTACCACATCAATGGTAGTCCACTGAACACAGAAGGCATTATAAGAGATCTGGGAACACAGGTTGACAGCAACCTCTCTTTTGACCACCACACTGCCACTGTAGTCAGAAAATCCTTCTATGTGGCACATCTCATTACTATGGGTTTTGCATCCAGGAAGAATATGGACAGACTCAAAAAACTCCAACTATTCTCCATCTCATATCACTTACTTAGGGGCAATCTCTGCTCGACTTACAAAGCCATGTCTGACCCAGCTCTGTTAGAAATGCTACATCTAAAGAAATCCCAATCCCTCCACACCGCACATTCCAGAGACCTCAACCTCATTACCACAATCAACAGAACAAGCTGGAGGGACAGGTTCATAACCCAGAGACTGCCCATGCTATGCAACAGACTTCCCATACATGTCAAACAGAGCACCTCACTGGCCCTCTTCAAGAGAAATCTTGATGAGTGGATGGGAAATAGAAAATTCACCTCGTGGATCACTCCAGTGGCTCTATTCAACAGAGGCACTGGAACTAAGGTCAGCTGGCATGATGCCAGGGTAATCCTATGGGTTAGGCTTATAAAGGCTCCAGGGCCATTAGCCTACTACACACCTATGAACCTAAGAAAGAATTTATCTGGGAGGGAAAAAAAAAGAGGGCAAGAGTTAAGTGGGATAAACTGATCCTTCCAACAGGACAAGGTGGTTTAGATTTACATGATTTGAATGTATATTTTAGAGCTACACAGTTAAGGTTCATATACATAACACAAGCAGAAATTTATAATTCAAAGTGGAAAGGGATGATGATGAAGTAAAAGGGAAGTTCAAAAAAAAGAGAGTGATTGGAATTCCGGATGCAGATCCTTAAGGAGAATAACAACCATACATAATATATTCATAAAGTATGCAGATCACTATGCTAATGCAAGAATGGAGAAAGGAAAGAAAATAGGCAAGAAAGGGGTAGGATTTATTGGAGAAACCTGGCAAAGGAACTGAGATACTGGGAGCAAATAAGCAGGAAAGGTAACAGAGTGGACTGAGGTCAAGACATCTGGATTGCAGGCTTGAGACCGCCTTTCCTAACAGGGCTTCATTTCAGAGTATAGGCAAAGAGAAAGGGATAGGGAAATTTGAAAGACCCATTCTGCTAGAGTTTTTAGCTAAATCTAGAACAAATGCAGTCATTATTAATGGGATAATCAGGAGGGCATGTAAAATATTGCCTGACAACTTTCATTCAGAGGAAGTTAGAAAAGAATGGGAAGAGAGACTGGAAACAGAAATATTGGGTAAGCAAATGGCTGTAAGTAATGAAACAGTTCTTTTGAAGTTGGGATGCAGGATCTGAATTGCCTACACATAGTAAGGCCTTATATGTTTAATATTGTTGGCTGATACACAGGTTGACAGACGAGATCAGACAGGAGTCCCTGTGGACTATGATGTTTGCAGATGACACTGTGATCTGTAGTGAGAGTAGGGAACAGGTGGAGGAAACCCTGGAGAGGTGGAGATATGCTCTAAAGAGAAGAGGAATGAAGGTCAGCAGGACTAAGACAGAATATATGTGTGTGATTGAGAGGGAGGATAGAGGAATGGTGAGGATGCAGGGAGTATAGGTGGCGAAGGTGGATGAGTTTAAGTACTTGGGATCAACAGTTCAGAGTAATGGTGAGTGTGGAAGAGAGGTGAAGAGGAGAGTACAGGCAGGATGGAGTGGGTGGAGAAGAATGTCAGGAGTGAATTGTGACAGACGAGTACCAGTAAGAGTGAAAGGGAAGGTCTACAAGAGGGTAGTGAAACCAGCTATGTTACATGGGTTGGAGACAGTGGCACTGACAAAAAGGCAGGAGTCACAGCTGGGCGTGGCAGAGTTAAAGATGTTAAGATTTGCACTGTGTGTGACGAGGGTGGACAGTATTAGGAATAAGTATATTAGAGGGTCAGCCCATGTTGGAAGGTTTGGAGTCAAAGCCAGAGGCGCAAGATTACGTTGGTTTGGACATGTGCTGAGGAGGGATGCAGAGTATATTGGGAAAAATATGCTAAGGATGAAGCTGCCAGGTAATAGGAAAAGAGGAAGGCCTAAGATAAGGTTTATGGATATGGTGAGAGAGGACATGCATGTAATTGGTGTGACAGAGTAAGATGCAGAGGACAGGAAGAAATGGAAACACATGATCCGCTGTGGCGACCCCCTAACAGGAGCAGCCGAAAGAAGATTGTTGGCTGCAAAAAAAGCAATTACTAGAAACTGGAAATCAAAGTCTAGACAAACTATAGCTGAGGTATTGAATATTGTAAGAGATAAAAGAACAGGAAGAGGGAGCTTAGAGAAGGGAAGGAGCAAATTACACAGAAGTAAATGAAAATTATGGGAGCAATATATGCATTATAATGTTTAGAAGGAGGAGTGAGGTTTATGGGAAGGCAGGAATTCAGCAATTTTTGTAACGCCGGACTGATGATTATAGCAAAGAAAATATATGTGATATATAATGTATTTAAATGTAAAACATGTTAAAATGTTTTTTTATTTTCTGTTAATTTATGTTGGCCTACATCTTAAGTGATAATTAAATAAATGTGTTTAAAAAAAAACAGACATCTTTGTATGCAGAACAGGCTAATGAGGAAATAAAGTTTATCCAACAAAAAGTGACCTAATAAACAGAAGGGGACACATTTCTCATTCTTCTGACAACAAAACTCAGATACTTTTGTCAGTGAAACTTTTTTTCAATATTCCAAAGGAAAATGCTTAACACAAGGAGAATCTTGAGTACCTTAAACTGGAATCAGAGTCTGGTGTTGGGATGATGTGATGGAGGTGAACAGGATGAAGAGCAGCAACAGTGAAATTATTAAATAAAGTGAAACTGCAGACTATAAATAAATCAGTCACATTTATGAAATATCACTTTGAAGGGAAAACATGTCTGAGAAAGACTGACTTTTGCTGACTTTGTTAAACTTGTGAGTGAACTGTAAAGCATAAAACCCAGTTTATGTCATTAATGTTTAGCAGGACACAGAAAAAAATAACTGCAGGCAACACATTTTTTGTTCTTATTGGTATTTGTATAAAATATTTCATAACAAACTGCATGTTTTATAGTTAAGCAGTTTAGTGTGTATTAGAAGTATTTTAAATGTGGAGGGAGTCTTTTCAGGGATTGTTGTATGTGTTAAAATATTAAAGTAAACAAGTACTTTATTTGTAAGAAATATAGTGTTTACAGTTTTACAAGAGAAGAAACACTGAACAGTTTCAAGTCTTGTCAGGATATAAAATTAAAGACGACAAAATAAAGGTTACAGCTATAAATTATGTACCTACATATGAAATGGTTCAGCAATACCCATAGGTTCATAGGTAGGTACTAGGCTATTGGCCATAGGGCCTATACAAGCTTAGCCAAAAAGGTACCCTGGCTTTCGCCACAAAAGAAAATTATTTTCCTGTGCCCCTGTCAAGCAGAACCAAAGAAGTGATCCCCAAGGTGAATTTCCTATTACCCATCCAATCATCAAGATTTTTCTTGAAGAGTGCTAATGAGGAGCTCTGTTTGACATAGATAGGTAGTCTGTCCATATTTACAGGGACATAATAAGATGAAGTGTTTATGAGTGTGGATTTAAAAGCCTTCTGTTATAGCAGATAAGGATATGTGGGAAGAGACTAAGAAAAAGATAATACAAAAACTGAGAAACAAGAGCTTTTGTTTATGGATTTGGACAGTAATTTATAAAAAGGTATCCCTGGTGATGAATAACCCGCAACAGACCTGTTGCTACTAGGCACAGGAGAGTGAGCAATGAAAATGTTTTAGTCCCTTTAGTTTTCTATTTAGGTCGGGCATACTTATAGCAATCGGAGAAGTTGTGGACAGTATTCAATAAAGAGTGGAAGGAATTTATTTTGGAAGGGAAAAGTTAATTGGGACAAGGTGATCCTTCCAACAGGACAAGGTGGTTTAGAATTTACCTGATTTGAATGGATATTTTAGAGCTACAATATTTATGGTTGATATAGAAAACAAGCAGAAGGTTATAATTCGAAGGGCAAAGGGATGACAATGACAATTCAAGAAATAAGGTGAGAGTGGGATTTTGGATGCAGATTAAGGAGAACAATAAGCAGCCATACAGAATACCATATTCATAAAGTAGTAGAAAGTATTCTAAGAACTAACCCAACATGAGAATGGAGAAAGGAAATTTTGCCAATAGGGGGATGACTGCAGGTAGGGGGTACAGCAAATAAGCAAGGGGGTGGAATTTACAGCAGAAAACAGGCAAAGGAACCAAGGTACTTGGAGCAAATAACTAAAGAGAAAAAGGTAACAGAGTGGGATGAGGCCAAGAAGAATTTGGAGTGCAGGCTAGAGATTGCCTTGCACAACAGGGATTGATATCAGATTACAGGCAAAGTGAAAGGGACAACGGAAGCTTAAGTAAAAGACCTGCCCTGGGAGAGTTTTTAGTTGAATCTACAACAGGAAACTACCGTTAAAAATGGCTAATTGGTGGGGCACATAGAAAAGTGCATGTTAACTTATAAGGATCAATCAGAGATTGTTAGAAAAGACTGTGAAGACAGCTTGGGAAAACAGTTTACAAGAAGACAATGGCAGGGCATTTGTCTGACTCCCAACTGTGCAAAGTCCAGAAGGTTTAGGATTTTTGCTTGGAAGTGTTTCCAACCTTATTCTTATACTCCAATCAGACTTCAAAGAATTTTTCAGTTAGACAGCAAATGCTGGAGATGTGATGTGTAAGAAAGAAGCAACTGGGAACATGCAGTTTGGGAGTGTAATGAGTTTGCAGACTTCTAAAATCCCCTACAAAATACCAAGTCAGAAATACTGAGGGAACAAATGGCTGTAACTAAGTAAACAATTGTTTTGAGCTGGCACACAGGATCCGAAATTGTCTAGACATAGTAAGGCCTTGACAAGTTTAATTCTGTTGGTTGTAAAAAAATGCAGTTGCTAGAAAATGAAAAACTAAATCTAAAGCAACTGTATTTGAAGTATTGAATATAAAAGTGATTAAAGAACTGAAACACAGATCTTAAGAGAATGGAAGGAGCAAACTACATAAAAATAAATGGAAACTGTGGGAACAATACATGCAGAACAATGTTCAGGTGGAAGTGGAGTGAAATTTATGGGAAGGCAGGAAGTGAGCAAATTATAACTATCATCAGATCAACATAACAAAGAAAATACATGTGGTGTGTAATGTATGTATAAGGAAAAAAATATAAAGCTACATCACCATACCTTGGATAAAATCTAATATTCCAAGAAATGGCCATCCTTGACTTCGTACATGTAAGTCTGTTTCTTGGTTGTTCAGTCTCCTTATTTTGGGAGTCAATGAAGAGGGTTGAAACATTTCAAATAGATTATCCCCTCTCTTCAAATGTAATTTACACAAGTAAATGGAGAACTATAAATTTTCCCCCAATTTAGCACCTATGTCCTTCATAAACAGATGTAGCATGTAAATCTCCCAACATATCTTTGTCCTACCCACCTCAGAATTAGTCATACACAAAATATAAGAACTATAAAAACTACCAGGGGAATGTAAGACTTCATAAGAACCTCACTGATCAATAACATAGTAAGCACATATGAACCTATAAAAATTCTGTGAATGGGATAAAGGTTTTTATATCCGTAAGGTAATGCAAGTTCATGTTTGTAAGACATAATATTGTTTTCAGCATAATTTAACAAACTTCATGATCAACTGTACCATTAGAAATAATACCAAATTAATACAATTGAGCAATTTTAGAGATCAAACAAGGTTCATTGAATATGACAATGATAAATGGAGTTCACGAGTTTTTCTAATACACAGCAGTATGGAAGGTTGGCGGGAACTAAATACAGTGCAAGAGCTGTGGGACAGCAGTTGGGATAAGCAAGGAAAGGTTAAAAATTATGAGTCAGGAGAAGAAGCAAGTTTGGGGAAAGGAGACAACCAGCTTGGATAAACAGAAAGACAGAGAGAGAAACCAAGAGAAAGACAAAGTGAGAAAGACACATGGTAAGGCAGATTATCAACGAGAAAATAAAAAAAATTCAGAAGGATGAAAAGTAGAAAAGCAGGATAAAAAGCCTAAGAGTTGTTAGGACAGTCCAGTAAAAAGAAAAAGCTCATGGCATGGTGATGAGAGGGTAACACGCAAATGGAAATGGTTCAGAAACAAAGAAGAACAACTCAGGAGAGAATCTGGCAACAGGCACAGAGGATGAAGGCTGCAATCTGTAGTTCCTGCAGTACAGGGGCAAATTTCCTCAGTCCTAAGTAACCTACTTTATGACCTTGAGCAAGTCACTTAACTGGCCATGGCTCCAGGGTCACTCCCGAAATGGGACTGTGTCCAGTGAACCTACCTGGTCAACGAATAGTCATTATTATTATTATCACAAAAATTTATTATATTAGAAGTGACGGACGGAAGTTGGAAAATGCTACAAATCGGTCAGAATTACTGTATTACTACATACTTCTAAATTCACTCAGAAGTGACAAATCACACTGTCAGCACAAGAAGGTGCAGCACTTATAGAGAAGGACAAATGAAAAGATTGGAGTGTGACAAAAAATGAATTAAAAAGAGTATTTGCAAAAAAAAAGGCATAGGGTCCTCATGATGGGTCTCAAGACACAAAGATTTGCAGGATAGCTTGGTGAACAAGTGAAGAGCTAAATTAGCACCTCCTTTACAAATGAAGTAGTGTTGCAAGATGTATGTGGTTTTATTAAGCTCTGAAATAGCTGTACTGTTTGATACAAATTCATACAAAATGATTCTTGTTTCTTTACCATGTTTTTGAAACACTTCAAACCAAGCATGGAATTGTGTTGTTCTACTACAGATATCTCTGATATTCAAATGCAGAATTTTCAGCCAATTGTTATGCTTCATCGTCTAGTATTAGAACAAGATAAACTTAAAGAAAACTGGAAAAACTGACAGCATTCAGACCCTGGTAAGGTGGGCTTGGGATGGACCTCATGAAGGAGGCAATGAATGACAGAAGGGAAAGGAGATGTGTCTAGAAGGTATAAACAGCAATTTCTTATTAGGATCCCAGAGGTAATGGCTGGATTGCTACTATTTTTTTTTGTTCACTCTGGGAATTAAGTGTATTGGCAAATACAACAGGTACTTGTCAATCTGTGGAGCAGATTAAACTGTACTTCAAATCTGCAAGACAGACATGGGCAAGTAAAACAGCAGCAGCAGGGAGAAGGCAAATATAAAGTGGGAGGACAGGAGAGGTACAACAGTTACAAGGTACAACATACAGGAAGCTTAAGTTAGTTCAGGACAAAGAAAGTGTTAAAGTTTGAAAAAAGGAAGAGCAATCAGCTCAGAATGGAATTGCTCACCATAACTGAAGATGCTGGGTGGACAGGGCAAAAGCTAAAGCAACTTAAGAGAGACATTACAGAGGTAAAGTAATGTGTAGTATACTCTTTTAGGATGAACATTTGATATATGTAAGTATAAGGTAATATTGATAATAGTGATTGTATCATTTTTACTACTATTGTTATTCTTTTTGTTAATACCACTGTGTATACTACAGTATGTTGCTTACACACTTCAGCTGTTGCTGTACTGATTGCATTTTTTAATCCTTCCTTCATGCATTACTGTGCATTAGCCATGCTAATAGTCTGAAATATAACATGTCAGCATGTGACAAAAACACTGACAAGCAGAGTGTATGAACCTGTGCATTTTAAAAGACTTGTTTTTCTACAAAGTACTGGGTCTCCTTTGACCATTTGCACTAGTGTTAGGTTTTCAGCAGAAAAGACATGCAGACAAAGTGATGCCATCACAGGAAACGAACTTCAGAGCTACACATAAAAAATAGACACCATGCTGCTCTGGGACATTAAAGTATCAAGAGTTCCAAATGTGTAATACAAAACCCACAGGATGTGAAAGAAAGCTTAATGTTTACACATTCACTCCTCTCTCTATATATAAAAAACTTGGAA
>NC_056741.1:764956962-765008802 GCF_019279795.1 Protopterus annectens
GTGAAGAAGGGGGACTGGAGGTATTGAATCCAGTTGTTTATTCTGCTTATTTAAAATTGTAAGGAGTATTAAAGTGAGTAAATGAAGAGATTAGGAAATTAAAAGCAAAATTGTTTAAGTACACAAATTTGGGGAGGTGATGAGAGTAGGTAAAAGAGATAATTATATAAATGAAGTAATTAAAAATGATAAAAAATACAAACATGGAAAAGGATAATTGATGATATAGAGAAGAAGAGAAGAATGTGGTGAACCAATGTTATGTAAATCCTTGGGAAATTTACCAGAAGTTACAAAAGCCATTAGAATAAGGAAATGTAGGTGTATTAATATTTCAATGTGTCAGGATTTCCTATGGAGACTGGTAATTTACTGGTAAAGGGGAATATACCATGTAAAAAAAGTTGTTTATTCTTTTGGGAGAACAAGATAATGGAGTATGTTTTTCTAAATGTAAGAGTGGTTAAACTCTGTGAAGTTGTGTGAAGAAAAAAACATTTTTAGAATATTAATGACATAAACAATGTAGATATGAATATAATTATATATATTCTAAAACCCAGAAGAAAGGATATGTGAAAAGGGTAGATAAGAATTTATGTAATATTTTTATTTGGAATGAAAGATTTAATTAAATTTTGTTTAACTGGAAATTGATTTTGGCTGATATGTTGCAAAAAAAAATAATTATGGTTGTGGAAGGAGGAGTAATAATAATATATAGGAATGTGTTGATATGTACCTGTAAGTATGCATATTTTGTAACTATGTAAGTGGTGGTGTAAGTTGCGTTAAAGGACCCCTACTCTTTTCAAAAGGTGCTGTGGAATCTTTTACAACCACCTGAGCCTACTGCCAACTCGAACAGATAGGACCTTGGTTAAATGTCTCATCTGAAAGGTGGCGCACTCAGGAGTACAGCACCCCCCTAAGGATGTGCTATAGTGTTAGCAATCCAGTCACTTGGAGTAGGAATAAAACCTGGAAACCTGTGCTACCTCTTGAGCCAGAGCCACTGCAAAGACTAAAACAAAAACTACCAGAAAGAGCATGAGGTTAAAGGCATTCATCGTCCTCAACCATTTTCTGTGTAGGGTCAGGGTGTCTAGTTAACATTTGCCACTTCTCTCAATTCAAAGCAACTCTCCTGCCTTCTTCAGCAGTCATGCCTGAATGTTTCAGGTCTTTTTTCACATAAACCAATCATCTGTTTGGTAGTTGTCCTCATTTCCTTGGGCCTTCGTGTCTATCCTGAATTTTCTTTACTAAGTCAACTTTTGTTTTCTGGTACCTGTGCCCAAACCACTGTAATCTGTTCTGTTTGACTTTCTCTACAGTTGGAGTTTATTTTAGCTTCTTTTCTAATGTCATCATTCCTTCATCTGTTCCACAGTGTACATCCTACTACCCATCTGAGGTGCTTCATCTCAGTCACCTATAGCTTCCTCAGCTGCTCTGCCTTCACTACCCTGGCTTATGTACCAAGTAATGTTTGCACCTCTGTTTTGTGAACTTTTCTTTTTATCATCTTTGGCATTCTTCTGTCACACTATACGCATGACACTCCGCCAGTTGGCTGCAGCCTCTCAGATTCTAGCTTTGATCTCCTTAGTCAGACTTTGCATCTCTTAACTCATTACGCCCGAGTACCGTCTTATGGCCTCTGGGCTTACATCCGAGTGCGCTATGAGACGAAAGGAATTTCAGGCTCTTACCCCCGAGTGCCTTCCACAGACGTGAGAAACTTTAATGTTGATTTTTTTGCTGTGCTCACTTTAAAACACGCTGAAATTGTAACTTAACTTATTATTTACTTCCTATAGTTACAATTCAGAATGTATTTACTAGCTGTTCGCATTAAACATTTTTGAGAAAATCGGTTTTCTAAGTGTTTGATAAAGCAAGTGGTGGCAACCAATCAGATCACTGCTATTTAAGCCACCACCTGCATAACACCCCCACCCCCGACCTGTGTTTCTCTTTTCACCAAATAAATAGACGGTCCAACAGCAGGTATTTTCTTTCTTTCTGCTGATATTTGCAGATTTTACCTGCTACTGAATCCCTCTATTTATTCTGGGCACGGCTTGCACAGATCGCTATTGAAGAAGCAATACCGGGTTCTTCTCAGGAGTTTCATCGGTTTACTGTTCATTTGAAGAAGTGCTTTGGTTGATAATTCGGGTAAGATTTATTTTTTTTACCAGTGCCTGAGTCCGTTTATTTTTTTTTTTTTTAGGGAGTCCAATAGCAGAAACAGCATAGCCACAATTGGGAGTATAATCATCCCGTAAGTTGCAAGTGTTTCCAGATTGAGTGGAAGTGCGGTATTGTTTTATTGCAAACCTGTTTACTTTTTAGCCCCAGAGGTAAAAGTCTAACTGCGGACTACATGATTTATGTAAGGTGGTAAATTCTCCATGGAAGGTGGAGGTAGTTTGTGTGGGGAAGGCAAGTTGTAGGACCTTGTATTTTGATGTGGGACACAATTTATTCTTTGTGATTTGGAAATTAAAGAGAAGGGTGTGTGTTCCAAAAAACGGAAGTTTTTGAATTAACCTGGAGAGCTGTGATGCTTTCTTCAACTTCTTTGGTTGTGGTGTCGGGTAGTGGTGTTTTGTTTTATATACTATGTGGTTGACATGTCCCAGGTAAAGATTTTACAAATAAGGTCCGAGATGCCAGCTCCCGCTGTTTCTTTTTAACTAATTATTTTAGGTAGGACTCCACTCGAGGATTCCGTAATGTTATCAGCTTGATATCTTTTGCTGATTCTGGTGCACGCTACTCACCAGTGTTTGTATTTTTGAGCTGTGTTTCTCAGTGCTGACAGAATACTTCTGTGGGTAGGATTGTAAAGTTTTATTTGTGTGCCCAGCAACAGTTTATTTAACTGCTCAGAGCTGACATTTGATGGAAAGAAGTGCAGGTTTGGCAGAAGAGAGTTGAGAGTTACATTGCCATTATATTTGCAGGTGGGTCATTGTTGACTTTCGGGCCCTGGAACGCCACACATTTTGTAGTATTAGAACCATTCTGCTACACTGTAAAGCAGTCCTTATTTTATCTGAGCTCAATGTGCATTTTTTTTCACACATCGTGTTGATAGCTATTCCCCGTTATGATTGCTGTGGAAACTGCCTTAAAAAGCAATGTATATGTGTGCAGTGCAAACTTAAGTAGGCTCGTTTTAATTTCTTCAAGTAAATTAAATTAGAATTGTGTTTTTTGGGGGTTCTGAGCATTTGATCGAGTCGAGTCTTCAGCAGTGCGAGTGTTTGACAGCTCACTACACCAATCAGAATTGCCTCTACAGCACTTATCAGCCAGTAAGTGACTATCCCGGACATATTTATCTATGAATTTATTTTATTTAAGTATGTATTTATTTTGGCCACGGACAGCTGGTCGGGCTCAGCTTGTGACTGAATGGCAGCTAAAAACTCCAGTAAGAGTTGCGTATTTTTATTTATTAATGTAGCACGTTAGCCTTTGTCACGTTCTTTTACAGTGAGGCTGTATAACAAGTAACACAGCTGTGATCTTGACAGATACCAGAAGCTTTTAATTCCCTTCATTAAATAAGTTTCACATCATTCTAGTCTTATTTTCTGTTTGGTTTTATAGTAACAAAAGAAGACTGTGTAGAGTTCGGGTTTCGGCTTTATATCAGAACAGTACCCCACCAGCAGAAATGCGCTGTCCTACTTATGTTTGAAGTGAGAGTTGTTGCAGTATATGCAAAGGGACCCAATAATGCAAGTGCAAACTGTGTTTATTGTTTTATTTGCAGGCTGGAGAGTGATGACACAAAGGATGCTACAAGTACATGTGAGCATTTGTACACAGACAGTAACAGAAGGGATAGTTATGAATGATGAAAAGAATTCCGATCAATGTCCAGTAACGATAAACTGCAACACATGGTGGCTGTAGTTGTTACTGAAAGAAAATCGTTCAGGCACTGATAAAACCTCAGGGAATCCTTAAAACTTAGAAAGGGGCATGATCTACCAGGTCTGTGTTTTCAGGGTTCTGAAAAGCAAGATTATGCCAGCATATGATTGTAGACTTGTATAAATCTTGCTAAACATTCTAGAAGGGGGATTTTGGTGGTCAGAGGAGTACTTATGCACACACAGAAAGGTAGTGATTCTGCAAGCCTAGACAGACTGCGGATGAGGTCTCTGTGGAAAATGTTTCTTTTTGTGGTAAGGGGGGGGGGGTGGCTGTAGGCACTGAAAAAAATCCAGTAAATGTTAACTGGTTGAATTCTTCTTGAGGTTAAATCTAATAGCATGTCAGTGCCTGCCATTATCATTTGGGCAAGCATAAATCTGCTTTCCACGGAAGTGTGTCATAGGGCAAGCATAAATCTGCTTTCCACGGAAGTGTGTCATAGGCCAACCGTACTCCACACCCACTCATTTTCTATTACATTTGACTATTCTGCTATTTTGAGATTCTCCATTCTCTTTGCTGTCTTGTGAACTAAAGCTTACATTGGACGTCCTTGGGCTTGTTTACCTTTGTATCTCTTTGCCAGTGGTGCACTCCCCAGTCAGTTACATTGATTCCTCTAATGTAATTTGGAGTTTCTTTCATATCCTTAGTGCTTCCTTTTCTTAGACATATACATAGCAAAGAGGGCATTCCACTCAATAATTGTCATGATGACAGTTGAGTAAAGGGGAACAATGACATCTCTAGATGTAGTCACAGTCCCTTGGTTTAGAAGCTGTGCAATATTATAGCACAATGTTACAACAGTGGACATGTTGGCCAAAAGTTAGGTCACAGTGCACAATTAAGTTCAGCCCTTCACAATCAACAACAATAAATAAGCAGCTGCGTTTGGTCCATTCAGTCCATTTCCAAAAATCACTGTTTCAGACGGACAAATCATTACATCCTTTTTCCTGCCTCCACTTTTGCAGCCCTGTTATTTAAAAATACTTGCATCAATTATAATTTTCCAAATCTGTTTTGCTATCAGTTTTTATTGCCTATCCATGTAGCTCTTGTATAGGTTTCCTGATTCATAGAGGGTGGCCTATAGCTTGCAAGCAAGTGGTATGTTATTTCCCTGATGGTTGGATAGGGTTATGTAGTGTCAGAGGGAGTCACACATACAACATGAAGTATGTTAGCAGCTCATAGTCTAAACTGCCTGAGCAAAATTTCAGAATTATATTCATAGCTATCATAGGTGTATAATATATTCCAGATTATACTCAGTAGTTGTCTGAGTGAGATAAAGGTTATTACTTGCTGACTACTACCTTCATGAAGCAGTTATATTTTGGGAGTTTGTCTTGGCTTTGTCAGTAATGTGTAGAATTTAGGTGGGAGGAAGGGCTAAGTGTTATACTATTTTAGGTATAGCTGCTGTAACAACGTGCTACTTATCAAGTTGTTTTATTATTTCCTGATATTTATTTGTCCTACACGTATACACACAGTATTCTGAAACAGGCAAGATTGCATGCACTTTCTCGATATTTCTTTTTTTTAATTAATGTTTTCATGCAGGTTTAATTTGGGTATGACACTGGGTATTGAGAACTGAATAAAGAAAGAGAGAAATGTCCCTTATTTATGATGATGAAGTAAAATGTATGCCATGATATACATTTTAGAAAGTTTGAAATTTTTGCTTGTCTTATTGCATTTCTGATTATACTCAGTAGTTCCCAGAGTGAGATAAAGATTATTACTTGCTGACTACTACCAGCATGGGGGTACCATATATTTTGGGTATTTTTCTTGGTTTTGTCAGTCATGTAGAATTTAGGTGGGAGAAAGGGCTCAGTAATACCTAAGTGTTATACTACTTTACTGAATTACTCAGGTCTTCTCCTTACTGGTGATACTGAGTCTGTGTTACATAACAGCTGCACAAGGTAATACAATGAATGCCTATTAACCAGGTTCTGTGGAGCAATTATCACCTGTGTCTGAGCATGCTTAGCTATGCAGTATTGAAATGCACGTCATTAGCACATTACCAATAAGTGCAGTTACAATATATCACTGAGTCATTATCACTTTTCAGGCCAAAATCTCAGCAGCTGTCACTGTTATTCACATAAGTAGAAGTCGTTATCACGTGGATGAATGCACAAGCCAACTTTGGGTTTTTCTCCCCTTGGAGTCATTGCAAGCTACCACCACACCAGTTTATTTCTTTCATTTTTACAATTTCAAGACATGTAAGAAATATATGAGGCAAAATCTGGACACAGATATTGTTCTTTAGTTACTCAAATAGCAGGATTTGTACTAGAATAAATTTTATGGGTATGAATAGACATGGTATTATTTATTGAATTACATCCTCTGTGATTTGCCAGAAAACCACAAATGTTATGAGAAACAAACCACAACTATGAAGCTAAATCTGGACAGTTGAGAGTAATGCAACTTCCTACATTCTCACACATAGCAACACACTCACATTGGAGTAGTAACTACTACTTATGCATAATTCACAATCTTTCATGTATTTTTCCAGTCCATCAGGGTAGATAACAAGTACTGTTTTATAGTTTACAGTGAAATATTTTTTACAGAAATTGTGAGTAGATTTTAGACTAGTTACAGCTGAGATGAAATAACACACCATTTGCAATGCTAGTCTCTAGATTTACTATTCAATCCCATCATACCTCGGCTTTTTGGGGCATTTCAGTATATCACGACTGTGCAACCTAATGAAGCACCCTTTTAGGGCAGATCCTCATATGTTATTATTGTTGTGTATTATGATTATTATTATTATTATGACTACTTTTTGTGTGTTATGCATTTTTTCCTTTCATTGAGAATGGAGTATCTATGTAATACCTCATTTCGAAGACAGTATTCCTGGTTCCAACATGGTAAAAGAATTGTGCCTGTATGTTATACACATGTGCAGATATCAAAGTTTGTTTCAGACTTAGGTTATGGAAATTATGATTTTTTTCATATTTTGGGAAATAACTTTGCAAGGGATCATCTGAATATGCCAAGTAATACCTCATTTCGAAGACAGTATTGCTGGTTCCAACATGGTAAAAGAATGGTGCCGGTATGTTTTACACATGTGCAGATATCAAAGTTTGTTTTGGACTTAGGTTATGGAAATTGTGATTTTTTTTCATATTTTGCTAAATAACTTTGCAAGGGAGCATCTGAATGTGCCAAGTAATATCTCATTTTGAAGACAGTATTGCTGGTTCCAACATGGTAAAATAATTGTGCCTGTATGTTTGACACCTGTGCAGATATCAAAGTTTGTTTGGCACTTATGGTTATGGAAATTATGATTTTTTTTTCATCTTTCGGTAAATAACTTTGCATGGAAGCATCTGAATGTGCCAAGTAATATCTCATTTTGAAGACAGTATTGCTGGTTCTACCATGGTAAAATAATTGTGCCTGTATGTTTGACACATGTGCAGATATCAGTTTGTTTCGGACTTAGGTTATGGAAATTATTTTTTTTTTCATATTTTGGTAAATAACTTTTGCAAGGGAGCATCTGAATGTGCTAAGTAATACCTCAGTTTGAAGACAGTACTGATAGTTATAACATGGTAAAAGAATGGTGCCTGTATGTTGTACTCATGTGCAGATATCAAAACTTTGTTTCGGACTTAGGTTATGGAAATTATGATTTTTGTTTCATATTTTGGTAAATAACTTTGCAAGGGAGCATCTGAATGTGCTAAGTAATATCTCATTTTGAAAAGATTATTTACAGTTCTAACATGGTAAAAACATTGAGCCTGTATGTTGTACTCATGTGCAGATATCAAAGTTTGTTTCGGACTTAGGTTATGGAAATTATGATTTTTTTCATATTTTGGTAAATAACTTTGCAAGGGAGCATCTGAATGTGCTAAGTAATATCTCATTTTGAAAAGATTATTTATAGTTCTAAGATGGTAAAATAATGGTGCCTGTATGTTGTACTCATAGGCAGATATCAAAGTTTGTTTGGAATTAGGTTGTGGAAATTATGAATTTTTTTCATATTTTGGTAAATAACTTTGCAAGGGTGCATGTCAGTGTGCCAAGTAATACCTTATTTTGAAGACAGTGTTACTCCTTACAACATGGTAAAAGAACCATGTCTGTGCACTCTACACATGTACAGATATCACAGTTTGTTTAGTCTTGTACGATTATGAAAATTGTACATTTACAATACTTTTCATTATTATGCCCATATCTTTGCAAGGGAGCTTGGTGATCACGCAAATGATGCATCATTTTGAAGCTGACATTCAGATGCACAACTTCTACACTGATATGTAGGCTCTGTCTGTTACAGGTGATGAGATATGCTTTGTTTATTAATCAAATATGAAAATTAATATATTAATCATATTTATGTGAATATCTACAGAAAGGAATATCACACAGTAATGGTTAAGGTATCATTTTAAAGCTGACATTCATATTAGCAAATTACATTCAAATTGTATGGGTCTGCATGGGACATTGACCAAGATATTGTGCTTTGTTTTTCCAAAAAGGTAAAAAATATGCACAATATCAGCATCCCTTGCCAAATATTTAATAATGACTTTGATATACACTGTCAAACATTTACACTGTTGAAAAGGTCAGTGTCTGCTGAACAACTTCCTCGTTTACATTTTTAGTCTAGCTCTTATAGTTAGAGTTATGAACATTTGTTTTCTGTATGGATTTACAAATGGATTTTCTGAAAATGAGCTCAGGCTGCACTGTTATTCCTATGGTGGAGTTAAGCAGGCATCCTTTCCTGAGCTGCTCCGGAGTGAATGAGTTAAACCACCACTCCCAGATACCTGAAGCTAACTTCTTCAACTCTTTTCCTTCTATATCAGTTTTCATCTTTTTTGATTTCCCCCATTTACTTTCATGACATTTGTCTTTTATATATCTGTTTCATGCCATGTGCCTTCTGTTTTCACCTACCATTTGCTAAATATCATGTTCTGAGTCTACTTATGTCACATTTGTTGTATACACCAGCTTTGTTAGTCTTTCCCCTCTAGCCTGTTTGCTTGTGTAGTCCATCACTAGTGTAAACAGAAGTGGACTTGGAGTTCAACCCTGATGGAACCCCCCCCCCACCAATCTCACTGGTAAAACCCCTCAGAGTCCAAACCCTGCTTGTACTTGCATCATTGGGTCATTGTATATAACTGCACTAATTCTTCGTGTTTCTGTGTCTTCAGACCATTGCAAGACTGCCCATATCAGCTTTCTGGGTACCTTGTCATATGCTTTATGTATAGACTCTTTCCTTATCTCTAGTTTCTCCACTCTCTGCAGCACTGCAAATATTAGGTTAATCATGCTGCATCCTGATCCTGTATTCTAAAATGTCCCTGTTTAACTTCTTGACCTTTCTTTTAATAGCCAGTGAACATTTTTTATCCACATTTTCCCAAATACGATAATATTTTAACTTTTCAGCCTCGATATAAACATCAGATCGTTCATAGCATGTTTAAATTTTCAATCTGTAAATTTAACTTACTCATAGTAGTTTCATTTTGCCTAATAAGTTTAACAACATCCAAACTACATTGGTTAAAACTTCAATCAACTCTTCAAAAATATCAGAACCTGTCAGTGTTGTTGGGAAATTTGTACACCCTTAAACCTTTGGGGACAATACTCCTATTAAGGCACTCTTTAAGGTAATCATTGTCAACACACACCATTTTAAATTTTGTCAATAAGTCAGACAGTTTACCTAAACAAGTGTGGTAACTTTCCCTTTTAACAGATTCCACAACAGGTTCAGTAGTGTCAAACACATATCTAGTATTAAGCCAGCTTTTAAAATCTTTGTCACAGCCGAAGCTGTATTATTAGTACAGTCACCTTGTCCGTTGCCTCCATCCAAAGCACTACTAGCTGCAGCGTTGTTGCGACCAAAGGAAACAGTACCAGAGTAAGGGAAATTCGAACTTCCCAGGTTGTCATCACCATGTGCTGGTTTGTTAGAAACAGTACTAATGGGTTTGCTCGCCCCACAAAGCCGCTACCACAAAAAGAAGTTGCAGGAGGCGAAATATGTCTTAATCCTTCCTGGTTGCATGGAATTGATCCAGCTGTTAGCAAGCCTGCTAATGAATGGCTGATAGGAGTTTGAAGTTCCACCAGCTGAGACAGCTGGCCAGTGAGCCTCAGTTTCCCCAATGTAGTCGTTCCTTTCTCCCAGGAATGGAGGTGAGGATTCAAAGCTCTCCATGTCCTTACAAAAGCCAGTAAACACAAATCCAAGGATAGTGTGCCAGTAATATCAAGAACCGTGTTCAAACAAAAGCACACTAGAGAGAGCACAATTAGTCCAGAAGACTTTATGTAATAAAATTAACGCCAACAAAATGTATAACTCGTTTTTGTCCAAACTTAGTCGGACTGGTAATGGGGAAAGGAATAACCAAACCCCAGAAGCTGTAAAGGTCAGTGAATTTCTTCCACAGTTTACAGAAGAAGATGATTTTAATTGTTCTATTTATGTATTTGAAAGTGTATGTAAACAGTATAATGTTGACTAAGGGCTATGGGTACAGTTCCTGATCCCCCTTACTCTATGGTAAAGCTGTAACTGCTGTTTCTAAATTGTCTGATACTGATAGCTTAAACTATGATAACTTTAAACATTCTGGTAAGCATTGTTTAACCTTAACACCTGAAACTTACTGAAAAAAGTTTCATGAGCATAAACGCAAGGCAGATGAAAGTGTATGTGATTGTATTGCTGAGTTAATCACTTATTTTCATAGGTCAGTGGGTGTCAGGTCACCACTTTTGATGAGCTGACAGACCTTTTGGTGAGGGAACAAGCCCTTAGTACTTTTCCTGAGGACAAAATCTAGTTGGCAGACTGGGAGTATAACTCTGAAGATGAGCTGAGAAGAAAAGCGGATCTCTACTTAGCAAGCAGGGTATCACTGCACAATAACGGGACACCCAGCACTGCACATGGGGGAACCCATGGTGGGCAGCCTAAACCACCCCAACAGAATACACCAGTAACAGGGGAAGCCACTAATTCGGGTACACAGCCAGGACCAGGGGTTAGATATTTTAAATGAAACCAGACTGGCCATGTAGCATACTGATGTCCACTGAGGCAAGGTGGGAAACAAAAGGTGAATGTGCCAGCAAGTAGCAATAACAGCATGCCAGTGGTAAGTTGTCTGGAGATAACAGGGGTACGATGTTATCACCAAAGTTTGTATCCTATTTTAGTGGATGGAAGACCGGCAAGTGCTTTGAGAGAGAGTGACCGTCACTGGCATAACCATTGTGAAGCCTGCAGTAGTTCAAGAGGAGCAGTACTTCCTTTGACAGTCTACACTAGTCAGAGCGTTATCAATGACCCCATTCCAAATACCTTTGGCCAGGGTTCACCTTAAGTGGGAGTGTCGAAAAGGAAGCAAGTAGATAGGTGTGTTTGAGGATATCTTGCAGATGTCTGGACAGGGAATGAGTTTGATAGTTCATTACCTTGTGTGTATGCATTTACAGCAGTCAGGCTTTGGAGATGGGCTTGTGGGTCAGGTAGCCTGGTGGAGACCCAGATAGACCCCACACCTAAAGGTGAGGCTGGTGAAGTGGCTATTTCAGGGAGGGAGCCACCCTGTAGCAGTGAGCCTGAAAGTGAGCCACAGATGTGTGGTAGGTACTGATGTTCCCATGGACAGGGTGAGTGGTAGTTGCCAGGCTGGCAGTGAGCACCACTGTCAGAAGAGACCGGGCTTTCAGTGGAAAGGGAGCTGAGAAGGGTAACAAAGGTAGAATTGAGACAGGCTCAGCTTTTGGGCCCTACATTATAATGCTTGAGGGAGGTAGCTAAGGAGGCACCTGATACTCAAGGAAAAGGGGAGATTGTATACTGGAACAAGGGATTATTATATAGAGAGTGGACCCCTGAGGGAAGGCTAGAGGGTGAGATAATACAGCAGTTGGTAGTGCCCAGGGCCTACTGTCTGGCACTTCTAGCCATAGCCCATGACATTCATCTTGCAGGTCATATGGGCATAAAGCATGCCAAGAAATGTATTATGCAGATCTTTTATTTGTCTGGGATTGCAAGAGATGTAACAGGGTACTGCAGGACCTGCGAGCAATGACAAAAGGTAGGCAAGAGAGGGAATGAGGTCAAGGCTCCATTGATACCTTTTGTCTGTGATTGAGGAGCCATTTCAGAGGGTAGCTATGGATATTGTGGGGCCTCTGAATACCCCAGGTTCCACATGGAAGAAGTATATTGCTGTGTTAGTAGATTATGCATGTTACTCAATACCCTGAGGCAGTGGCTCTATTCTCCAAGGCAGAGAAGGTGGTAAATGCTCTCTTAGAGATTTTCAGCAGGGTAGGTTTCCTGAGAGAAGTACTGCCCGACAGAGATGCCAATTTCATGTCAGACCTGCTGGCTTGTCTGTGGAATTGCTGTGGTTGAAGCACCTAAAAGCCACCCCCTACCACCCTCCATACTAATGGTCTTCTGGAGAAGTTAAACCTGACACTGAAGGCCATGCTATGGGTGTTTGCAGACCAGTTTGAGATAGTGGGACAAATATTTGCCCCATCTGCTGTTTGCATACAGAGAGGTACCCCAGGAATCAACAGGTTTTTCATCCTTTGAGTTGCTTTATGGGTATAGGGTGAGGGGGCCTTTAGATTTGATTCATAATGAGTGGGGATGGTGAGTGAATCCCATAAGGAGTCTCTTGCGGCATATGTCCTAAACTTCAGGATAAGGCTTGGAGAGCTCATGGGCTTTGAACCATGAGAACCTGGCAGGAGCCCAACTGCAGAAAAAGGTCTGGTATGACAGGAATGCTCGAGCTCAACAGTATGCTGTGGGACAGCTGGTTATGGTGCTCATTCCTGTCAGAGACAATATTTAATTATTTATTATTTATTTTATTATTTTACATTTGATTACCGGGAAATTCCGACTGGACATGTCCTTTTTCAGTGGAGGCCTGGCGAGAAAAGCTAGACACAGAACAAATGTTACACAATAAATCATTTTAACAATGAATGAAAAATATTTTAACACTAATAATTTCTGTACAGACAGAATGAACAATATAACAAATTAGTACTGTGTGACAATGTTGATTACATAGTGTGTTGCTGTTGCTAGAATGAAGAGTATTACAGGTAGAATGGTGTTGCACAGTGTGCAGACATACAGCCACTAAGCAATTATACAAAAATCAGAGTTTGATAGCCAGGTACTAGAACCTACAGTGGGTGTAAGTGATTGTTAGCATCAGTTTATTATGATTTCCAGAAAGTGATGGTTTAGTCAGGAATAGAGCAGGGGCAGAGCCACTTGTTATGGAGATGTGTCTAGCATTTTTTTTTTAAATTGAGCCAGGGCTGAGGTATTTGAGATTTCATGTGGAGGTGCATTCCATACTTTGCCTGTATAATTAGAGAATAGTGATTCTCCAGATAGGTTTTTGGCTGTATTGATCTTAATGAGTGCTTTGTTGGTGAAGCGTAACGCTCTGGCACAGGAATAGAGTTGAAGGACATTTTGCAGAGCTGGTGTGTTCTCTGGCCATGTTTAGTTGGTTAAAAAGAAGGAATTGGAGTTCCAGCCAGTTGAGTTGTTTGAGTGTGATACAGTGGTGTGTTCTAGATGGGGAATTAGTGGCGTATCTGGCAGTTTTGTTGTAACAGGATTCAAGTTTTGCTAGTTCTGATTTTCTTAGATTTGTGAATATGGGGGATTCATAAAGTAGTATAGAAATCAGATGAGATTGGGCAAGAGTAGCTTTAGTGTTATTTTTGAACTACTGTTTGTTTCGATAGTGTTCCAATAGTTTTGTACTTTTTTTTTTTTTTTTACTTTTGGGGATATGTGAATGTTGCAGTCAATTTCTACTCTTATCAGCTTGGTGTAAGGTGAGGGAGAGATGATTGTATTTAATGAAAGAATGTTGAAAGAGCTAATAAGTACAATTGTCTTACTGGGTTGAAAAAGCATGGGTTTGTTTTTTTCTGGTTCAAAATTAGTAGGGAGTTTGTTAGCCAGGTCTCTACTGATGGGAAGGCTTTTTGTGTTAGTTATTTGAAACTCTTGTATAGTAGTAGCTGCACATATCACTGCTGAATCATCCACATACTGGATGAGTGAACCTTGTGGGGTTGAGGTATGTATGTTAGTGAATATAGTGAAGAGAGGACCAAAAATTGAGCTTTGTGGTATACCTAATGTCACAGGAAGAAGAGGTGATAGTGTTTGCCAGTGCACAGCTTGCTGGCACCTGGTTAAAGGATGACAATGGGGTTCTATTAATAAATGCTCAACGTCTTTCTTTTTTCTCCATGCTATGAATAAACAAAAATACAGCATTTCAAATATTTTAACTTGACTGTTTCTCTCCACTAGAACAATACCTTACTGTACCTTGGTGTGTCCCACCCTTGCTGCAGTCTCCAATTCACTGATGTCATCAAGGCCACTGAATACAGGTACTTTTCAGGCCATTTCCCTCCCCAAATTGACATCAATACTACTGTCCTAAAAACTCACTCATGCTGTGATGTCACAGCTCCCTGGTCCTTCCCCTACCCATAAAGAAAGTAAAGGCTAGAACAAGGAAAAAGTACGAGTCAAGTCTCCTGCTGTGAGTTGCGAGTCACAGGAGGTAACAGCTCAAATTACTCATAGCACTTTGACAGATAGGGAAGTTAGATGTGATGGGAGATGAGCCAAACTAGTACAATTCAGGCTTCACAAAACACTGCAGTTTAGCCATTCTAAAAATAAGCAGCAGTAAAAAGCACTTAGAAAGTCTGTTCTGTGGCATTTGCACTGTTCGTGTTTTAAGTAGTCACTGAAAGGCATGAAATGTTACTTAAAACTGACTGAAAGACTGCAGTGTATGCATGTAAAATCAACACAGTGACAGGAGCTTTAGGAAGAAAGAAGTCTGGATGATGCAGTTTTTTACAGACAAGCACTGCATTGTGGGATACCTAGAGGCAGACTAAACAATCAGAATTACTTCAAGATGCCAGACACCATGTGGTCATACTGAGAAATTACGTATAAAAATATTTAAGAACCTGTAAATTGTCCCAGAGTAGTGTTAAAATGTAGGAAACACCAAACCATGATGAAATAAACATGTTTTTTGTCTATGGGTGCGGTTCTTCTTTAAATAGTCCTGGAACCAGGCAAGAGTAGATTGGCATAGGTTTAACTCAGAGAGGACATTTAAAAGTTTATTATGTGAAACCATATCAAAGGGTTTTGAAAGGTCAAGGAAGATGCAGGATACATAATTACCATTGTTTCTGTGGAGGTTGACAGTATTAGTAAAGTCATTAGTGTAGTAGTAGTGCTATGATATGGTTTGAAGCCATGTTGGGTACTGGTTAGTAGTTTGATGTTCAGGTAGTTTGTGATTTGTTTGTGAACAATTCTCTCTAGGATTTTAGACGGTGGAGATAATATTGCAAATGGGTGGTAGCGAGATTGGTTTATGGGCCTCCTTTTGAAGTGGTATAATATGAAAGGTTGTCTATTTTAGAGACCTAGTGCTTAACTAAGGATCTATTAATACGAATTGATACTGGGTAGGCAATACTCTCAGCTGTTAATCTTAGGATATCAGCTGGTAAGTTGTCAGCAGCTAAAGTGGTGGGCTTTAGTTTCTTAAGTAGTTTCTTGATTATATCTGTTGCTACTGGTTGTAGCAAGAAGGTGGTTTTGTTTTTGTCTGGTAAGGAAGTAGTGTAGGGTGAAGGGGTTTGTTTGTTTGGACAGTGCTATAATAGTCTCAGTAAAGTATTTATTGAATTGAGTAGCAATGTTGTATATATTATTGGCAGTAGTGGGAGGGGAGTGCGGACTTTGCTTGGTAGGAGTATATTGTTTATTGTTGACCAGGATTTGCATGGATTATTACAGAATGTAGTTTGGAATTTGGAGTAATAGTTTATTTTGTCCTATTTAATTTGCTTTTTTGATTGATTTCTAAGTTCATGATAGGTTTGTAGAGCGGATTGGAACTTAGTTATGTACTAGTTTTTCCAGGCTCTATCTCTTGTTTTTAGGAGAGACCTAGTTTCTTTGGTTAACCAAGGTGCAAAGATGGACTTAACTCTTATTCCTGGCAGGAGCCTGAGGATTTAGGATTGTCAGGAAAGTAGTAGTAAAATATTGTACTGCTTCATCTAAGGGAAGGAGGCAGGGGCACAGATTGTACCACGTTAACATGATGAAGCACTTGCCATGACAGGGAGGCCCTTGTGCTGAGTATTTGCTGTGGGTGCTAGGAGGAGTCTGAGAAGGATCTGGTAATCACAGACCTCACGAGGAAAAACAGGCCAGATAAGGTAATGTGCGCCCCAGCCTATGAGCAGGCATTCCAAAAGTTTAAATGGGCTTTGGGAGGACCCTCTGTGTTAGCCAGTCTAGATTACAGCAAAGAATTTGTTGTACAGGTAGATGCTTCAAACCATGGGGTGGGGGCTGTACTCAGCCAGGTTTCCTCAGAGGGAGAAGAGCACCCAGTTGTATATCTCAGCCGTAGACTCCAACCCAGGGAGGAATGTTCTGCAGCTGTAGAAAAAGAATGTCTAACCATAGTATTGGTACTGCAGAAACTTAAGCCCTGTCTGTATGGAAGGACATTTACTGTGGTTACAGACCACAATCCCATAACATGGCTACATCGTGCCAGCCAGCAAAATGCCAAGTTAAGGTGGAGCCTAGGGTGGCAGGCATATAACATGACAGAGCAGCACTCTAGTGAGGTCAGCCAGGGCAATTCAAATGGGCTGTCAAGACAGGATATAGGTTAGTGTTCCCAGACAGGCCTATTTCTCTCAGACAATGTTTTTTCAGGGTCACTTGAAAAACTAGCTTGAGTTTTCAAAGGGGAGTGGGGAGAGATGTGATGTTATGAGGTAGTGCCATCTGTGCCAGGGAGAGTAAGGCAGTACATGTGTACATATGCCATCATTGCTAGCTGGAGTTTTGCAAAGATTTTTATTTGACTATCTCACTGATTTGTGCAGATGTTTGAGTTAAAAATATATTTGTAAAGTTACGTGTCTTAGAAATGCATCAACAGTAGGTCGTGCTGGACAGAAAGAATGTATGCATGTATATTAGGTTGTATTGTTGTAACTGCTTAAATGTGTATGTTTATCAGAGAACCCAGGAAGGGTGGAAAGTTCGAAATTGTGTTATAACTTTCAGATGCTACCACAGATCTTAGCAAAGTTGTGTATTAAACCAGAGTCAGGTGACCAGAGGTGATGTCATCCTCTAACCAGTATCTGGTTTCTTTGGAACCTTTGCAGAAGCACTTTACAATCTGACAGGAAAGATTTCTGAAAGAATACATCTCACCCATACAGGCAGACGTCATCTGGCTTTTGTTTTGATAAGACTGTCAGCACACATCAGCTTGCCTTGCTTTAGTAAGTAGTCGGGAAACAATAATTCTTTAGTCAGGGACATTTAGTGAGAATAGTTTAGTATTGTTTTGTGCATCTGTGAAAAATTATCAAACTATTATTTTTTTATATCTCTGTGTTGAAACTCTGTTTATTGTATTCAGTATTCTCCTGTTTTGTTTTATTATTTATCATTAAATATTTTAATACCTTTCAATGTGGCTGGTCTTTTGGAAAATACTTTTAACATCTTGAGAGTACTTGTGCTTGTTTTAGTGACACTGTGGCTGCTTTTGAAAGCCTTGCTGCTTTGGTCACACCCTACAATTTGTATAAGTATTAATTTTACACTTTATAATTGGGTACCCTTTGTAAGAGCATTAGGGTGGCTGATTGGTGGCAGCGTAATTACTTCAGAGTCTGGGCAGAAAGGAGCACAGCTAGTAAATCTGCACCAGCTTTCCCAAGGTCGTATGTGTAATGCAGATATCCAAGTGTGTGTGTCATCTAATGGGAACAGGGACACAGAGCTCCAAAGTGGTCAGTGTGGAGTTTTATGTGGGTCTGGAGAGAGAGAAAGGTGTCCAATCCCAGGTCTGGAGTGTACTCCCTGGGTGCTGTTAGGGGAAATTGTGCTTGGTCCAGGGAGCTGCATCTGAAAATACTGTGTGAATCCATCTTCACTCTTAGTGACTGTCCCTCACCGGAGTCAGTGGTGAGGATTGAGTCTCCTTGATTGCTGGTCCAGAGTAGGGATCCATCACACATGGCACAAAGGAACACTTATTAGATTGCAAGGCAAAGACTGAAAGGTAAAGACGATAGTCATTGGATAACTTTTGTGAGGGATGACAGCAAAAATCTACTCGCCAGTACACAGGGCATCAAAAGCAGATGGAATAAGTACTTCCACCAACTTCTGAATGAAAAAAAAAAACTTATGCAAGCTGTACTGCTGTATACTCAGCCTATGTTGAAATAGGAATAAGATCCCACAATAGAAGAAGTAAAAACAGCACTGAAGAAAATTTTATCAGGGAAAGCAGGCAAGCAAGCTCCGATGAGGTTACAGCAGATATGCTCAACTTATTGGGTGAGTTAAGGGAGAAATTGCTCCTGAGGGGATTCATAGCAGTATGAAGAAAGAGATTACAAATGGCTGGATGACAAGCATTCTAGTGCCTGTGCACAATAACAAAGGGGAAATGCTCTACTCTGGGCAGTACAGAAGTATCAACTCTTGTCAGGCTGCATGAAAGTTCTGTTGAAGGTTAAAAGCACTGCTGAGTTAGACAGTCTGTTTATGTAGACACACATTGAGAAACAGTGTAGCTACTGCAGAAAAACTGCTTAGATAAAAAAGAGAAGTTAGGATACTCAGCTTTATTTTCAAAAATGCAGTTAGTTTTATCTCAAATTACAATCCACAAGTAGTTATCTTTAAATTTGCTCAGAGGCCATTTTACAAGCTATATAAGAACACAGCTGTACAATTTGCAACTCATATAATCAACTAAGGTACTAATACCATCATCAACCTCTCTCTATCTTGATGTATTGCTGTTAAGTATTTTATTTATTGTAACCAACAAGTAGACCATTTCTACTGTCAGACAATAACATAATATCAGATGTTCTTCATGTTTCACTGTTGCAGTCATTACATTTGGGTTATCTGCTTGCAGGTAGCCCTCATTCAGCCTGATTAACAAAGTCTTGGGTCCTGCTTCAGTTGCTGTCCCTTCTTCCATGATGTCAGGTCGTCAGGGGTATAAAACATGCAGTCGACGCCATTACGTCAGTCTTTTTTACCGTGCGGTGCCCGAAGCAGAAGCAGTTCGCAAGTGCCGGTCGGCTGACTCTGAAATTTTCGTTTTCGAGTTTCAGAACCGAAGTCTTCAACTAAAGCTAAGTACCCCATTGGGGAAACTTTTTCTTGCTCCTTACCAATGTCAGTAAAAGTTAATAATTGTATTACTTGTGGAAAGCAACTACCTCATAAAGATTTTCATTCGTACTGTATTCTTTGCCTAGGCCCTCACCACGATGTACCTTGCTGTTGGTTTTGTGCTTTATTTAATCAGCGCACTATCCGTCGTCAGTATATTTTTGCCTATAAATATTTCGGTTCTCAGTTTCATTATCCAGAAATGTCGGTTAGCTATCCGACTACTGGTATTCCGAAAAACGCAAAGATAAAGACAGATTCAGGCTGCCGAGGTCCAAAACTGCCGACAGCGCTTCTCCTAAGCCGTTCGCCAGTACTCAGTGAGGTGCTTTTGCAGCCCCTGATACCCTCTACTTCTGATTCGCAGGCCTCTACTGAGACCCATTCAGAGTCCGGTATGCCGCGAGATGCTTCAACTATGGAACCCGTGGATGTCTCTAGCTTGGATGGGTACAGAGCCGCTGTGTAGGCACCGGCTTCTGAGGATGTATTCAGGCCTATGGACTTGCATATTAAACCAATGCCTCCTTCTTCACCAAGGCCTATATCTCGAGCCATGCCTAAAAAACTGATGCCTAGGCCACATGCTCAGGCCTCTGTGCCAGAAAAATAAATAAGAATGGCTGAAGATCTAATAACTCTAATCAGGGGTAGCCCCCCCCCCCCTTCTAAGAGGCCTAGGACTGAAGTTGTTTATGAATCTTCTGACCAAGATTCTGTTTCTTTTTTCTGATTCTTCTGATTATCTGGATTTGCCCTTATCTACTTAAGAGGATTTTTCTTTTGGTGAAACCTTATATCTACTCTAAGGGAGCATTTCCACTTGGAAAGTCAGGAATTTTCTGATTCAAAAAAGAGGCACAGGAATTTCTTACTCCTTCCTCAGCATAGACCTTTAGCTATTCCTCCTGTACTAGACATTGTTGATGATGCTTTTTCAGAATATAGTTTGGCCCCTGATTCCTTGCCTCCTGCTCCCAGAAAATCTGACAGATACTACAGTGTCCCTGAGTCACAGAAGTTCCTTTTTAAAAATCCTATTGTGGATCCGGAGACTATTTCTCAGAGGCCCAAGGGCATTAAGGCTTCTACTGCTAAAAATCCTACCCCTTCTGATAGAGACTCCAGGGCGCTGGATAGATGGGGTAAGAAGGTTTACACTTCTGCAACCTTGGCCATTAGGGCTTTAAACTGCCAGTTTCATAGTATCAGCAACATGTTATTGGATTGCTTAAACAGAAAATTATGTTGATTCATGATTGTGTGGAAAATAAAGAATTACAGGATTTACTGCATTCTGCTGAACAGGTTTGAAAACATACTTTGCAATGTGTTTTTATTCTTTAGAGGCCTCTTGCAGGGCTGCTGTTACTGGGTCCATGCTCAGAAGGCATGCTTGGCTTAAGGAGCAATCTTTACCTGATCATGTTAAAGCTAAATTGTTCGATGCTCCCTTAAATCAGAACCGCCTTTTTGGCTGAGGAAGTTCTTAAAAAGATGGAAGATAAAACTAAATCTATGCAAACTGTTAAAGATTTCTTACAAGTTCAGCCTCCTAGATTTAGTAGGCACTGGCCCTCTAAAAATTGGTCATTTCCAGCCCTTCCAGGTCTTCTCAAGCCAAACCCAGACAGCAGAAACCCCTAGTTTCAGTCCCAGGGGGCCTCCACTTCCAGATCTGGGAGTAATAAGACTCCCCCCCTATGGTAAATTGTCACAATGACTTTTGTTTTTTAATTTCCAAGCACTTATCAACTGACTGCCCCTTTGGGGGGAAAGATTGCTCTTCATGCAAAGAACTGGGAGCTCGTTACCCAGGACAAATGGGTTTTAAATAGCGTCCCAGGAATACAGATTTCACTTCCACACATTGCCAACACCAAACGGGTGGCTGGACCTTCCCTTAAATCAGTGGGCAGAGGCCCAAAACCAAATAATTTCTCTCTTAAGCATGGGGGCTATTCAGTTAGTACCAGAAGAGGAAAAAGGACAATGTTTCTACTCGAGACTTTTCCTGGTACCCAGAAAAGACAATTCATGGCATCCTATCCTGGACCTGTCTACTCTAAACACCTTTTTGGAGATTCCAAAATTCAAGATGCTGACTCTTCGCCAAGTTGCTTCCGATACAAGGCAAAGATGCCTGGTTGGCAACACTAGATTTAAAAGAAGCATACCTGCACATCCCAATCAGGGAATCTTGCAGAAGATACCTTCGCTTCAAAGCAGGCTGCACACAATATCAATTCTCTTCACTGCCCTTTGGCTAATCTACTGCGCCCAGGGTATTCACAAACTGCCTAGCTCCAGTTATTGCATTTTGCAGGCAAAGATATATTCAAATATACCCATACCTGGAGGATTGTCTAATTCAAGCAGAAAGCCAGGACATATTTTTGAATCATCTGGCCTTTGTACAAAGGGTTCCAACCTGTCTGGGGTACACCATAAATGAAAAGAAATCTCACCTGGTACCCTGTCAACAAATTATATTCCTGGGAGCAAGCTTGAATACAACTTTCCAGATGGCTTACCTCACGCCAGAGAAACAAATTCATTTGACAACCTACTTCAAACAAGTGGCCACAAAAACCCTGCTTATCTGCAAGGCAAATACCGCAAGCCTTGGGGTTCATGGCCTCCTGCATTCTTCTAATTCCATATGCAAGACTGCATATGAGGAAACCACAGTGGTATCTAAAAAACCTATGGTGTCAACATTCCCTGGATCTAGAAGCAATAATTCCTATCATACCTTGCCTGCACCTAGAGTTCCTTTGGTGGACAGAGGCCTGCCACCAAAACAAGGGACTACCTTTCACACTACTCCCTGCTGCCCAAACCCTAACAGACGCATCAGACTATGCATGGGGGGATCACCTGGCAGGGAAGTGCATTCAGGGCAAATCGAACCCAAGTCAAATGCACCTGCATATCAATCAAAAAGAAATGTTAGCTGTACAGAATGCGTTGACAGCCTTCAAGGACCACATTCTTCCAGGACAACTAATGGTCAAGACAGACAACACCACTGTTATATGGTACATAAACAAGCAGGGGGGTACACATTCTTACCCCCTCTGCAGACTAGCCATGGCATTGTGGAACACAGCCTTGAGCTGCCAAGTGCACCTACAAGCTCAGTTCCTGCCAGGAAAATTAAATACACTGGCAGACGGACTAAGCAGAAACCTCATGGACCCACATGAGTGGAAACTGGAACCAAAGATTTTCAACATGTTGCCAAGCAAATGAGGGAGCCCAGATATAGACCTATTTGCCTCTCCCCAGAACTACCAATTAGACAAATTTTGCACAAGGACTCCCCACAAACAAGCCTGTAAAGTGGATGCTCTGTCCTTCAGCTGGAAAAACCTATCAGTCTATGCCTCCCCCCGCCTCTGCTCTCCTAAGTACTATTAAAAATCAAATAGGACAAACCAAGGATGATTTTGATTGCTCCAGACTGGCCATGCCAACAATGGTACCCCCTCCTGCGCAGTGCATCACAGTTATCTCCATGGCACTTGCCTCAGACTTCTTCCCTGTTGTTCCCAGCAGGAGGACCAAATTCTGCACCCTCAGCTTCTAACACTGAATCTTGCAGCCTGGCTAATTACCTAATCTCTCCTTTACAATCTCTCAGTAAACCTGTGATGGATATCATTTTAGAGGCAAGGAGGCCTAGTACTAGAAAATCTTACGCTGAAAATTTCTGTGCCTGGAACCAGTCTCAAGGGATGAGCACAGCAGCGCCCAATTTACCTCAGATTTTACAATACTTAACTGAGATGCTTCACAAGGGCCTGTCTTTTTCCTCCATTAAAATCCACGCCTCAGCCATTTCAGCTCGTTATAACACAGAACCTCGCCTCTTCTCTCATCCACTGCTCAAGCAGTTCCTCAGAGAGGCCAAAAATGTGAGACCACCCAGGAGAGCTCCAACCCTTGCCTGGGACCTTAACTTTGTCTTGGAGAAACTCACTCTACCTCCTTTCGAGCCAGATGCTACTGCGGGCTTAAAATTTCTTTCTGGGAAAACAACTTTCCTTTTAGCAATCACTTCAGCTAGAAGGGTATCTGAATTACAGGCCCTTATGGCAGTGGAGCCTTTTATCTTTCATGCAGACAGGGTGTCCCTCAATCAATCCATCCATCATACCCAAGGTGGTATCCAGTGTGGCTCTTAATCAGTCCCTCATTTGCCAGCCTTCTTTCCCAATCTGCAGAACAAAGGGAAATGAATACTACATTCCTTAGATGTGCACAGACCACTTAGATTCTACTTGGACAGAACTAAACCTCAGGAAATCTGAACAACTGCTGGTGGCATTTGCTGCAGGGGCAGAGCGGAAGGCTATTTCAAAGCAAACAATTTCTAAATAGATAGGCCATTGCATTCATTTCTTCTATAAGCGCCATGGAAAACCTGTCCCCCAGAGGATCAGACCTCTCTCCACCAGGGCTGCATCTACGTCTACAGCCTTTCTCAGAGGCGCCCCTACCAGGGACATCCTAGAAGCTGTTACCAGGAGTTCTGTGCATACTTTCACCAAGCATTATCATTTGCCAATTTTCTCTAAATCCAGAGCTGGCTTTGCCACTGCAGTCTTGCAGGGCCTAATAGCTGGTCCTAATGCTATTAAAATTCAACCTCCCAGCCATAGCTTTGGGAATCTACCCAAATGTAATGACTGCAACAGTGAAATGTGAACATAGTACAGTTGTGTACACTTACCATAAATGTAGATGTTCGAGTGTATTCACTGTTGCAGTCCTGGTTACCCTCCCTCCAGCTCCCTAACGTCTTTTGGTTATGCCTCTACTTTCCTTTATTATGCTTAAAGGCTTTTTGGTTTATTTGCTTTTTTGTTTGAGGTATATCATTGTACTTTTATATTTAATTGCTTCCCATTAGGGGGCACCTGACATCTGGGGCAAGAAAAACTGATGTAATGGCGTCGGCTGCATGTTTTATACCCTTGACAACCTGACGTCATGGAAGAAGGGACAGCAACAGACGCAGGACCCAAGACTTTGTTAATCAGGCTGACTGAGGGCTACCTGCAAGCAGATAACCCAAATGTAATGAGTGCAACAGTGAATACACTCTAACATCTACATTTATGGTAAATGTACACAACTGCACTGTACAAATATACACCCACACAACTCTCAACTTTCCATCTCCAAAATGTGAAGCACTACCTCTCCCAATGTGCAGAATGTAGAACACTTAAAACTTAAACTGTAAAGCTTATGACTTAGCTGCTATTACTACATACTTGTGAAAAGTTATTTTGATATAATTTTTTCTACATTATTTACTAGAGATACTTGTTAAAAGAGAACATGCAGGCGGTTGGTTGGAAAGAGCATGATGCAGAGGACAGAAAGAAATGGAAACAGATGATCCGCTGTGGCAACCCCTAATGGGAACAGCCGAAAGAAGATGACTTGTTAAAAAAAAAATCTTAGCAGTGAATGTTTCAGACCTTTTCAGCAGGAACAGTATAGAACATGGATTTTTTTTTAACTCAAAATGAGGAGTATTCCTCATAAGGTACAGTTGAGAGGCTTGCACACAGAGCATACTGTTGACATATACCCACACACATGCAGATAAGGAGAATATAATGGTTAGTTGCTCTTATGGAGCCAGGATTATGCACACACTCAAGTTACTACACCACAAGTAGCCAGTATGATTCTGTCATAGTCCAAGTGGGCATTAGTGAATGCAGACATACCTCCCTGGACTATGTGAAGGGAGACGACAACGATCTTTCTGAAAATGTGTCACAGGCAGGCATGTGTCTTGCATTGAGCAACATTCCACCTTCACCAAGGATGATGTCGCAGTACAAACAAAAGATGACTGACTTCAGTAATTGGCTTAGTTTCTATTGTTTTTCAGGGGATTCAATATTTGTCAGCATAGAAGGGCATGGTTAACAAACCACATTGCTTTGTATTGGTCTCCCCAAGGCCTACAAATGTTGACTAGAATTTTATCCATCCCTTAGAGCCTTTTTAAGCAATGCCAAATTGACAAACCTGCCAACATAGATGTGAATGCATGATCTTTTTAGTTCTTTCAAAGGTGAGTGATCTAAGAAGTGATTTTTGATGCGAATATTTTATTGGTGGAAACTGGCATTGATCATTATCTGGTGTTTGTTCATAAGCCCTTCAAGGATCGAAATTGTACAAGTGGTTTTTAGCTAGTGCTATCTATTAAGGTTTTGTTGGGTTGGTACTGCAGTTTGCATCCAGGGGTAGGAAGAATTTGAGGGTTATTACCTATATCAGCAGCCTGTCATTTGGAAAGAAAAATTGTAATTTAAGTTCAATCTGATATATATATATATATATATATATATATATTTGTGTGTGTGTGTATATATATATATATATATATATATATATATATATATATATATATATATATATATATATATATTTTGTGTGTGTGTATATATATATATATATATATATATATATATATATATATATATATATATATATATATATATATATAGTTATTTTATTTTTTTAAACAGAAGCGCAGCTGGTTCAACCAGCACCTATCCAATCAGCTCTTTGCTGTAATTAGCCAGTCAGCTTCTTAGTTATATCCATGCCCCCACACCAGCCATTCAGGTCCCATTTTATTATAAAAAAAATAATTTCTTCTTTTCTTAAATGTAGCAAACTGCTTGCTGCAGTTTAGACCACACACAGTGAGCTACAGTGCTTATGTCTGACCACAAATGCAGTACTAGCTTTTGCACTGTAGAGATCTGGATCAGCTGATCCTGCACCTCCCAACACTTTGTGGCCAGGGCAGTTGCCCTCTTGCCCCACCCTAGCTATTCTACTGGTTTTGAAACATTAGGTTAGGATTGCCTTTATTAGCAAGCATTCTAGAGCCAAATGTCATAATAAAAAACAGTAGCACTCCGTATCCCTCCTTTGACTGCAGTTCATAGGTAGGTACTTGGCTATCTGCCCAAAGGCATTTATAAGCCTAGCCAGAATGTGTTGGTTTTCGCCGCCCCCTTAGATTAGTTCCCTGTGCCTCTGTCCCGCAGAGCCATTGAAGTGATCCCCGGGATAAACTTAGTTTCCCATCCACTCATCAAGGTTTCTCTTGAAGAGGGTTAGCGAGGAGCTCTGCCTAATGTAGATTGGAATTTTGTTCCAGAACATGGGAAGTCTCTGGGACAGGAATCTATCCCTCCAGCATATCCTATTTATTGTTGTGGTGAGGTTTAGATCCCTAGCGCATGTGGCTCGAGGGGATAAGGTTTTCTTTAGGTGGGGCATGCCCATCAATTCTGGGTTGGACATGGCCTTGTATGTCAAGCAGAGGGTTTACCTTTAGATGTGCGTATTGCAGTTCGAAAGGCAGTCTGCAAGAATTGCAAACCCCGAACGGAAAAAGGTTTGAATGTGCAATGAGCGAATGCACATTGAGATTCGCTCACTGCACATTCGACATTCCGGGGCGGATCACACTATAGTGGGGATCGGGAAATGGTTCCTTTCCCCACTGTAGTGTGATCTCAGAGTTAGAATAATAAAGTAGGGGGATGTGGGGGGTGCAGGTGGGCTTGCCCCCCTGCTTTACACTTGTTTTTATTTTTTCCTCTGATATTAATGTTCAAAAAACAGCAAATCTGCTTTTTGATTTGCTGTTTTTCAAACATTAAGGACTGTCTATGTTTACATTTTTGTGGTTTCGAGTTTCTCATATGAGCACTCGAACCACTGTGATTCGCAGTTTTAAAGGTAAACCCAGGCAGAGATCATCTCTGAGTAGGCGGTATGCAACTGAGTACAGCTGGAGTTTCTTCAGTCGAGCTGCATAGGGCATCTGTTGAACCCAGTGATCCTCTTGGCGAGGTACTTCTGTGGTCTTTCCAGCTGCTGTAGGTGTCTTGGAAGGTACATCCAAATGGGGCATTGTACTCTATGAAGGGTCTGATGAGTGATGCGTAGAAGAGCACAATGACCTCTTTTGATCTGGATGCAAACCCTTTTGTGATTAGGTGGGCCACATAGAAGGGTTTTCCAACTATTTTGGCAATGTGATTATGAAAGGAGAGGTTACTATCTGCTTGCATCCCCAGATCCCTTATTACGTCTTCCATATTTAGGGGGCTACCACCTATATGGTAGTTTGTGGGTACTTTGTTTTTTTCCAAAGGGGATGACTATGCACTTTTTGGCCTTTAGCTTGAGGCCATGGTTTTGACACCAGGTGTCTGTCTCAGTAAGACCCTTTTGGAGGATGTCTGTGTCTGCCAGTGTGTCAGTTATAGCCCCTAGTTTGCAGTCGTCTGCGAACTTGATCAGCCATAGTCCTTCTGTGCTTGCCTGTACCTCTGAAGTAAAATGCTGAACAGGAGTGATCCTAGGACTGTGCCCTGGGGAATGCCACTTGTAACCAGTTTAGAGTCAGACCTAGCTCCCACTACTCTTACCATGTGGGTTCTGTCCGTGAGCCATTTGGCAACCCATCTCATGATGTAGGGGTTTATGTTCAGGCTGGTGAGCTTGTCTATAATACATGAATGGGGAACAGTGTTGAAGACCTTTGCGAGGTCTAGGTAGGCTGTGTGGACCACCTTTCCCTCATCTGTAGCCTTGGTAACTGTCTCAAAGAAGTCCACCTGGTTTAGGAGGCATGATCTGCCCTTAACAAAGCCAAACTGGGTAGGGTCTAGCGTTTGGAGGTTCCCAATGTCTCTCTCTATGAGATTCATGATGTGCTCCAGAGCCTTGCAGACCAAGCTAGTCAGGCTTATAGGGCGATAGTTCCCGGGGTCTGTTGTGGCTCCACCTTTGTGGAGCTGAATAACCATTGCTGTGTGCTACTCTATGGGTAAGTAGCCTATGGAGAGGCTAAGTTTGAACAGTGTGTTTAGGTGAGGGGTTAGTTCATCTTTAAGCTCGTGTAGGACACAGCCTGGGACACTGTCCGGTCCCATTGATGCTGTGTTTTTGGCTTTGGAGAGGGCTGTTTTAACCTGAGTGTCTGTGATTTCAGGGGCACTACATTCTTCTGGTATGGTTATGGGTCCTTTTGGGGGGTGAGAAGGGGTGAAGTTTGCACTGAACCTGTCTGCCAGGATGTTGGCTGTATTGGTCAATTCAGTGTATTTTGTGCCATTCGGCACTAACTCCAGGCAGGTCTCAGAATTGCCACTTAGATTCTTGACATAGCTAAAGAATGCCTTGTGATTATCTTTGGAGTCCTTGGCAATTTTTCTTTCGAAGCTAGCCTTGGATGATTTTATGAGGGATCATAGTTTCTTGCTGATACTGATCAGGGATGTCTTCCCTTCTTGTGATTTTACACTCTTCTGTACAAGTTTCCTCCTCCTATTGTATAATTTGTTTATGGCAGGGGTCCACCAGACTGGTTTCCTTTTCTTGGAGGCGTGAGTCTTGGTTTTGCTTGGGATAGCACGATCCATGCATTGTTGTAGGTGCCCGTAGAGTACATTAGTAATGGATTTTGCAGCTTGGACAGCGTTATCCTTTGGCTTGGGGGCTTTGAAACTTTCCACCTCTGTCTTAAGTGATGAGAGTGATTAGGGTGGGGCAGAATGTGGTCCATATCCAGAGTGATTTAGCTTCAGATACTAGCGAGGGGTTACCTGACCTCAACATGCCTCGTGTGCCATTGAGCCCGTTTGTTGCATGTGGATGATCTCTGAAGCATAGTGCTGTGCCACTAACCTGGAGATGTGGGCATCCTTGATGAATATGGATATGTCTTTTGTATTTCGGTCTGGGTTTGTAATGTATGGTATGTGTAGCCTAGTAGTAGTGGGGTGGTGCCTCTGAGCCTTTAACCAGGTTTCTGTTATTGCACATATATTGATTTTCTTGATTACTGAGGAGTGCCTCGCTGCAGTGCATTTGTTTTTTAGACTTCTGGCATTGATAGCATTACCCTTTCAGTTTTTTGTGCTGTTTATGGTATGGTGGGTGATTTTTGTCTTTGCCCTTTGCCTAAAAAAGGGGGTATGGGAGCCTTGGCCCCTTGGCAATATTAAAGCCTAAGGTTGACAGGTGCAAGCTATCTCTAGTGAAGCAGCGTGGCTTGTTGAGCATGTCATCCCAGGCTGACAGACACTGGATCCCCTTTGAATGACACCAGAAGCTAGCCAATTGTTGAAAATGATAATTTTCTTCTTTATACCATGGTATCATTCTTGGAGAGGGCAGGATGCTACTCAGGGTCAGGGTCATACCGGCCTGGGCTACGTGATCAGAAAGCTCCTCCATGTCTCTCTCCATGTAGTCCAGGGAGGTATGACTCAGGTCTTTCACACCAACATGGGCAATGACAGAGTTGTATTTGTACTTGTTCTGGCGTGACCTGAGTGCTTGTGTTATGTGGCGGATCCTGGTACCCGACAGGCAGCTGACAGTGACCTTCTCCTTATTCAGCCTAGTGAGTGGGACGTCAGTGTGTTGGGTATGTTATTTTGCCTTAAGGGCTGTGATTGCATGGTACACTCATTTTGTGAAGTATGTGTTTCATGGTTTGTGTTGGGGAATGGAGGTTGCTTGGATGTCTGCTTTGGAGGTCTCTGCTGCTTTTGCAGATTTTTATTTAGAGCCTCCGAGTATGTTTTCATGTATTTGTGTGTTTTTTGCCAGTACTGATTTCATAGGTCTATGTGAGACTGGTGGTGTGATGCATGTAATTCCCTTCTCTTGACTGCCTGGTCCAGTCTTGGGTTGAGAGTGCTTAGCCTCCAGTCTGGCTGTATAATTGCATCTCTCTCATGTATTCGTGTTTGGTGGTAGGAGGAGCGGGTTGTCTGTGTACATGAGGCAGTTGTAACATTGCTTCAAAATGCCCAGATTCACCTGTTAGACCGGAGAGTACACCTGAAACTGCCCTTTGGACCTGCCTGAATAGGTACAGTGAACCGTTTTACTGATTGACTGGTAAGGTCGAATAGAGAGGCTTATCCTTCCCTACAGTATAGGGGGGGGTCTAGTGCTAAGGTTTATTAGTGCTTGCTATGAGTTTTGAGCAAGTGCCGGGCTGAGAAGGTGAATGGTTTGAGTGCTTAAGTTGAAAGTTTGTCTAGTTCCAAGGGAAAAATTGAAGAGTAGACTTTGTGGAGCCGGGAATAGTTATACCCTAGATAACCGGGGCTGCCCGGCGTGTAAAACCGTGCAAATGCGGGTTTTATAGCAGGGAAATGAGAGAAATTAGCCCACAATGGCCAATAAACTAATTTCTGGGCTAAAACCACTCCTCCAGGGACAGATAGGCTGCTCAAAGCTCCCCTCTGTCACAGTAGAGACTTCCTTCTATCCAAGTAAGGTATGGGCAAACACAGAAACTTGTAACAGCCCTGAATTCAGCACTAACCTGAAAACTGGACTATACTAGCTTAGAAGTAATTACTTGCTCACTTCATCCAAGCGCGAGTCTGAGTTGCTTGATCACAAGAGCTTGGCTGTCATTTGCTCTTGTTTCATTACTTCACATTGGGGTACACTCCCTGGGTATCAGTAAATCAATAGAATGCATTACTTTAAATTCCATCATATTTGTTAATTGTGGTGAAAAGTAAACATTCAGTTAAAATACAGACCATAGTAAGAAATGGTAGAAACCTGTCCTGTTGACTAACTTAATTTGCTAAACGTTCTTTTTAATTCACATCCATCTGGCCTTCTAATGGTCATAATTTATTATTAGTAAGTACTTCAGTAGATCCAGCTAATAACGGATGCTCAGGAGTGAGCCAGGTTTCAGCGAATCTCATTCCTGTCATTTTGCTGCATAAAACAAGCCACTTCCACTTAGTTATGATGATCTGAATATTTAAAGTATTTGGTTCATAGCTTCAGCCTAGAAGCGATACTGAATGTGGGTAACAGCACTTTAGAGAGTCTGTAAACCTTAAAGCAGCAAAAAGGGGGAGTTCTGAGGGAAGAAGACCACAGACAGTCCCCAAAGCACAATGCCCTGCTCCTAACACCAAAACCAAACACACATTTGTAGGAAATGGTGAAAAACAGATTTTTGCATAGTTTCTTGACATAAGCATTCACACAGTAAATAATCCCTTGACAAGAGGTGACAGTTCAAAACATCTTTCCTAGATAAAAAAGTAATAATTTCCCAGGAAGTGCACACACTTTCCTTGGAAAAATAATAATGCAAAAGGTTTTCCTTAGCCTTGAAGGATTGCTAGCTGACCAGTGGTTTTACAAAGCTTGCTAAAGGAATGCATTTCAGTGGTAAGAAAGCTCTGTGTGTGTGGAAGGTGCCCTTAAGTTTTAAAAAGTTGGTTGGTTGGCAGGGGTAGGACCCAAATATTGGAACATTTGTTGTTATGGTAAGTTTCCTTAACACAACTGTACTTTCTTTGACTAGTAGAATGTTACTTGGACAAAAAATGCTGTCCATCTTAGTGGTAGTAATAAGTCATCATAATTTGATATAAAAGCTTTTAAGTTACCATGGTATACGAAAAGTTACTTTTCCTGCATCCGTTTGGTCCAGTGTTTACATCTTTGCCTTTATTACAGTTTGGGATAGCCAGCAGATGTTGAACAGACTCCAGCAACATTATCCTGCAAAGCGCAATTCATATTTTTTTTTTCAGATTTATCCGCATTTCTTTTTGGCATCCCTGAAATGTCAGTTTAGCACCCTTTGGCTTGCAGAGTTACCTGGTTCTGTTGGCTTTGTAACCACTTCATAGTAACAAACTACTTTGGATGTTTATGTATTCCATACTGCCTGAAAGTATGTACATATTCAGTGGGCTCTGTATTATAATATTGGAAATGTAAAAAAACATTTCAGTCAGCAGGTTCTGCACACCTTTCACTTTCTAAAGTTTACAGAACTCTGTATGGAATTTATTCCATATAACTTGTGTATCTTTTTTCAGGGGGTCTCTAGGAATGTTGCAATTCAGTTAACGTGGTTATTCCACCCAAGGCCGTATAAAATGTTATGAGGTTGCAACTGAAAAACAGTGACATTCCCACAGTCACAGAACAGAGAAAAAATTTCCCCAGGAAGCAAGCCCTCACACCCCTCAAACTTTTTCTCTCTCTCTCCCTGTATTACATATATATATATATATATATATATATATATATATATATATATATATATATATATATATATATATATATATACACACACACACACACACACACACACACACACACACACACACACACACACACACACACACACCTGCACAAATTTGAGAGAAAGTTAAAAAATTACAGCACTCACCTCTCACTTTCTTTTGAGTCTTAACAGTAATTCCAACCAAGCTGTCAGCTTTTCAGCAAAGAAGGTCTGAGCATTGATCCACTGTGACAGGTTTCCCATTTACTATTTTTGTTATATCCATACCCTTTTCAGGTGATTTTAAGTCCGTAAACAAAAAAGAAATGGGTAGATAGAAATCCATTTGTTGGTTCTCTGTGACTCTTCTAATAGGAACTGTTTGGAAGTGAGCTTTATGCAGACTGTCACTAACCTGGATGCTCTCCAAGCATTACATCATTTGTTTTGTCTGCATAATTTCATTTATTTTATTTAAATTTGGAAGTATAGCCATCAAGACTATTACCATTAGAGTTACAATATATGGCAGATGGAGGATAGCAGGTTTATGCCACTGATATTTTGCTATGGTGGGAGATGATTTGCTGCAGGTGCAATGCTTTGACTTTGGGTTGTGGGATTTGGAGAAGGTGGGAAACGTGAGTTTTAAGGTTGTTCATACCTTTTCTTCAAGTTTGGGTGACCTTTGAGTTTATAGTTTTTGAGTGGAGGGCAGAACCCCCCCCCCACATAAGGAGTGTAGGGGGGGCTTGCCACCTGCAGAAATTGCTATATAGTGTAGTGTATGGCTGTGCATTTTAGTGATAATTTAAGTTTGTGATTAATGTTATTTGGTGTTTTAGTTAACAGTTGTTACTATTTTGATTAAGGTATTTAAGATTGGTTATAATAAATAAAACTTTTCTCCTTTTATTTTCAGTATTCAGATAGGTAATAAATATTTTCCAGTAGTCAAATATTAGAAAATAAGTAAAGAACAACTACAGTAAAACCTGCCTGCTACATATTTTTAATTAGTTTTTATTATGGCACATATCTAAACTTATGTATGCAGTTTATTGTTGTAGATAACAAAGTACTTATTTCAAAACTGAATTTTTATATTCTTTTTGCAGAGGGAAATCAGCCATAGTGAATAATTCCATTATCACTCTGATAATCATGCATACATTTCTGACTAATTACATAAGTTACCTTGTCTTTAAATCCGTAATTTAAAAAAAAAAGTCACTTAATGGCAACTCATTTGATTCAGAATATAAATTGCAATGGTGAACTGAATAATTCTGTCATAAATCTATATACAGAAGGTTTTGAATATCCAGAGTGAACAATTGGAGAATGATATAAACTTGGAAAAGCAAGGGTTTTCACAGAACATCCTAAGCTGAACTGTTGGACTGTGCTTTATACAATTTATAGTAAATAGTTTTGTATTAAAAATCTATGTACATAAAAAACAAGAAGTTATGTACTCACCATAACGTTCCATCTGAGTAGGTATCTTCATTTGTCTGCAACCTTTGGTATACGGATACAATCTCGGATCCGAGCCGGCAACTTTTACCACAGCATAGATCCGAGCTCCTAGCTCCTCCCTTTACCCATAATCCCCTGCCAACCCTGACTGACCTCAGATCAAGTTTGCCCGATATAAGCATTGTTATTGTGCCCCCGAAGGGGCTTATCCAAGACTGATCCTATAGGTCAGGGGGAAGGAGGGGGGGATGGTTGCAGACAAATGAAGATACCTACTCAGATGGAATGTTATGGTGAGTACATAACTTCTTAATCTGAAGTAGGAACTTCATTTGTCAGCAACCTTTGGGACAGAGTCCCCAGCTACCTGAATCCTGGGTGGCCTTTATGGAAGAACATTCCGGAGCACTGCAGAGCTAAAGTACGCCTTACCTCTGGAGACAACATCCAGTTTGTAATGGCTGATAAAGGTATGAGATGAGGCCCATGTGGCTGCGGAACAAATATCATCTAAGGGAACCCTAGATTTAAAAGCCGCCGAAGTAGCGACGGCCCTAGTAGAATGAGCTCAGACTCCGTGAGGTGCAGGCCTTCCCGAACTCTGATACGCTAAGAGGATACAACTAGCTATCCACCTTGATGGTGTAACTTTAGAAATTGACTTGCCTAAACTTGTTTTGGCAAAGGAGACAACTGGTCAGATTGCCTATGACCAGCAGTTCGATGAATATAAAAACGTAATTGTCTGTGCACATCCAAGGAATGCAGTTTATATTCCCCTTTGTTTTGGTAATTGGGAAAGAACATGGGAAGATTAATAGATTGATTAATATTAGCTTCCGAAGACACCTTAGGCAGAAAGGACAGATTGATCCTGAGGTAAACTCTATCTGGATGGAAGGCTAAATACAGCAGTTTAACACATAGAGCCTGAAGTTCAGAGACCCTTTTAGCTGAAGTAATGGCCACCAAGAAGGCCGTCTTCCAGGAGAGGTATTTAAGATCAACCATGGCCGCCGGCTCAAAAGGGGGGCTAGTCAAGGCTTGGAGAACCAAAGACATCCCATGGGGGTACTACCTCCCTGACCGGAGGTCTGAGAAGGAAGGTACCCTTGAGGAAAGCTTTACAAAGCTTGGAAGTAATTAGAGGGCCCGATTCATGCCCTACATGATGATGCGAAATCGCTGCCAGTTGTACCTTGACTGTAGAGCAGCTAGCCCCTTGATGAAAAAGGGTAGTTAGGAAATCCAAAACCGACGTGAGAGGGACCGTGAAAGGATGCAAGTGATGGTGCTCCGCCCAGATGGAGAAACGTTTCCACTTACTTCGGTAGACTCTTCTGGTGGAAGGTTTATTTGCTGCTACTAGGATGGCTTTGACTGGTGAGGAGATTCCGGGAGTCCTAATCAGGAGTGGAACTGGAGCAACCAAGCAGTCAGCTTGAGGTTGACCAGGTTGGGGGCCCGGAAGACCCAGAGGGTGAGTAATGAGATCCGGGAGTGGATCCAGAATCCATGGTGGATGAATTAGGTGAGACCACAGGTACAGGAACCATGTTTGACGAGGCCAGAATGGGGCAATGAGGATCATTTTGCTCCCCAACTGACTGGCTTTCTGTAAGAGTTTCAGCATCATGGGCAATGGAGGGTAAGCGTAAAGGAGACCGGGAGGCCAAGCATGTACTAGAGAGTCTCTCAGGGACTCCCCCTGAGGGGGGATTACAGGGAAGTAACTGTTGCATTTGGTATTTGAAGGAGAGGCAAAAAGATCGCAACAGGGTTGCCCCCATTGGGCAAATATTTGTTTCGCTACTAGAGGATTGAGAGACCATTCGTATGGAGTCAGAATCGAACGACTGAGCCTGTCTGCTAGGATGTTGGACCGTCCCGGAATGTGCGTTGCAATAAGATAGCGGTTGGTGGAAATCGCCCATTTCCACACACTCATGGCCTCGCGACAAAGAGGATAAGACCTGGTTCTTCCCCCCTGTTTGTTGATGTACCAGACAACCGACATGTCCGTTTGTACTGCAGTCCCAATCGGAAGAAGGCTGTGAAGTGCCTGCAACGTCAAAAGCACCACCCTCATCTCTAGGACATTGATATGCAAAGAAGTCTCTGTGTCATTCCACGTGCCTTGGACCATTCTGCCTGAATAGTGCCCCCCCAACCCAGGCGAGAGGCATCCGTGGTCACTGTGGCGACGGGGGAAGGCATCGAAAATGGTCGTCCCGTGTGGAGACTCTGGGACTGGAGCCACCACGTGAGTGACCCTCTGCAAGCCCTGCTTAGGGGAATAGGCTGGGACAGGGGGTTGCGAGGCAGGGACCATTGTACTTGGAGGGTCCACTGCAGAACCCTCATATTTAGGCGGGCTAGGGGCAGTAGAGGAATAGCTGTCTCCATGGACCCTAGAGCCCTCAGGATCAATTCTGCAGGTGGAGCAGGAAGTCTGAGAATGGCCTGGACATGCAACCTCAGGTTCTGATGCCGATCGGGAGTCAGGAAGGCAAGCATTATTCTGGAATCCAATCTCTCCCCTATGAAATCTATTACCTGTGTAGGGACCAGAGAGGATTTGGTCATGTTGATAGTCAACCCTACACGTGGAGCAAGGTTGAGGAAATAATCCCTGCCTGAACAGAGTAGATGCCTTGTTGGGGCAATGAGGAGCCAGTCGTCCAGGTACAGAAAGACCTGAATTCCCTGAAGCCTCAGGTGGGCCGCTATGACCGCCAAGACTTTGGTGAACACCCTGGGGCCTGAGGTGTGACTGAATGGAAGGGCTCTGAACTGAAAGTGACTGGCTCCCAGCCAGAAGCGGAGGAACCTCCTGGAGCGTCTGTCCACTAGAATGTGATAGTACGCATCCTTGAGGTCTATCGAGCACATCCAGTCGTTCTCCCATAATAGGGGGAGAATAGATTGTAAGGTGATCATTCGGATCTTTTCTTTGGGTACTGCCAGGTTCAGGAGAGAGAGATCGAGAATGGATCTCAAGTCCCCCATCTTTTTTGGCACCAGAAAGAACCTGGAGTAAAACCTTGATCCGAACTGATCTGGGGGGACGGGTTGGATGGCTCTTTTTTGCAAAAGCTGCTGAATTTCTGTAGCAGCTGCCTCCCTTTGATTGGGTGGTACGTCGGGGAGGCCTTTGGTTTTGGGAGTTATAATAAAAGGAATTTGGTAACCTCTGGATATGATGCGAAGCACCCAGTGATCTGTTATGGACTCCCATATTGCCAGGTGCTTCAAAAGACGCCCCCCCAACTGCCTCCAGAGTGGAGCAGCCGGGCAACCCCTCAGGGGTTCTGCGTGGGCCTCTCAGAGAAAGGTTCTCTGGACCCAAAATTTGTGGGACCCCCTCTGCCTCTTGGGCAGCGTCCTCCCTGTCCTCCTTTGCCACGAGAGGAGCAGACTGGGACTGATGCGATTTTCAGAACCACATCTTCTTCTGACCCTTTTGGTTCTTGGAAAAGGACCTCTGGGGAGCAGTGAAGCAGACTCTGATGGCAGACAACGTTTTCCCATCTTTCTCGCTCTGGACTGAAGTGTCGCGAATGGTTTTGCCAAACAGTGCAGAACCATCAAAGGGGGCATTCGCAAATGACACCTTAAAGGGTTGCGAGAAGTCACAGTGTCGGAGCCAGGCCTGACGCCTAATTACCAGGCCAGCTCCACCCGCTCTAGTGGCTCCTTCAGTGGCGTGTGACAAGAGCTGCATAGAGGTGTTGGAAACTGAACGTAGAGTAGACATTAGGGAGGAGTACAGTTGCTTGTCTCCTTCCGACATGGACTCTGGGGGGGAGGCAGTGTATTCTTTTATTAGATCTCGCTGCATTCAGATGACGCGCGCCATATAGTTCAGCGCTCTTATGGAGAAGGTTGCTGAACCTAAAGACCCGCTTCCCCAGGCGGTCCATCACTTGAGAGTCCTTACTCGGTGGGTGGACCGCAGAGCTCTCCTGAGCCAGCTCTCTCTTGGTGGCCGCCGCCACCAACATGGCATCCATGGGGGTACCTCTGCTCCAGTGGGTTCTTTCAGCAGGGGGACTCAGGATTCTATCCGGGTGCTTGGGGACTGGCTCTACAGTGTCGGGCTCCTTCCAAGCCCTGGTGGAAATAAGGTCCACCAGGGGGTCGGGGGGAGGGGACACCCAAGAGGTAGATGGCCCTGCTTCGAACGCCTCTAGGAATGCAGACTCATCGGAGGAAGCCTTGGGGCAGACCACCCTCCCTAATCCTGAGCATTTCCATGATGTCTCCAAAGGAGACATCCTCGGGGGGGTGACCTTGGGGAGCCTTCCCCTTCATCTAAGACTGTATCTTCGGTAAGGGACTCAGGTGAGTCCACGTGCCTCCTCTTACACTTGGCTTTGTGAGGGACCTCCTCGGGGGGGGGCTGTCCGAGGAAGACTCACCAGCAATATCACATTCCAAAGGAACACCCAGAGACGCTGAAGCAGGCTGTCCCGAAGGCCGGGTGATGGGAGCCTGGACCAGCTGAGAGGGAGTGCAGGGGGGAGACGAAGCCAGGACCGGAGGTCCAGATGCACTCAACAGTGCCCTCTCCACCACTGCGAAAGCCGAGGGGGAGCTACTCCCGATAGGCTCTGAGAGTCGGCTCCCACTCTGATCTGAAGCGGGGACCGGATCCGTGGCCAAGACCCTCTGATCCGAAGGACCCGTGTGCTCCGACCGGGACGGAGCCGAAGTCACACAAAGTCCCTCGGATCTGAAGCTCAGCCCACGGCTCCGAGAGGTCAGATCCGACAAACTCGAGGGACCAGTCGGAGCTGAAGTAACTAGTACTGTCGGCTCCAACCCACCCCCGGATCCGACCCGGCTCTGCTCCGAATGCTCTGAACCCGGGAAGCGGGATGGAGAAGGAGCAATTGGAGCAAAAAATGGGGTCGAGCTCCCCCCCCGGAGGGGGGGAGGCAAGAGCACTCCCATCTGCAGCTGGGCTGGATGAACCTCCACATCATCCGGTCCATGTCTGCATCTGACATACTGAAGGTGGACCTCGACAAGGCCACCGAGGCAGACCTAGAGTGTCGCCTCGACCTCGACAGGGACCGGGTCACCTCCTCCCCAGGTCCCGGTGAAAAACAAGGAGACCGCAGCCGAGGAGGAGGCGATCCAGAAACCCTGGATGGAGAAGCCCGCTTGGTGGGCGGGGCCGAGGAAGAGTCCTCGGCCCACCGCTTATGGTGCCTCTCCTTCCTTTTGGTTTTTCCGGCCTCCCTCTCCTCCGGAGCCAAAACGGGAGGTTGAGTCCCGACCGGAGGGAGGGAGACGGGGGTGGCTACCACCGAGGGCTGGGTAGCGGCCACCGAAGAACTGGAGGCCGGAGCAGAGTCCGAGTGTCCTGGGGTTTAATGCTGCACAAATCGCGCATCCCAAAGAGAGGTGTTCAACCCCAAGGCACCTAACGCACCGGGTGTTGCCATCCGCCGGTGAAAGCTTATGGCCATACTCGGTGCATTTTGAAAAGATGGCTTTAGGGACCTCCGACATGTTGTACAGAAAACACACTCACTAGGCCCTACACACACCACAAACACGCACTACGAACCAGCGAGGGTAGGGAGGAAAAAATTCTACAAAAAATATATAAAGAGGGGACCTGAACAGTCTTACACACTCACACAAGAGAAAGTACTAAAAAAATCAAGTTTTTTTCTCACAAATTCACTGAACTACCAGGAGCTCGAAATCCAGCTTGTAGGCTTGAAGCGCGGCAAACTAGATCTGAGGTCAGTCAGGGTTGGCAGGGGATTATGGGTAAAGGGAGGAGCTAGGAACTCTGATCTATGCTGTGGTAAAAGTTGCCAGCTCGGATCCGAGATTGGATCCGTATTCCAAAGGTTGCTGACAAATGAAGTTCCTACTTCAGATCATGTATTCAGCAAATTCAGTTAGAGTACATTATATGGTCAGTCCATTCAATTTCCACATGCCCTGGTCCTATGATCTGAGATGATTCATAAATTACTTAATCTTATGTTTCTGTAAATGCTGATTTTTATGCATCCTCAGTCATCTTGTAGCTTACATTTTGGTTTTGCCTTTGTCTACGTAAACATCAGTTTAAAAATATAAATCATTTGAATAGTATTCCTAACTGAAATAAAAATAATTCCCAGTGTTGACTATTTGGAGGTTGTACCCAGTTGTACAGTCTGCCTGCAGAAAGAGTTTTTGCATTCACCTACACTTGAGCTAAATTGCATTGAATGCCTGCACAGCATCTATGCTATCCATTATTCAGATACACTATATGCTAGATACAGTAATTCTGTTGAAGAAATGAGCAGTTTCAATCTTGCAGTTGCTGTTAAAACTTGTTGAATTTTTGAAGGCATTTTTTTCAAGAAATGCTTCAACTTTTTGAATCTCTTTGCACAGGCAGTAGGGCTGTCAGTCTATATTTTTTTTATTTCATTCTCTGCTAATTTTGTATAGACTGACATTAATGTGACCACTTTCTAAATGGGAGTTTATTTTATATGGCTATATTAAAGATGTTGAATAGCAACATATCTAAAGCTCACTTTCCAGCTTAATGAATCTTAAGTCCGGGTCAGCATATGATAACACTAACTGCATTTTACTACGTTTAACTGTACCATAACATTCTTCATTACTCGGCATGACAAAAAAAAAGAAAAACATTCTTAACATTTTTTCTTCAAGTAAGTTCATTTTTAATTCTCTACTAATCACTTCTGTTAAAGTCGCCAAATATTTTAAGAATCACTTGCAATAATACATTTATTGCTGTTTTTAGTTAATGGAACATTAGTAATTTTGCCTTACTTTGTGAAGTGTTTTTCACATTTTCTGCTGTTATATTGCTTTAACATACTGTACCAGTATTCGTTTTTATTTTTCCAACATTTTCTCTTGCCATAGTGCCTGTGTTTCTTTTAAATCTGCCTATTTTTTTTTACTTTGTTTTGGTAAAACTAGTCAACTTTTATGTTCACTGTTTCATTAATCTCTGTGAAACTAAAATGTGCATATTTCCCATTTTACATTTTTCTGGTTTGCAAATGAGCTATTTCATCCATTAATAATGCTACATTTCTAATATTTTCAGTTGTATTCGTGTCATCTGTGGTACACACGGTCAGTTTTATACCACTCTGCCAACTATATTTTATTCAGTTAAATTTTCAAATAAGCATTTTGTCTCTTTGTTTATTTGCAGTCCAACTCCAACCTTAATTGGAAAATTATTATATCATGCAGAATATTAATCAAAGTCCATTCCAGTAAAGACAGGTAGCCTGTGATGGTGTATGGCAAATATTTTTTTAACTTGCTGTTCAAAACCCAAATTTACTTTTTTGTAGACTATTGACACTATACTCCATTATATACTTTTGTTCTCCACCTAGATAACTACTCTCTCATGCTCATTTATATCTGTGCTATACGGTTTTCCTCTCTAACATCTCCTATTGTCTAGTATTTTCCTCAAATTGCTTCCTCTCAGTCTTTGGTTTGTACATTTTTCTCTAAATTTCATAATCAAAATATTTTTTCTTCCATAGCACTGTTGCATAACATGTCAGTCTAGGCCTGCTCACTGCTTGTTAGCAGTTATTAATTACTTATCCAGATCAGTGGATTTCACATTTTTAAAGTTGTTACTATAAAGAAAATCATTAATGAATCATTTGTTTGTAAAACTTGATACTCATGTAAATATGTTTTTTATTAATGTAGTAATGTAGATTTTTCTTTTTATTCTGTACTATATTTTTGTGTGTGGAGCTTTTCTCCCCGGGTCTCCACTGAAAATGGGCTACCAGCCCAGTTGGACACTACCTAGTAAACAAATGCAAGTAAATAAATAAATAAAATAAAGATAAATATACAAGATAATTTTGCTTAAAAGCCCATTAGTTCTCACTTGTCAAATTTTTGACAGTTGACTTTTCATTTTTCCTAAATAATTAAGCCTTAACATCAATATTGTAGCTGGTAAATAAAATACCATTGGCACATTTGTTTAACTTTCTATATTTATTCTAATTTTAGGTGCGTTACAACTGTTGTTGCATCTAATTAGATTTGTTTGCAAACAATGATTCTGAGGAAAACAATTGTCACCTTTCAGTTTGACTAATCCTGTAATCATTTGAATCATTATATTTTTTTAAATCTACAGACGTTTTTTCTGCTGTGCACTAGGACTTATTTTAAAATTAATAATTTTATTGTTTTGGTCCCCTTGCTAAAATGCACCATATTCATAGTAAACCTTTAACAGGTAAATAGGACATGGTAGCATGATAGACTCCCTATCCCAACAAACTACCAGTACATATCAAGCAGAGTAGCAGTCTTGCCAACTTGAAGGTAAACCTAGGTAATAGGATGCTCTTCATGTGGATGGAAGGAACTTTTGAATATGGGTTATTAGCTAAGCTTATTAGCAGAATGATTGCCAAATGAAACTGTGAACCTATCTGCTCAGGAAAATATCAACTCTGTGCTCTACTGGCTTTTGTGTTAAATGTTCTGTACATATCTCTCACCCTTCCATCTTGAAAATGAGGAACACTAGCCTTCATAATATGGAAAAATGGGCAAAATGTGAAACATACTCATGGCTTACTAACAACTTCAACCAGGAAGATCATAGGATTGTTAAAATATGCTGCTTTTACTTATAAAAAAGATCTTTCAATTAATTAATATGATTCATTTCTATTTACCATGAATATCAGTTAAAAAAATCCTAACCTTTCAGTGTGTAACTTCGAGGAAATGAAGTACGTTCCTCATAATGAGGTGTACTTGAGAGAGATGGTTCTGTAGAGTTTTACATCTGTGCAAGTGATCAAAAAAAGAGTGAAAAGTCAAACAGTTGAGTAAGCTAGTATGTGGCAGTATAAATTCAGTTTTTATAGTGGGAACTTTTTTTTGTAGCCATTTATGCATGTTGTGATTCATGTAGCGATTATGGCCAGTGTGTTTGTGAACGTACTCCATTAAAACTAATTTGGTGCAGTATAATGATGTTTTTGATTAGGTCAGAGCAGGCTCCTTTATGAAGATTACAAATTTATGTGTAAGGAAGTTCATAATTTCTTGCACCTTTTTCTCTTTTGCACAGATTACTAATAGTTTTTTAATGTACAGCATTGCATAACTTTCTTAAGTGTGTGCTGCTTAAAGTTAATTTCTTGGCTGTAGAAGTAACACATTTTTTCTTTTTTGTCTTGCAGTCCCTTCAGTCTGACTACGTGCAGTACTAAAGTCTTGATTCAGTGGTAAACACGTTTTTATATAATTCTCCTAACTTAAGCCTTCTTGCCAAGTAGTGAACTCTGCGACATGACTCCTTGAGGGATGAAGTGTATCGCACCTTATGGGCTGCTAAGAAAATGACTCAAAAAATACAAAACAAGACTTGTAGCAACCAGAATGTTCTGGTATTTAAGTTTTAAGCACTGGATTGCCATTCTTATGGCATCTGTTTTGTCAGTATAAAGGATGCAAGAAGTCTGTATGTAGCTAACACATTGGAATATGTTTGTTGTACTATAAAATGTGAGTGAAATCTGTATATACAGCAACATTCCAAAATTTATGTTTTGTGAACTGAAGTAAACTATTTTGGTACCTTAAAAGAAATATATATATAAATATATAATTATGTAAAGAGATTATTTTTTGCATTTCTAAGAAAAAAAAATCTTTGCTAGGAGAAGTGATTGTTTTATATTTTATGATACTTTGTACTTTATAAATAACTTTCATTTTTTGTGTCAGCTGATAGGCTAATACCAGTGAGTGTTGTATTTATAAAAGTCCATTGAAAGTGCCCAGTTTGATTAACTTGTGATCTAAACTGGATGTAGTACTTGAAAAAAATCCGTAGGAAATGACAGAAATGAAATTTCTAAGCTCCCATAGAAACCATGTTGGAAATGGACATCATGTTAAAAGCAATACTATTTCCTTCAAAAGAATCATAAAGTAAATTTCAGGATGCAGTTGGCTGAAATTCTGAGTTTAACTATGAGGTATGTATTTTGGTACAGAGTTTTTCTATACTTTCAGACTGATTTTTATGAATTATGTGTAATCAAAAAATATATATGAAGCTTTTTGTTTCACTGTTCAGAGTATTTCATTGATGTCTGTGCAGTTCCCCCCCCGTTTCCCTGAAATATCTCAGTTGATGATACTTTTGTGTATTGGATTCTTAGTACCAAATGTCAGTAGATAGTTTGAAGGTGTGTCCTGTATTTTTTTTTTAACAATCCAGTACATTTGCCTTTTTAATGAGTGTTAGTTGTATTTTTAACCCATTCAGAGGTATTCATTATATAGCAATCCACTGTGGAGGCCTGGACGAGAGCAAGTTAGCATGATATGTTATGTACTGTTAAAATAGTGCATTCCTAATGTCAATGCCAGAGGCCTGTTGCAGATTTTCCATGCACACAGGAACTTTTGTATCTTCAGTATTTGATGATTTTAAACTTATGAGTTACACATGGACAGCTGCCTTTTTTCTGTGTCGTGCGCACTCAGCAGTTGGCAGCTTTTATACTTTTTTAATCATATGTAGGACATATACAAAATTTGCATTGGTTTCATAACGTATGACTGAACAGTTATGAGATGTTTAGAACAAAAAGACGTGAAGCATAGTATTATTTTTATTTCACTTGAATTAAGAACAGTAATTTAATGCTAAATTTAAATTGGCTATGTCATTGTAATAAAAATTACTGTTTAAACATATTTCTTCCATCAGTGTTGGTTCTTTGACTGCTGAAATAATTATGTAACCCCTAAGTTCATATTTGTATCAGGGCAGTCATTTACTGTTCTACATCTGTAACATATTGCAATGGATATACAAGATGAAAAAATAACCCTTTGCTTTTGTTTCAGTGCATAACATCAAGTTTTACCTTAAAAATTCTCTCTCTCTATTTAGGCATTTTACATTATACACAATCCAGGTATAATCAGACAATATAAAATAGAGGAGTGTTGATATATTTCTTCTGTTTCTCGTGTAGTCTTATTTTTTTATCAGACATAGCCATCACACACCATGAAACAAAATAACAAACCAAATCAGCACTGACCACAGTGCCAGTTTGGTTACTTTGTCAGACATCCTGCACTTGAAAGAGCATCCAGTTCACATTGCAAAGTAGGTTATCGCACTTAAGTGTACTGCTGTATTAGTTTTGTGATTGATCTCAGACCTTTGCACTACATTCCAATTTCAGTCTAAAACTGTGGAGTTGAACTACCTTTTACATGAAAATCAAGCAGACGACTCAGGAAAACAAAGTCACTAGTTTAAATATAACTGAAAGCTTTCATTCTGCATTTATCACTTCCACCACTGTATATACTCTAAACAAGTGACAATTCCCTATGAAACAATTAAAATTTAATATAAAAAAATAGTAGTAAAAGTTGAAAAACATTTTAGACATAAGCATTCTTAAAATATGCCAAACCTTACATAAAACCAAATATATACAGCATAAAATTTGTATTTCATAGTGAACTCTTCTTTGGTAAAACTTTGAAGCGTAAACATTATTCACTCTGTGTGACTCTCATTATGATAAAAGCTGTTAAAAATAAGATCCTATTTTTTCAGTGATACTGTCATAAAGTACAACTAACAAATGATCAAACATATATAATTTTGTAGCCCTTAATGTCAAATCACTACCAATTGACACTTTATTATTAAGAGCAGTACTTGTGGCATTCAATAGAAATTGCATTGACCCCCTCTTGGTTTGGGATAATCTTAAGCCCAAAGAATTTTTTTTTTAATTTTCACAGTCCATAAAATGATTACAAAGGACATTAGTCATCATACCAACCTTGATCACATAATTATGTTAATATATCATATATTTTAAACTTCATTCTGTCTTACCAATATAATGTGTGGCAAGATGTACACAGAGTAATATATATACAATGCCACTGGAATTGAAATCATATCTACCATTTGCTGAAATAACCCTAGAATAATTATTTATGGTAACATTTGTTGAGTCCTATGTAAATCTACACTGCTTGCATGCCCTACATTTCTTCATACCTACTTTTTCTTCGTGCAATTTCCTGGTTCTTCCCCTTTTTCAAATTGTTCCTTAATGTTGGTGCCCCTCTCCTATGCAAAATTGGGTCCATCACCCATCATATTGATCATTCCAAATGAACCAAACACATTGTTCCATTTCCTACACATAATATCCTTAATCACTTGTGTGCTTCAGCTGAATTCCATAACCATTGCTTTAGTAAAATCCCTTTCATTTGTCTTCTAATTATTATTTCCTCTTGGCATTTCAGCTGGGATATATATTTAAACATTTTCCCATTTACCAAATTCATTTTTGTCAAAATGGATGCTGACTGTTATAGTACCTATTAGAATATGTATCTGATATAAATGCTAAACTTGTGTTTAATTCAAATTTTTTGGTAAACACTACATCCAAATTAATAGCCTTGTTGTTACTTGCACTTGTAAATATTAAATCAATTGTCGAATTAATGTATCATTCAAATTGTGCCATCTCTTAAAGATTCCCTCTCCAGATCATAAAAAAATATTACCCAAAAACCTAACATATTGTGCCACCTTAAGCCAATATGTGGAGGGATAAACAAACTTCGTTTCCCACTGTGAAGGCCCTTTTGTGGTTTGACTAAAAATAAATCCTTTATATCGATTGTCACTAAAAGTGAGTCCCTAGTGATCTCACTTTTGACAAGTACACTCAAAAAGGACCAGGAGTCTTTTAATAACTGTCCTTTGTTACTACAAAAAACTTCCATGTGTTAGGCCAGTGGTTCTGTTTTGGACCCAGTGGCAGCTACAGTAGGCCTCAAGGGTGGATCCATGACTGACTTATGAATCTTTTGTATTCCAAAGATTGTGGCTATTAAGGATTTTTTTTTTGCAGTTAAACATTTCCTTATTTTAGGAGGCAAGTTGTGCGTAAGAAAGCATATCTTTTTAACAATAAATTCAACCTATAATGTCATATGCTTCTCATTCCTGGACACACACAATATTCCTCCTCATTCATGCACTTTATTTTCTGGAGGTCTAAAACTTGTCCATGATCACTACACTACCACTCTTATCAGGTTTCATAATACATACATTTTTGTTGCTCATAATTTCATCTGTCACTCCTTTTTCATCCTTGGTTAAATTATAATACAATTTACCTTTTTTAGCTAAAAAGGCTAATATAATTTTCACTCACATTTTTTCAATATAATTTTCTCACATTATTTCATAAAAAGTAGGAAGGTTCATTGAAGAGTTAAAAGTACTTTTCTTATAAATTACATTGCACCTTTCAGAACCAACACTGTTCTCATCAACAAGGAAAGTTTAATTTCCTGGTATACAATTTCAATTCTAATAGTGTATCCACCAGCTGAGGCCAGTGTGTTGGTACAAAAGTAAAACCTTTATTAAACAATGTCCCAAAATGCGGTGTGATTTCTAAGTGGCTCAAATTATGGACGTAAAAGCCATTAAAATTGAAAACAGTACATTAATTTTGATAGAGTACCACAGTGACCTCTTCTGACTTCATCTCTGTCCTTGAATCCTCCTTGAGGCTTTTCTGTTCCACTGATCTGTCTGCAGGAGGCTGCAATAATTCTGTTGCTGTTTTGCATATAATGTGAGATCTGCAGGGAGGTTGCAATAGCAAGTCTCTGGTTTTCTGGCCGGCCGAGGGCTACCCTGGCAGGGATAACTCAAATGTGATGACTGCAACAGTGAATACACTTGAACATCTACATTTATGGTAAGTGTACACAACTGTACTTTCTGCTCCCCTTCCCCCCTGGGGCAGGAGGGGTCACCAGTCAAGGTTGTTGCCCCAGATTCCATGGGGACGGGTTCAGGTCTGGTCCTTTTGGACTGCTCTCTGCCCCTCAGTGCTTTGGGCCTTGATTGTTTTGGTCCAGCCTTCTTTAGAGGGTTGTAGGTCCTAGCAGGGCCTGCTTCTTCCTCCCTTGTAGTTTTGTGGGGGGGGGGTGGAGGCTTTGTCCAGTCCCTCCATATTCTGGGTGGTGGAAAGGGTATACATTCATTTAGCCGATGGATATATTACCGATGTATATCATGTCGAAAGCAATGCGGCAAAATCCAAAAAAAGCGATCGCAAGAGATGCGAATTGCAAAATATCGTCCCCCTTTTTGACCTATGGTAGCACTCATTTAGGTGGTTGAGCGGTCGGAAATGTCAAATTCGGTGGTGTTTACAACATTCCGACCATCCGGCATTCCGAAATTCGATGTTTAAAGTTGGTGTTGTGCATGATCGAGCAATGTGTGCTCGATCAAATGAATGTATTCCGGTGGAAGGATCGATCTCTGCTACCAGAGTAGTCTTCCCTGCTTGCCGGGCTCCATCCCAGCCTCAGATTGAGTGGATCCTCTCATCCTGCTCCTGGTCAGCCTGTTCGCCTAGCCTCCATGGGGGAGTTACCCCATTGGGGGTCCCAACCTCTTCCAAATTTTCCTCTGAGCCTCCCATGAAGTTCCTCGGAAGAGGACATTTAAGGAGACATGTCGAATCCCCAATGGAGTCTCTCACAGAGATCATGGATATCAATGAAGGGGGGACGTGTCTGCAAAGTCACCACCCAGTGATTCTTAAGGCCAATGGTAGTTGGTCTGCCCAGCCCCCATCCTTAGTGGAAGCTGTGTTTCTGGAGTCTTTCAGTACGGCCCCATCTACCTCTTGGGTGCCCTCCCACTGACCCCTTGATCAGTCTCATTTCCAGCAGGGCTTGGAAAGAACGTGATACAGTGGAGCCAGTGCCAAATAGAGTAGACAAGTTTTTGAGTCTTCCTTATGAAAAGGTATTTTGGTCCAAGGCAGTTCCGGTTGATGCAATTGTGGTAGCTGCTGCCACCAAGAAAGAGCTGGTTGGAACAAAGTTCATCTGTCCGTCTTCCAATTGTGAGTTGAGAGCAATTGATAGATTCAGAAAGTGGGTGTTTGCATCGTCTTCATTCAGCCTGCAAGCCTTAAACTAGCTGATGTACTTTCCCAGTCTTCTGAGGGATTTGATGAAGGAGCTTGTCACTTATCTCTCAGATCCCTTGCCGGCAGGACTTAGTCTGTTCATCCCGAGCTTGCCACTCTCATGTCGATAACCAGTTCATCCATAAAGTTGATATCTAAAGCTGTGGAAGGTACCTCATGGATGGGTAGGCACAGGCATTGCCATCAGGTATCATGCCTGGCCTCTTTTATGTGGGTTTGCAGAGGCCTTTAAGGCATTCACCAATGCTCTGTTTGATGGTTCAACCCTCTTTGGACAAAATGTTAAGGAAACGTCTACCCACAGTGAGCAAGAAGGGAAGACACTGTTGGCTGTAGGGATCAAGTTATCTACCCCCCAAAATGTCCTTTTCCAAGACCCAATGGCGGAGCAAGATTATTTGGTTTTGTAAGTCGCACTCAACCTTTCAGGAAGTTCAAAAAGATTCCTCTTTCAGGGGACAGGGAAGAGGTTTCAATGGTTAACACCGCCCTAGGGGCAAAGGAGGCCAGCAAAACCAGGGCTCCAGGGAGCCTTTCTGTGAGAAGCCCTTTCAGCACCCCGGAGGCATTGTCCTACTGTTTCCCTCCCTGGACGCAGTTGGGGGCTGTTCACCTTTGCACCCTTAGGCCTGGGCAAACATCACAACTGATCAATGGGTGCTAAAAATTATATCTAGGAGCTACTGTATTCCCTTTTCCAACTCCCTGCCAAAAAGCAGAACTCTCCCCAATGTGCCGCCCAGTCAGAGAGAGTTAGCCTGTCTAGAGGTGACCAACCTTATTCTAAAAAGAGACATCCAAATGGTCCCCACAGGACAGAGAGGATCCGGAACTTACTCCTGCTTCTTCTTGGTACCCAAGAGAATAGGGACCTGCATTCAGTTCTGGACCTCAGTCAGTTAAATCTCTCTCAGTCAAGAAGTCGAAGTTTCGGATGGTCACTGTACAGTCCATTGTGCCCCTTTTGCACAAAAATAACTGGATGTGGTCTGCGGATCTCCAGGATGTGTACCGTCATATCAAAATAGGCAGTCCAGGAGATTTCTCCACTTTTGCTAAGGAGCTAAGCAGTTCCAGTTCAGACCCCTGCCCTTTGGACTCACCACAGCCCCCCCAGGTGTTAGTATATGGCAGTGGTGGCAGCTCATCTCAGGCTGCAAGGGATTCCAGGTGTTTCCCTATCTCGATGATTGCCTCTTCACAACTCCCACACAGCATCAACTGGTGGAGACCACACAGTTTCTTCTTCATCTCTTTTATCAGCTGGCAATAACAGTGAATATTGCCAAGTCTTCCTTGACCCCATCTCAACAGCTGGAGTTTATTGGTAGTCAGTTGAACACTACATCAGAGATTGTAGCTCTTCCCCTCTGGCACGTGCATCTTATCCGGTCTCATGTACAGTCTCTTCTGGAGCAAACTCGTCCTCCAGATTCATTCATTCTAAGAGCTCTAGGTTCAATGGCAGCAGCCATTTATTTGGCTCCACTGGCCAGGTACTACATGAGTTATGCAGGTGACCTTGGCAGTTCAGTGGTCTGCTCTCTCTCATCCTCTGTCAGTCCCTATACATCTCACTCCAGTATGCAGAAAACATCTGTTGTGGTGGATGCACTCTCCAGACCTCCTAGAGGGGCAAGTCTTTTTCTCTCCCCATTCCAATGGCCACAGTGAACACGGACGCTTCTCTCCTAGGGTGGGGAAGACTGTCCAAGAGATGTAGTCCCAGTCAGAGACCAAACTGCACATAAGTTTTCTGGAGATGAGCAGTCCTCCTTTCTGTGCAAGCATTTCAGAGCAGGAGTCCCCCAGGGACACGACTCACAGTTGGCCTCTGGGTTTTCTTGATGCCTTTCCTCCATTACCATTAATTCAGAAAGTTCTTCAGAAGTCAAGACTCCTCAGGATGTAGTTAAATCCATATTGCTTCCTTCTGGCCTCAGCAGGTGTGGTTCCCTCTTCTGCAGTCTCATCTGAAGCACCCCCCCCTTGGGTGCTCGATCCAGTGGAGGATCTGAACTCCCATCCGTCACTCCATCCACTTTCAAATCTGCAGACCCTCCATCTGACAGCTTGGTTTGTCCAATTCATTATTCTTGCCAAGTCCAGGCTTCCGTCTCTTGTGATGGACATTATCCTTGTTTCCTAAATATCTTCTACCAAGAGAGTTTACAGAAGTAAGCGGAAGAGATTCTCTATTTGTGCTAAAGGCCAGAATCTGGATCCATTTTTTGGCTCCTATTTCTGACATTCTTCTTTTCCTGGCTTTCCTTTTTCAGGACGGCGGTAGTTTTGATCAGAGTCTAGTTGGCAGCAATTTCTAATTTTCATCTCAATAATGAACCTATGTTCTCTTCTTGCCTCTGCAAAACTTTCTTGAAGGGTGTCTTTTTGTTGCATCCTCCAGTCAAGGATCCTTCTCCACTGTAGGATCTTGCTGTGGTGCTGCAGTCTCCAACTAGGCCCCATTTTGAGCTTGCTGTGTCTTGTGATCTCAGATTTCTGTCTTGAAAGACTGCTTTTTTGGTGTCAATAACTTCAGCGAAGAGAGTATCAGAATTGCAGGCTTTTACCATTAAGTCTCCTTATTTGATGTTCCGTAAAGATAGTAGCTTTGAAACTCCATTCATGTTAAGTTGTCAATCTCGCCTTCATTCTTGCTTGATGGGTTCGGAGCCAATCCTCGGCTCCGACTCGGCACTTTGCTAAGCTCGAGAGTCACTTTTACCAGCTCGAGGGGGGGG
>NC_056741.1:765009302-765221802 GCF_019279795.1 Protopterus annectens
ATCCTGGTGAGGGAAGAAGTTGATTTGGACATACTTGAATGCAGGCCTACGTTTGAATCCCCGACATTACATGTGGTGGATGTGCCTGCTGAGAAAAAACAAAAAAACTAAGTGTACATCCCCTTCTCAAGACCCCCAGAAAGAGTGGCAACATTTTTTTAAAGGATTATTCAAGGCCTTCATGTCCATGAGGCCTGCTGCTGTCCCCTGTTCCTTCCTTCCTTCTGGCCTAACTCTCACCAAACAAGGGTCAGACAGCCTTTTTCAGAGGAAGAACTTTCATCTAATGATGACAGCAACTCCTTGGTCTACTTCACAAATTCCTTCACCATTAGACTATACCTCCCCTGAGGAAAAGTCTAATGGGACAGACACCTCTATGCAGGAAGTCTCATTTGGAGAAACCCTTGTAAAAATGAGGCACCACTTCAAGTGGGACAGTTGTCAAATGTCTGATGTTCAGAAGAGGTAATACAATCTCATCCCAGTGGAAGCCCCCAGTCCCTCACCTGTCCCACTGGTTATTCCTGCATTTTTGGATGCCTTTGCTTCTACGTTCTTACATACAGATTTCCAGCCTCTAGCCCCTAAGAAGTCAGACATATACCATAAAGTCCCTCAAATCTGCAATTTCCTGTTTAAGACCCCTGTTGCAGACCCCTCAGTAATTTCAGACAACACTTCAAGGTTCCTTCCTTCCACCTTTCTTCCTCCCTCTGACAGACAGGTTGGGGAAAAAAGTGTACACTTCAGCTACCCTAGCCTTTAGAGCTTTGAAGTACCAAACACACATGGCCAAGTATTCCCTGAAACTTATTTCACAGCTATCTAAAATTGTCTCTGACTTGATGATTCAGAAAACAAGGCTTTAACCTCCTCCCTGATTTCTGCAGCCTCACAGGTGGCCATCACTCAATAAAATGCAGCTATGATGCTGTGGAGGCTACTTCTAGGGCAGCTACCTCTGCTTCAGTGTTGAGAAGATTTGTGGGGTTAAGGCTTCAACCCCTGCCTGAGGACATCAAGGCGAAGCTCATAGATGCCCCCTTGACAGTTCTACATTATTTGGTCAGGCTTCAGCTAATCTCGGCAAATCACTGCAGGAAAAGAGTGAAGAGTTAGAAGACCTCAATCACATCCTGGTCTCACCAGTCCCCAAGTTCCAAAGGAACTACTCTTCCAAACAGGTATTTTTCCACAGGCAAACACGGCCCTCCCAGACTAAGCCCTCCAATGGGAGCAAGAAAGTTCATCACTATTCAGCTCCCTCCTCCTTCCAACTGCACAAGCAGCCTTTTACTGATAGAACAGGTTCTTCCTGACTCCTCAGGACTTCCCTATTCTACTCCTATTTCCCTACGCCTCTCCTTATCCTTTCCAGCTTGGGAATTCATCACACAAGATACCTGGGTCTTGTACATCATAAATCGCAGGTATTTCATGACATGGCACACTGCTTACTTCAGGGGTATCCCACAGCCACTAGTGGCAGACCTGCTGGAACAGGGAACTATAAAACCAGTGCACACACACCAACAAGGAACAGGCTTCTACTCCCACATATTCCTAGTACCCAGAAACAGTCTCCTGGAGACCCATCCTAGAGCTGTTCTTTCTCAACATCTTCCTAAAGGTGCCTTTCTTCAAAATTCTCACTCTTCAGTCCTTGTTTTCTCTGATCCTCCCAGAGGCCTTTCTGGGATCTGTAGACCTCAAAGATGCCTTACCTGCACATTCCCATGCATCCCAAATTCAGGAAATTCTTGTTTCTTTGTGGTGTCCTGGTACTTTCAGATGTTCTTCATGTTTCAGTTTTGCAGTCATTACATTTGGGTTATCTGCTTGCAGTAGCCCTCAGTCGGCCTGATTAACAAAATCTTGGATTCTACATCGGTTGCTGTCTCCTCTTCCATGATGTCAGGTCATCAGGGGTATAAAACATGCAGCCAACATCATTACATCAGTCTTTCTTGCCGTGCGGTGCCTGAAGCAGAAGCAGCTTCAAGTGCTGGCCGGCCGACTCCTGAAATTTTCATTTTCAAGTTTCAGGACTGAAGTCTTCAACTAAAGCTAAGTACCCCATTGGGCAAGCTTTTTCTTGCTCCTTACTGATGTCAGTAAAAGTTAATAATTGTGGAAAGCAAATACCTCACAAAGATTTTCATTCGTACTGTATTCCTTGCCTGAGCCCTGACCACGACGTACCTTCCTGTTGGTTTTGTGCTTTATTTAATCAGCGCACTATCTGTCATCTGTATATTTTCACCTCTAAATATTTCGGTTCTCGGTTTAATTATCCAGAAATGTCATTGATTAGCCATCCGACTACTGGGATTCCAAAAAAAATGCAAAGATAAAGACAGACAGAGGCTGCCTAGGTCTGAAGCTGCCGACGACGCTTCTCCTAAGCCAGCCGCCAGTTCACCGGTACTCAGTGAGGTGCTTTTGCAGCCCCTGATACCCTGTACTTCTGATATGCAAGCCTCTACTGAGACCCATTCGGAGTCCGGTATGCCGCGAGATGCTTCAGCTGTGGAACCTGCGGATGTCTCTACCTTGGATGGGTCTGGAGCCGCTGTGCAGGCACCGGCTTCTGAGGGTGTATTCAGGCCTATGGATTTGCATATTAAACCGACGCCGCCTTCTTCATTTAGGCTTAAATCTCAAACCATGCCTAAGAAACCGACGCCCAGGCCGCATGCTTAGGCCTCGATGCCTAAAAAAACAAATGATAAGAATGGCTGAAGATCTTATAACTTTAATCAGAGGAAGCCAACCTCCCCCTTCTGAGACCTAGGACTGAAGTTGTTTATGAATCTTCTGACCAGGATTCTGATTTTTCTGATTCTTCTGATTATCTGGATTTGCCCTTATCTACTTATGAGGATTCTGATGCAGAGGACTCTATTCCCTCTGCTTTCCCCTCCAGAGGATTTTTCTTTTGGTGAAACCTTACATACTCTTAAGGGAGCATTTCCACTGGGAAAGCCAGGATCTTTCTGATTCAAAAAAGAGGCTTAGGGATTTCTTACTCCTGCCTCAGCATAGGCCTTTAGCTATATCTCCTGTACTAGACGTTGATGCCTTTTCGGAATCTAGTTTGGCTCCTGATTCTTTGCCTCCTGCTCCCAGAAAACCTGACAGATATTACAGGGTTCCTGATTCACACAAGTTTCTTTTTAAAAATCCTATTGTGGATCCAAAGACAATTTCACAGGAACCCAAGGGCATTAAGGCTTCTACTGCTAAAAATCCTACCCCTTCTGATAGAGACTCCAGGGCGTTGGATAGATGAGGTAAGAAGGTTTACACTTCTGCAACCTTGGCCATTAGGGCTTTAAACTGCCAGTATCATATGTTAAAGTATCAACAACATGTTATTGGGTTGCTTAAACAGAAAATGATGTTGATTCCTGACTGTGCTGAAAATAATTACAGGATTTAATGCATTCTGCTGAACAGGTTGGTAAACATACATTGCAATGTGGATTTGATTCATTAGAGGCCTCTTGCAGAGCTGCTGTTAGTGTCTGTGCTCAGAAGGCATGCTTGGTTTAAGGAGCAATCTTTGCCTGATCATGTTAAATTTAAACTGTTGGATGCTCCCTTAAATCAGGACTGCCTGTTTGGCAACAAAGCTGAGGAAGTTCTTAAAAAGATGGAAGATAAAGGTAAATCTATGCAAACTGTTAAAGATTTCTTGCAAGTTCAGCCTCCTAGATTTAGTAGGCATTGTCCCTCTAAGAATTGGTCCTTTCCAGCCCCTTACAGATCTTCTCAAGCCAAACCTCGACACAGCAGAAACCCCAGATTTCAGTCCCAGGGGACACACAAGACTAAGCAGTGGGGGAATTCCGCACCCAGATCTGGGAGTAGTAAGACTCCCCCTTATGGAAAACTGTCTCAATGACTTGCTTTTAAAATTTCCAAGTACCTCCCAACTGAATGCTCCTTTAGGCGGAAAGATTGGTCTGCAGGCCAAAAACTGGGAACTCATTACCCAGGACAAATGGGTTTTAAATAGTGTCCCATGGATACAGATTTCACTTCCACATGTTGCCAACACCAAGTGGGTGGCCAGATCTACCCCCAAATCAGTGGGCAGAGGCCCAAAATCAAGTACTCTCTCTTAAGCATGGGGGCTATTCAGTTGGTACCAAAAGAGGAAAAGGGACAAGGTTTCTATTCAGGACTTTTCCTGGTACCCAGAAAAGGCAATACATGGCATCCTATCCTGGACCTTTCTACTCTAAACACCTTTCTGGTGATTCCAGAATTCAAAATGCTGACTCTTCACCAGCTGCTTCCTATGCTAGGCAAAGATGCATGGTTGGCAACACTAGACTTAAAAGAAGCATATCTGCACATCCCTGTCAGGGAGTCTTGCAGATGATACCTACACTTCAAAGCAGGCTACATGCACTATTAGTTCTCTGCACTGCCCTTTGGCTTATCTACTGCACCCAGATTATTCACAAAATGCCTAGCTCCAGTCATTGCATTTTGCAGGCAAAGAAATATTCAAATATGCCCATACCTGGACGATTGTCTAATTCAGGCAGAAAGCCAGGGCATACTTTTGAATCATCTGGCTTTTGTTCAAAGGGTGCTGACTTGTCTGGGGTACACCATAAACGAAAAAGAAATCACACCTGGTACCCTGTCAACAAATTATATTCCTGGGAGCAAGCTTGAATACAACTTCCCAGATGGCCTTCCTCATGCCAGAGAAACAGATTCATTTGACAACCTACTGCAAACAAGTTGCCACAAAAACCCAGTTATCTGCAAGGCAAATACTGCAAGCCTTGGGGTTCCATGGCCTCCTGCATTCTTCTAATTCCATATGCAAGGCTGCATATGAGGAAACTACAATGGTATCTCAAAAGCCTATGGTGTCAACATTCACAGGATCTAGAAGCAATGATTCCTATCATACCTTGCCTACACCTAGAGTTCCTTTGGTGGGCAGAGACCTGCCACCAAAACAGGGGACTACCATTCACACTACCCCCTGCCGCCCAAACCTTAACAGACAAATCAGACTATGCATGGAGGGCTCACCTGACAGGAAAGTACATTCAGGGCAAATGGAACCCAACTCAAATGCACCTGCACATAAATCAAAAGGAAATGTTAGCTGTACAGAATGCTATGACAGCCTTCAAGGATCACAGTCTTCCAGGACAACTAATGGTAAAAACGGACACCACTGTCATGTGGTACATAAGCAGAGGGGGGTACACATTCTTACCCCCTCTGCAGACTAGCCATGGTATTGTGGACAGCCTTGAGCTACCAAGTGAATATACAAGCTCAATTCCTGCCAGGAAAACTAAATACACTGGCAGACGGACTAAGCAGAAACCTCATGGACCCACATGAGTGGAAACTGGAATCAAGGATTTTCAACATGTTGACAAGCAAATGGAGGAGCCCAGATATAGACCGGTTTGCCCCCCCCCCACCCCGAACCATCAGTTGGACAAATTTTGCACAAGGATTCTCCCAAGCTAGCTTGGAAAGTGGATGCTCAATCCTTCAGCTGGAAAAACCTATCAGTGTTTGCCTTTCCTCCTCTGCCTCTGCTCTCCAAGGTACTACTAAAGATCAAACAGGACAAGCCAAGGACGATTTTAATTGCACCAGACTGGCCACGCCAACATTGCTGTACACCCTCTTGCGCAGTGTGTCACGCTTGGCCCATGGCACCTATCTCAGACTCCTTCCCTGTTGTCTCAGCAGGAGAACCAGATTCTGCACCCTCAGCTGCAAACCCTGAACCTAGCAGCCTGGCTAATTACCTAATCTCTCCTTTACCATCCCTCAGTAAATCGGTGATTGATATAATTTTAGAGGCAAGGAGGCCTAGTAGTAGAAAATTTTATGCTGCAAAATGGAAAAGATTTTGTGCATGGAATCAATCTCAAGGGATGAGTGCAGCAGTGCCCAATTTACCTCAGATTCTACAATACTCTACTGAGATGCTACATAAGGGCTTGTCCTTTTCCTCCATCAAAATTCATGCCTCAGCCATTTCAGCTCATTATAGCACAGTGCCTTCCCTCTTCTCTCACCCACTGCTCAAAGCAGTTCCTCAGAGGGGCCAAAACTTTAAGGCCACCCAGGAGAGCTCCAACCCCAGCCTGGGACCTTAACTTTGTCTTGTAGAAACTCACTCTTCCTTCTTTTGAGCCAGCTGTTACTGCATATTTAAAATTCCGTTCCTGGAAAACAGCTTTCCTTTTAGCAATCACTTCTGCAAGAAGGGTATCTGGATTGCAGGCCCTTATGGCAGTGGAGCCTTTCATCATCTTTCATGCGAACAGTGTCTCCCTCAGAACCAATCCCTCCTTCATGCCCAAGGTGGTATCCAGTGCGGCTCTTAATCAGTCCATTCATTTGCCTACCTTCTTTCCTAAACTACAGAACAAAGGGGAACAGATACTGCACTCCTTAGATGTGCACAGACTACTTAGATTCTACTTGGACAGGACTAAACCTCAAAGGAAATCCGAACAACTGCTGGTGGCATTTGCTTCAGGGACAGAGGGGAAAGCTATTTCAAAGCAAACTATTTCAAAATGGATAGGCCACTGCATTTATTTCTGATATAAGCACCATGGAAACCTATCCCACAGGGCATCAGAGTCCATTCAACCAGGGCTGTATCTACCTCTACAGCCTTTCTCAGGGGCTTCCCTACCACAGACATCCTAGAAGCTGCTACCTGGAGTTCTGTACATACTTTCACCAAGCATTATCATTTGCCAATTTTCTCTCAATCCAGAGCTGGCTTTGCCACTGCAGTCTTGCAGGGCCTTCTAGCAGGTCCTAATTCTATTTAAATTCCTCCTCCCAACCTTAGCTTTGGGAATCTACCCAAATGTAATGACTGCAACAGTGAAACACAATGAACATTGTAGAGTTGTGTACACTTACCATAAACGTAGATATTTGAGTGTATTCACTGTTGCAGTCCTGGTTACCCTCCGTCCAGCCCCCTGACTTCTTTTGGCTATACCTCTTCTCTCCTTTACAATGCTTAAAAGCTTTTTGGTGTATTTGCTTTTTTGTTGGAGGTATAACCATGTATATTTATAGATTTAATTGCTTCCCATTAGGGGGGCACGACATCTGGGGCAAGAAAACTGATGTAATGGTGTCGGCTGCATGTTTTATACTTCTGACGACCTGATGTCATGGAAGAGGAGACGGCAACCAATGTGGGACCCAAGACTTTGTTAATCAGGCTGACTGAGGGCTACTGCAAGCAGATAACCCAAATGTAATGACTGCAACAGTGAATACACTCGAACATCTACATTTATGGTAAGTGTACACAACTGTACTTTCTCAGCCTTGCCTTTTGGTCTTTCTACAGCCTCAAGAGTTTTCACAAAATGCTTAGCCCTAGTAGTCGCATTCTGCAGACTCCAAGGCATTCAAATTTTCCCCTTACTTGGATGATCTCCTGTTCCAGGCAAACACCCCGGACAATCTGTAGAGGAACCTCCACTCAGCCATTGCTATCCTACAATAACTAGGATACACAATAAACTGTCCTTACCCCATCCAAAGAACATGTCTTTCTGGGGTGCAGATTCCAGACAGAATGATAGTCTTTTCCACCTCAAAAGGCACAGGAGCTCTGTCCGACCTTTTCAAACCTCCTTCCCCTGCACCTTTTGTCAGCAAGACAAATTCTCAGGATCCTTGGACTGATGACTTCCACCATACTTATGCTGTCTCTGGAAAGGCTTCATATGAGGAAGTTTCAGTGGTTCCTGAAGTTGGTGGGGACACAGCATGCCAAACCTCTGGAATTTCAATTTTTGCTTCTACCATGCTTGAAGAAGGGGCTTCTATAGTGTATCCAACAAATGCCCCTCATCCCGGCACTTCCCATTTACCCCCTGCTTCCAACTTACTTAAGACCTCTATACAGATGCTTCAGATACAGCCTGTGGGGCTATGTTGGGTCCCGATACTGTACAAAGTCTATGGTCTTCCTCTCAGAAAAAGAATCACATAAATGTAAAATAAATGAAGGCATTGATTCTAGCTCTTCAGTCCTTTCAGTCACTTCTCAACCCAGGTCAGTTGAGGATCTACACAGACAAACATGACTGTTCTCTGGTATGTGAACAAGCTTGGGGGAAAGCAAATCCTATCTCCTGTGCAGATTAGCTTTACAGGTTTGGGAGCTAGCCCTCCAACGTAAGATTTCTCTGCAGGCAGTTTGTCCCCTCCAAACAGAACTCTGTGGCAGACACCTTGAGCAGATCCACAACACAGGCCCACAAATGGATGATTCACAGGGATGTGTTTGTGGACATAGTCCACCAGTGGGGTATTCCTCAAACTTGTTTGCCTCCCCCTTGAACAGACAGCTTCCAAGATTTTGTGCCAGGGAACCTCACCCCCTGGCATGGAAAGTGGCTGCCCTATCAGTATCCTAGAAGAGAAAGTTTCTGTATGTATACCCTCCCCTTCTGCTCATTCCAAAAGTCCCGCTGAAGATTCAGCAGGACAAACCAGTCTTGCTTGTGACTCCCTATTGGCCAAGACACCATTGGTTCCCCCTTCTCCTTCATCTAGCCAAGGGCAATCATCACAAGTTACCTCACAGAGTGGACCTACTCACACAATACAGGGGCTGTATCATCCACCCGCACTTGGCAACTGTACAGCTGACTCTGTGGGTGACAGAGCCCTGATCCCTTTAAGCACCTATTCTCATAGGATGTTCTTCAAGTCTTGCAGGAGGTGAGGAAACCCAATACCAGGAAATCTTACCTATCCAAATGGAAAAGATTTTCAAAGTGGTGTCTTTCTCATAACTTGGACCCACTAACTCTGGATCTCCCTTTGGTTCTTTAATACTTGTGTGAGTTGCTCAATACTGGCCTACCTTATTAATGTGTAAAAGCACATCTGTCATCCTTTTCTGCACGTCTGCCTCTTTCAACTCCCCTTAGCTTCAAGATTTGAGGCCAAACAGTTCCTCCAAGGCATCCTCCACATTAGACCTCCCAGGAGGCCTGTGCCCCCTCTTTGGGACCTAAACGTTGTGCTTGAGAACCTGACCCAGGCACCTTTTGAGAAGGCTTCCAGTAGCTCCTTAAAATACTGCACCTGGGAAACTGCTGCTAGCCCTAACTTCTGCTACAAGAGTCTCTGAGCTCCAGCCTCTGATGGTGTCTCCCCCCTTTTTGATTTTCCACAAAGCCAGGGTCTCCCTTCGCACCAATCCCACCTTTATGCCCAAAGTGGTTAATGAGTTGTCTTTACAGCAGGCTATCCACCTACCAAACTTTGTCCCTTCTCCAAAAAACACTATTAAGAAGATTTTGCACACACTTCATGTGCACAGACTACTCGGATTTTACCTTCACGAAACTAAACCTATTAGGAAATCAGACCAGCTGTTTGTCTCATTCCATCCCAGGGCTCTGGGGACTACCTGTGTCCAAACAAACCATTTCTAACTGTAGTTCCAAAACCATAAACCTCTGCTTATGCCTACCATGGGAAACCCCCTCCCTGCTCAGTCAAAGCTCACTCCACCAGGGCAGTGGTCTCCTCTGGTGCCTTTCTCAAGGGTCTAGGCACCAATTCTGTCCTAGAGATGGCTACCTGGACCTCTGGCCACACCTTTACCAAACATTACAAGCTGGATTCTATCTCCAGGTCTAGGGCTGGGTTTGCTGGAGCTATTCTTCATGGCTTCCTGGAAAATTCATTAGCTAACTCCACCTCCCTCTCTGCATGAGCTTTGGTACTCTTCCTCATGTAAAGAATGCTGCAATATATGAGTAGAAAGACATAAAATAGTTGTGTAAGAACTTACCATAATGATAGATGTCCTCTTCTCTGTTGCAGTATTCTGTCTCACCCTCCTTCCCCACTTCTCATGATTATTGGATATGTTGAGACTCTATTCCCTGCACTCTCTCTCCTTCTGGGGCTTCAGTTATGAGGTTGATGCACATGTATGTCACTTTTATGGCCTATATCCGATAGCTGCCTACATGAGATGTACCACACACATTTCAGTAGTAAAAGACTTTGGTATACTGGCAGACTTCAGGTTGCCTGGGCAGGCATTTCCCTCAAGTACAGAATACTGGAACAGAGAAGAGAAAGCCATTTATCATTATGGTAAGTTCTTGTACAACTATTCTTTCTCTAGAGAAGAGAGAGACTGGTGCAAATTAAATTACAAGCAGAGAAGAATTATGATGAGTAGATGTGCATTTGTTGACATATCTTTGTAGCACACATTTTTCATATGTTATGCATTTTGAATCTGAATCAATTGACTGAGGTTAGATGAATTTAATAAATTTTATATTTAATTTGTTGTTTCAAATGAACTTGAAGTTTTATGAATTTAATATGTTTTGAATGATTGATAGTTGATGCTGCATTTTGATTAGTCTGTTGCTATTTAAGTTGGTTGTTTACTATGATCAGTTTATTATGAAAAGTCCAGGTTCCTTTGTGGATGAAGGTGCTAATGGAATAAAATGTGTTTTTTTTATTTTGTTTCAGGTTTTTTTTTTTCGGTTTTAGGTGCTTTTACACCTGACCCATTCCTCTGTATTTACTTATGCACACACATATATACGAGTCCATATTGACTCCTTGAAATAGCAAACATTGAGTACAAAGTATTCTAGTAAATGTGCTTACAATTAGCCTGATCAAGCACTCCTTAAAAAATTGAAAACTAAAAAAAAGTGGGGGGGGGGGTTAGCCACCACCATAACCTCAGTTCATTCTTCCCGTCAGAGCCTGAAGCAGAGTGCTAGTGAGTGTGTTAGTCAGCCCGCACCAGGGAAAGAAGACATGTAAAGCTAAGTACCCCATGGGAAGCTTTTCATATGTTGCTTGACTAATGTCAGAGAAAGTTAACCATCTCCACTGTGGCAAGCAGTTACCATACCAGGACCTTCACTCTTTTTGTGTAACTTGTTTAGATCCGAGAATATGATGAACCTGTTGATTGTGCTTGCTTGAACTATAGGATGATCAAGGTTAGGGCTGAAATTTTAGCTGAACACTTTAGTAAATCATTAGGACCTTCTTGCACAATGTTGTCCACTGGTTGGGCTGAGGATCATCTCCCTAGACACAAGAAGGAAAAGTGTCCAAAACATAGGGTACTGGGTGACATAGTCTGCCAGTCCACTTAGGCTTATCGTCAAAGAAGATGAGACACTTTCACAGTCCCTTCTGACTGTTTTTTGTGGCACAGGCTCCTGAGATGCATTTAGTGTCTCATACACCATCGGGTCCCTCTATTTCTGCACAAGACTAAGCACTTAGCCCACTGGTTGGGTCTAGAGCTGCTTTACAGATTCCATCTTCCAACGACTGCTCACAAACTGTCAAAGGAGTGCACAGAGTCTCTTGTCATCAGGAGATTGCTTTAGTTCACTGTTCTTGAGATTTGGCTGTCCATCCATATTTCAACGCTAGTATGGATGTCTCCCTTGCACCCAAACCTAAAGCCTCTCATAAAAAGGTTGCATCCAGCTTGCCCCAGCCAAGGCCTACCAGCTAAACTGCCAAACTCTGGCCTATCAACATGACCTGGTTAGGTTTGCTGAGGATTTGGTCACCATACTGAGTTCCAGATGTCTTCTCCTCCTAAGTTCTGCCTCTGAATCTCCTCATGGTAAAAGGAAAAGGAACACCTCCCCAGGAGACTTTGGATTAATTTAACTGTGAGGATGACGATGATGACTCCATTTTTTGAGGAAGGTTTATCTATTCAGATTCTGATGAGAATCTTGCCTCAGCTCCCCCCAAAGACATTTCCTTTGGGAAGACCCTGCAAACCCTGAGGGAACACTTCAAAGGGGAAGCTCAAGATTACCCACAATCCAAGAAGAGGGCTTGACAATTCCTAAAACTTCCTGAGCCTAAACCTCTTGTCATTAATCCTGTCATAGAGGTGGTGGACAATGTTTTGCTGGATTTTTCATTGCAGTCAGATCCCCATCCCCTTGCCCCTCAGAAGCCAGACAGATTTTAGAGTTGTGGTTTCCCACAGACACCTTTTCAAGAACCGTATAACAGACCCTAAATTGATGACTCTGGGACCTAGGGGAGCAAAAGCTAACATTTTACAAAAATCCCCTGCTAACTGAAAAAAAGAGAACAAAGCCTTGGATGAAGTCTAAACCTCTGCTACCCTGGTCATGAGGGCTTTAAATTTCCAGTTTGATATGGTGAAATATCAGGAGACAATTTTAGACCGGTTGAAGCAAAATGTGTTGGATATTAAAAATAAGGCCCCCTCTAAGGAACTGTTACATTTATGCAATTCTTGCTGTGAAGTAGCTAAGCACTCCTTGCACTGTGGTATGATGCTCTGGCAGCTTCCAGCAGGGCAGCAGCTACAGGATCCATTATTAGAAGACATGCCTGGCTGAGGGAGCAGTCCTTCCCTGAACATGTGAAATCTAGTCTTTTGGATACTCTTTGGACAAAGGCTACCTTTTTGGCCTCAAGGCCGAAACAGTATTTAAAAAGATTAAGGAGAAGGCCAAGTCCATGCAAACTGTCAAGGACTTTCTTCAGGTTCAACTACTTTACTTCAGTCACAAGTATCATACCAAACACTAGTCCTTTCCAGCCTCCCACTGTAAGCCAAGACATAGGAAACCGCAAAGGGAAAGCAATCAAAGGCAGCAGATTCCAATAGGCCTTGGGACTCCATCAGCAGGGAGTGCTCATAAAATTTCCATGAGACACCTTTCCCCACCTCTCAAATCCCCCATCCTCCCACCCCTCAGACTAGGAGGATGGTTATCCTAAAAAAAATTGGACGGTCATAACCAGGGATCCCTGGGTACTGAAAAATCATAAAAAGAGGTTACAAACTTTGGTTCAAACAACCTCTGACTCGATCAGGTTTCACAGATATTCCATCAAACCAAAAACAGAGGCCATAATGCAAATACAGCTCCTTTGCACCCAAGATTCTGTGGAACCAGTACCAAACACATTACAAGGAAAGGGATTTTACTCTGTCTTTCTCATCTCAAGAAAAGAGGGTACCTGGGGCCTGTTCTGGTACCAAAATTCAAAATGCTAACCTTTCAAAAATTGTTGCCCATGATTCTCCCAACACTATATGGTAACCCTAGATCTAGAGTATGCATACCTCCATAGAAAAACTCACAGAAGGTTCTTGCGCTTCAGAGTAGGTGTGAAGCATTTTCAATTGTGTGTTTTCCCCTTTGGCTTGTCTACTGCACCCATGGTATTCACAAAATACCTAGCCTCAGTTATGGCCTTCTGCAAGTTAAAGGGCTTTCAGATTTATCCCTGCCTAGACAATTGCTTTATTCAGCAACAAGTCTATAAAAACGCAGTGGATCTGCTGTATACCCAAGATATCCTGGCTTTACTGGGGTTCAAAATTAATATCCAGAAGTCTCAGACCATCAAACAGGATTGTGTTTATGAGGACTTTGCTGGTCTCCTATCTTCAGAAAGCCTTCCTTCCTCCAGGCGAGGTTACCTTTCTAACTCTGCACTTCCAAAAGCTCCTTTTCAGGAAATACCTCACTGCCATAGAGTTCCTCAGAGCTTTGGATTACATGGCATCCTGTATCCTCGTGATCCTGCTTGCCAGACTCCATGTGAGAAAACTACAATGATACCTCAGATATGAGTGGTGCCAGCACTTCAGTCCCTCATCTTCAGGGTGAAGCTACTCCCTTATCTCAGGAAACAGTTTGCCTGGTGGGCCTGAGCCTGTACCCTCAATCCTGGCCTTCCCTTCATGATTATTGCTCAGGACCAAACTCTGACCACAGATGCCTCAGACATAGCTTGGGGGGGCTCACTACAACAACCTACAGACTCATGGCAGATGGGACTCTGTACAAAAACAAACACTTCAATCAAAAAGAACTGATGGCAGTCCAAAACTGTCTGATTGCTTTCAAAGACCAATGGCAACCAAGAATACTCCTAGTAAAGACAAGACTATACCATGGTTATGTAGTACATAAAACAAGTGAGGGGGGGACTCATTCATACCCTTGTCGCATAGCCATGGATCTTAGGCAAGCTGCAAACTCCCCAGGTCTGTACCTCATGGCTCAGTACCTACCTGGCGAAACAAATCAACTGGTAGATCACCTATGCTGGAGCCTGTTGGACGTGGCAACATATTCGGGATGTTTTTCTCAGCATAGCCAGAGAATAGGGTGCGCCACAGATGGACTTTTTTGCCACCAAAGAAAACTCTCACTTGGAAAAGTTTTGCTCAAGGACCAAAACCAAGTCGGCCTGGAAGACAGATGCCTTCTCCTTGCCATGGACAGGTCTTTTCCTCTGTGCCTTCTCTTCAGTACCCTCCCTCTTCGGGGTACTGCTGAAGATAAGGGAAGAAAGGCCAAGAATCATTCTAATAACCCCAGACTGGCCAAGGCAGCACTGGTATCCCCTAATACTCAGTATCAGCAGGAAGGAACCATAGATGTTAAGTTGTCCATCTCACCTTCGTTCTTGCTGTTTGGGTTCGGAGCCAATCCTCTGCTCTGACTCGGCCATCTTCTATAGCTCGAGAGCTGTTTACTGGCTCGATGCTACCCCTTAACCCAGCATGCCCAGCGTCAGCTACCCAGATCTCATTTGCCGGTCCAGCTGCCAGGTTGCTTCCTTACTGGCTCAGGCTTAGTATAGTTTTTTTTCTATTAATATATTGTTTATTCTTGAAAGTTTGTCAAGTATTTGTCTATTTTTTTGTCTAGATAATATTCCTTTATCCCTTATTGCATTCTTGTGTATTTTAGCTTTGTTGGCCATTGCTCCATAACTCGCAGGCCTACTGTTCCCTTGAACTTGTTTAAATTAGAGAGCCCCCCCCCCCCAGGATAGCCATTTAAATTAGAGGTTTTCCTTCTGTTCCTTAACTGTAAAAAAAAAAAAAAAAAAAAAGTCTGTTTCTTGGTTTTTGTAGTATAGCTTTTTATTATTGTTGTGGTTGTTACTATAATGCCTAAAGATACCAAGGTATCTGGCTTCAAAAAGTGTGACATGCTGTCAGAAAATGTCTCTGACAGATGGGCACAGTAGTTGTGTATATTGTTTGGGTGCTGTTCACCTGTAGGACTCCTGTTCTATATGTCACGCTTTTAGTCCAAGGGTCCTGCAGGAGCGCAAAAACAAATTAATCCTTCGGGGAATATTGAAGCCTCAGGATTTTTCCGGCTAAAAGTACTCAGCCAGCGAAATCCCCTAAGTCTATCAAGCTGTCAGCTCCACCTTCAGAGCAGACTCCTTTACTTGACTAACCAAGTATGTTGGTGCCGGCTGGCACCAACAAGACAACTCCATCAGCTCCATCTGCTATTTCGGAGCCATAAGAGACTGAGGTCTCCGTCCTTGGAGTCATCCACTCGGCACCTCAGTCACCTTTGTTACAGAGTGAACGTAGCCATAATTCTTCCCACTCCTCTCGATCCTCTAGATTATTTGATCATGATGTGGAGAGAGTAGTAAGTAGGTTGCTTAAGTCACAGGCACTGGCAAAAATTCTGTCAAGCCCACCTGAACAGGTATCGGCTCCAACCGCCTCTATTTCTGTTTCTCTTCCGACTACATTTAGCTCTGAGCCGGAGACCATGGATCCACAGGTAGTAGAACCGTCAGCGCCGATCATCATCTCTTTTTCAGTTCTGTCAGCTCCGATTACCTCGATTCTACCTTCTATCAAGGCATCTGGGCGCTGAGGTGCCCTTGTAGTTTCTGAGGGTGGGAGTGGCATCGGACCCTTGTCTGACCCCATTCTCCCCCTCAGAGCTTCAGCGCAGGTGAGCCCGGCTCCAACATTGGCCTCGGAGCAGTCACCCTCAACGTGGGGAGCCGGAGCTTTCTCTGCCTAGAGGTCGGGATGCCTTTGAGGTTATGCGGAGTGTGCTGTCCCCAAAACAGCTCTACTGCCAGCTCCTTCGGCTCCTCCCCCCGTGGTGTCTGTTCCAACCTCTACTTCTCCTCCAGACCCCAAGCATAGGAAACGTATGCCCCAGGACACCCCACTAGGTGATCCCTCTTCTTCCGAAGCCTCCCCTGATCACTCGGAGGGGCCTCCCAGGAAGAGGAATTGCAAGAGGAAGCACATAAACTCCCCTGAGTCTGTCACTTCAGATACAGAAATGGATGAATCAGAAGGGTCCCCAAGGTCTCCCTCTGAAGATGTTTCCTTTTTGGACATCCTTGAAATGTAGAGGAGAGACTGGACTTCCCTAGCCCCTACCAAGGATGAGTCTGTATACCTGGAAGCATTCGGTTCCCGACGTTCCACCTCCTGGGTATCGCCTCATTTCGATCCACTCCTGTCTGTAGTGGCTTGAAAGGCTTGGTAAGCTCCAGATTCTGTGGAACCTACTCCGAGGAGACCAAACAAATTTATTAAAGCCCCCCAGGACAAGCAATTCCTCTCCAAATGTGTGCCCATTGATGCCATGGTGGTAGCAGCAGCCACCAATAAAGAGCAGAAACCTCTTCATCTGTTCATCCTCCGAACAAAGAGTCTCGAATGATGGACAGATATGGCAAGCGAATGTTTGCTTCAGCAACCTTTTCAATGAGGTCCCTGAATTATCTTGGAGATCCTCCCCCCCTCCTTGGGATCTCAATTTAGTTTTAGCCTCCTTAATTTTGCCTCCCTTTGAACCGCCAGCATCATGCTCTTTAAAATTTCTTTCTTGGAAGACACTTTCATTGGTTGCTATCACTTCAGCTAGACGTGTCTCAGAACTTCAAGCACTATGTGTTCGTCCTCCTTACCTGGTGTTTCACAAGGACAGAGTTTCTCTGAGGACCAATCCATCCTTTATTCCTAAAGTCTGCTCAGAGAACAATTTAAATCAATCCATAGATCTCCCAGTTTTCTTTCCTAATCACAGTAACAAGGCAGAATACAAGCTCCACCAAATGGATGTACATAGACAATTGTGTTTTTACCTCCATAGAACTAAGGAACTAAGAAAGTCAGACCAGTTATTTCTTTCTTATGCTTTCAACAAACAAGGCCTTCCAGTTTCTAAAGTGACCCTATCCAAATGGTTATCTGATACTATTGCCTTTATCATTTACAAAATAGAGCTACCAGATAAACCAAAAGGTCATTCCACTAGAGCATTAGCCACCTCTCTGTCTCTTCAGTCTAGGTTGCCCATAGACTCAATCTGTGCAGCTGCCACTTGGGCAAACCCCCACACTTTTATCTCTCATTACAAGGTAGATATGGTCTCCCGGACCAGAGCTTCCTTTGGTTCTACTGTTATGAAGAGTTTGTTCCAACGAGCCACCCGGGATTTTAGGTGCTAAGGATGCTGTCCCAAACAGCAAGAATGAAGGCGAGATGGACAACTTAACATAAAGAAGTTATGTACCTACCATAACGTTCCATGTTAGTTGTCTTCATCTCGCCTTCCTTCTTGCATCCCTCTCTCCTTCCCCCTTCCTAGAGGATTGTGAGGAGTTCCCTTTTGTTTTCACTGGCTGAGCATCTTTTATTACTTCACATGCCAGGTAATTTATAACTCTTTCCTTGTTTAGGTGTATTGGACCGCCAGTTTTTAGTAACTGGTTACTCTACTTATGTCTAGTGTGCGCTATCACAAATGAGATCTGGGTAGCTGACGCTGGGCATGCTGGGATAAGGAGTAGCCTCGAGCCAGTAAACCGCTCTTGAGCTATAGAAGATGGCCGAGTCAGAGCCAAGGATCGGCTCCGAACCCAAACAGCAAGAAGGAAGGCGAGATGAAGACAACTAACATGGAACGTTATGGTAGGTACATAACTTCTTTTTACTGCCCCAATGAGTGGATGTATTAACACAGAACAAGGGCAGCATCATGCACCCCAACCTGAAAACTCTCAAATTGACAGCTTGGGTATTTTGACCCCTTGGAGGGGGACATCTATCAACAAAAAGGTCCTGGACATTCTAAAGGAAGCCAGGAGACCTAGCACAAGAAATGTTTGCAAGATTACCACAGGAAAGAGTTTCCACTATTCATCAGCAAGTGTAAATTCTAATGCAGAGCAAAAGGGTTCAAGTCAGACATGTCCTCCAAGCTCTAGGCTCCATGGCAGCTGCCATTCTTCTTATCCCATTAGCACGTTGGTCTGGTAGTCAGGCCAGACAAGGGCTTCCAGAGCAGGAAATTCCATCTGTTAGGACTGTAACGGTGAGTACACACGAACTTCAACATTTATGGTAAGTGTTCACAGCGGTACGTTTTTGCAGGGGGCAAGTCCTCTGCATCCCTCACACCTCTTGCTACTTATGTTTATCAACTCCAAGACCACATTGCAGTGGGAGGAAAAGGACAATTTCCCAATTCCCTCTATAGTTGTCTCACATGTGAAAAGACTACAATTTGTGATTTTTCCAGTTTTGTTCACTTTTGCCTGTCTTTTCATCATTTGAATATGCATGTTCTATCCATAGGTACTAAGACCTGAGAATACTGAACACTGATCCTTCTGTAGGAAGCAGTAAAAGAAGACCAATTTAAACCAAAAAGAGCTATTGGAAAATAAATAGGTCTGGAGTAGTGACGGAGACAAAGTCAATGAGACGGGTGGGTGGTAAGATCCCCTCTTAGGGGTTCCACTGGATAATATTGACTATTTCCCTCTTCCATGCCCCATCTTCCAACCCATGTTTGGCTTTCCCCACTTCAAAGATAGTTTTCAGTAACTTTAAACAAATGAGAAGGGAGATCATTTAATCAGACTACAAGATAAAATTAAAATCTTTCCCTCCCTTAAGGATATTGATTTTATTCTATGCTTTTCTGGTTGTAGAAATAGAATCCTCTTCGACAGCCTAGTCTAGATCTCTCCAAGCTGAAGAGTTTACAAGTTCAGGATGCTCTCCTTTATGTTCAAGCTGTCAAACTGACTTGGAGATTTAAGTGATTTGTAACTGCACGTCCTTCTGTTCTCATATTGCATTATTCATAACTGTAGGGATGTTGCTGCCTGCAGCACTAGACATCCAGCCAGTATACCAAAGTCTTAGGAGCAGGGGTACATGCTACATTGCTTGTCAGGGCTGTAAATCAATTTTGGCTATAAAAGTGATGTCTGCATGTACCCCCCTTCAGAACTTTCCTGCCGCAGTGATCTACGGACCTCTGATTGCCAGCTCTGGGAATCAGTTTGTTCATTTGTTTTGGCAAGTACCACTATGGGTATTTTGTTGCCTCCTTCTTGCTTTTCAAATGTACATGTCAGCTAGGAAGGGGAAGTGTGCTTGTGGAAGATGAATTCCACATAAGATGCACATAAGTGCTTATTATGTTTAGTTGAAGGCCACGACCATATGTCTTGTGATATTTGTAAATCTTTTATACCTAAAATGCTTTGCAGCCATCTGGCTACCTTAAAGTTTTATTTAGAAAACCAGAGGCTCTGGGATCTAGCATTAGGCATGGAGGGTGAGGTAGGTACCTCCGACGAGCCACCTTGGAAGAAGGTCAAGAAAGTTGGGCCTGACGTCCATGCTACACCTCAGTAACCATGTGAGATTCTCAAGGTGGATGTTAGCCCAGACTCTCCTCGGATGCCCATTTCACAGCTAGAACTGGGAACCATGGTGGAAGCCAGTTCAATGAAAATGCAGAGTACGTCTGCAGAGGTTGATCATTCATCAGAGCCTGATGGCGAGGGGAAACCACTGCTCGGGGTGTCAGAGGGGCCTACTCTAACCTTTCCATCCTCCCAGGCATTTCCCTCTAAGTTGACACATCCTCCTCCTCTTCTAAACAAGAAACTGAAATTAAAACATAGGGAACATAGAGAAGCTGAACCAGCTCCTGGATGGGAAGTTTTCTTAGGGCCTTCCAGGCCCTCCAGTTTCAGGTACCTCTACCAGCTCCTGGATGGGAAGTTTTCTTAGGGCCTTCCAGGCCCTCCAGTTTCAGGTACCTCTACCAGCCCCTTCACCTGTGCAGGCCTTAGAGGATTCAGAAGAACAACTCGCTTCCTCTCATGAATCACTTACCTATTGCTCCCAAATAGAATCCCCCAAGAACTTCATTACCCCTGAGGAAGAGCACTCTATTAGTCCCGAATCTCCAGGAGAATTCTTCTTTGGGGACACTTTCTCTGATGAGAGAACAATTTAAGTGGCAAGCCTCAGATGTCCAAAACAAAAAGAGATACTTTTAATTATTGTAGATGGACCAGCCCTCTTCATCTGCAGTCCCTCCCCTGATTCCAGCCTTTCATGATGCCTTTCTGACTGCATCCCAGACCCCTGACTCTCAGCCCCCAGCTTCCAAACATCCAGATAGATTTTATAAAGTTCCACAGGATACACAGTTTTTATTCAAGAACCTCCCTGCAGACCTTGCTGTCATTGCAGTGTCAGCAGATAAATCATCCAGACAGCTACCCTACACCTCTCTGTTTCCCACTGACAAGGACAGTAAGTAAATTTATGGATAAACTAGGGAAGAAGGTATATACTTATTCCACTTTAGCCGTCAGAGCCCTAAACTGTCAAACTCACATGGCTAACCCTGCACTGATTCCAGATGTGCCAGCCTCTCCTGCTAAGTCACACCTGTCAGCCCTGCTCTGTACCACCTCACAGGTGCCCAGGCAATCCATAAAGTGTAGTTATGATGTGGTAGAGGTATCCCTAAAATCTGCAGCCTCAGGTTCTGTTCTGAGAAGATATTCTTGGGTGAGGTTACAGCCCCTTCCCATGGATGTCCAGACCAAATTACTAGATGCATCTCTTGATAATAAGGCCCTTTTCAGTGCAGCCTCTGCAGAGCTTAAATTCATACAGGAAAAGGGTAAGGAGCTACAAAATTTAAAGCATTTGTTAGTCTCTCCTATTCCTAGGTATCATAGGAACTGCCCTCAAAGGACCACCTTTATTAGGAGACAATCATCTCATTCTAATGACCCACAGGCTAAGGGATAGAGGCAACCTAGGAGACACTCCACTCCAACTCCCTTTCAGAGGCAGCCTGACCAGGGCAGATCCCCTCCACTGTGACTCAAACCCATTTTCCAACTCCACTCCCTTATCCCTCTTCCTCACCCTTTCCCTACCTTCCTGGCGGAAAATAACCTCAGAGGTGTGGGTCCTCTCCATCATCCAAAAAGGTTACTTTATGACTTGGTGGACACTTTCTCCCTTTCAGGGGACACCCCAACCACCTACAATTTGGCTTCATCTCACCCCCCCCCCAATTTTGGATCAGCTCCAAACTTAGGGCACCATAGACAGAATACCTCCAAAACAGACAAACAAGGCATTTTACTCCAGGATTGAAAAAGATCATTGTTATAATGTTATATATCATGTCTAAATTCTTCTACTTTACATCTATACTCTAAAACTACACATAGTTTTCTTTTCTAGTTCCAATTTTAAAAATAAATGTTCATACATTCTATCACAGCGCGCCTCTCCGCCTTTCCTATATAAAATGATGGAACAGAGTAGCTCGTTGTTCTAATAGTAAATTGATCCGAGGTCATTAAATACTTACAATATTTGTACTCTTTTCATGTTAATACCTCTTTTGAATATTATTATGGGTTAAAGTTCAAAATATTGGCAACATTCCTGTCTAATGTTAAAAACTCCAATATTTTCTGACTACTTTACCTATTTCAAGTGCCTCTGGACAATATGTAAATATAAAGTGCCGAAAATTCCTATCTGTCTCGGTACTGTTGGGACTAGTTTGATCCATGTTTCCTATACCATCTATCACTGAATGACCAGGTCTAATGTTATAGTCCCTGGGTCACTTCCCAAAATAGGTTTATATATCCCTTTATCCCTTACTTCCTGGAAAATTATATTTAGGAAGGAAGCAGGATAAACATAAGGTATAGCAGATCACATTCTTCTTCAAAATCATCTTTCATGGTCACCATTCTACCAGTTGACCCTTCACAACAGCTTTGGTGAAGAGGGTGCATACTGGTGAAATGGAGAAAGCTGTTGGAATATGTGGCTTTTCTATGTATTTTAGCTGAAAAGTGACCCCTATTTTACTCAATTCCACATCCAAGAAATTAATAGTATTTTCTTGAAAATTCCAGGTGAACTTTAAAAGGTAGTTGTGGAATTAAAGAAGCTAACAAGTAGATCCGCTTCTTTTGGTCTCCTTTAAAAGAATGAAAATATCATCCAAAAATCTTTTGTAACTAATAATCGTGGCTATTGAAAACATAGTTATTTTCCCAATACGCTAAAACCAAGTTCGCAAAACTTGATCCCACTGGTGACCCCATCGCCACACCTATTTTTTGGACAAATAACCTGTTTTCAAATGCCACAAAATTGTTCTTTAAAATGATGTCAAGAAGTTGTTCTACCAAGTTACATTCATTATTTTAGCCCTGATGTGTTCCACTACCCATTCTACCCCCAGATCATGTGGAATACAAGAATATAGGTCACTGACATCCACGGTTAAGAAGTTTACTGTGTTATCAAAAGTCATAGCTTGCATACTCTGTAAAAATGACCACGAGTTCTTTAAAAATTTGTTTTTCTAAGGCCACATAGTTCTTCAAAATCTTGTCCACAAACTTAGCACAGGGATGCATCAACCAATGCTCTAAAAGGGGTTCATTATATTTTTATGCAATTTTGGGATCCCAAAGATTTTAGCCAACATAGTTAAATAACTATGTTGTTCTGAGGTAAGACAACCATCCATAAACAAGTCACTAATAAACATATTAATCCTATTATAAGCCTGGTTTAATTCATTTCTGCTCACTAATGCATAGGTGCTACTTTCCAGCAATGTCAACATAATGTTAGAGTAGTGTACAATACCACTAAACCTCCACCTTTATCTGGTTTCATAAGCCTAAGTGGTAAATTCCTAAGCATAGTAAGAAGGGTTTTTTCCTCTTCAGAAATGTTAGGCTTAAATCTGGTTTTGGATGAATCCTTCAGAACATTTCTGAACTCATTTTCACAAAAATATTCAAACATACTTATTGTGCTATTCTGGGGGGGGGGGGGTAAAGGAACTAGCTATTCTCAGTTCATTGTTACTGTATGATGAGTTACCAAACAAAATATTCAAGTTCAGTTTGCGAATGAATAACTTAAAATCAATTAAAAGTTCAGCAATGTCACATTTTTTAGATGGAACAAATGTGAGACCCTTGGCAAATAATTCCACCAATACTTGATCAATACAACACTCAGTGAAGTTGTAAACAGTAAAATCACCTTCATTATTATATAATGTTTCAAACAGTTTTAACTCAGGTATTTGCTGTTGTGTTGTATCTCTGAGCTGGATGCGCTTTCCAGTTGCCCCCCTCCCCCCTCTGTAGTTTTTTTGAAAATCCTTGTTTTGCCTTTGATTGTTGTTATCAATACCAATAGGTTTTACTCCAGGATGTTTTTGGTTCAAAGAAAAGATGGCCCTTGGAGGCCAATTCTGGATTTGTGTCTAGTCAATTTATTCTTCAAGGTGCCTACCTTCAAAATGCTCACCTTGCATCACCTCCTACCCCTCATCCCTCACCAAGCCTTCATGGTATCCCTGGATCTGTAGGATGCTTACCTTCATATTCCAATTCACCCCAGCTACAGGAAGTTGCTACACTTTTCCATGGGTTCCTTGCATTTTCAATTTTCTGCATTGCCATTTAGGCTCTCCACAGCCCCCAGAGTATTCACAAAGTGCCTAGCTCTAGTTATTGCCCACTGCAGAGTGCAGGGCATTCAAATATATCCATACCTAGGCAACCTCTTGATACTTTACTGGGATTGCCACACTCTCCGTCACCACCTAGGCATGGTGTCCAATACCCTGGCAAACCTAGGGTTCACTGTGAACCAGGAAAAATCTCACCTGACACCTAGCCAAGACCTGGTTTTCTTGGGGTGCAAGATAAAAACAGACCAAATGGCAGTCTTTGTTCCTTTCCAGAAGGTAGAAGCCATCACACATTACCTCCAAACACTTGTCTCTCCAAACCGTATTAGCCAAGGAATTCCTGAGGGTCTTAGGCCACGCCACATGGCATCCTTGATAACCCATGCTTCCATTAGCAAGGCGGCATATGAGAAAATTTCAATGGATCCTGAGGAGTCCGTGGAACTGACATTTACACCCCGTGGATACTCTACTTCTCCTCCCATGCCTGAAAAAAGAGCTGTAATGGTGGATTGCAGGCATACACCTCAATCGGGGTATATCTTTGCAGATTCCTCCATCCTCACAACAAATCTTCACAGATGCTTCAGACCTGTGTTGGGGAGCTGTCCTGCAAAACCACAACAAACAAAACAAAGTTCAGGAAGAGTGGCCCTTCCTCAGACAAAGGGACCACATCAGTATCAAAGAGATGAGAGTCCTTCTCCTAGCCTTGCAAACCTTCCACCCAATTATCCTGCCAGACACCTTAAAAGTTGTCACAGACAATGACTGTCCTGTTGTATATCAGCAAGCAGGGGGGACAAAGTCCTACCCGCTCTGCAGCCTGGCAGTTCAGATTTGGTCCCTGGCAGCAGAACTGTACATTTCTTCAGCAGAGAATGTGATGGCGGACACTCTCAGCAGAACCTCTGCACCCTGTCATGAATGGATGCTCCACAGGGAGGTGTTTTTGGAGCTTATCCACAAGTGGGGTATTCCTCAGGCAGATCTGTTTGCCTCCTTCCAGAACAGGCAGATGCCTCTGTTTTGTACAAGGGATCCATATCCACAGGCTTGGACGGGTGGACACCTTCTCTTTTTCTTGGGTGGGGATGTATCTTTATGCCTTTCCCCCTTCACACATTCAAAGAGTCCTTCTGAAGATTCAGAGGGGCAAACCAAAAATCCTGCTGGTGACTCCCTTTTGGCCAAGACAGCATTGGTTTCCCTTTTTTCACCTACTAGCCAAGGGCAATTACCACAGGTTACCCCACCGATTCAACCTACTCACACAAGACAGGGGATCACTCCTACACCCTCAGGTGCTCAACCTCAGGCTCACTCTATGGGTGCTAGAGCTCTGATCCTGTTCAGACACCTTTATTCAGAGGACATACTCAATGTACTGCTGGAGGGCCAGGAGACCTAGTACCAAGAGAAATTGTGTCAAAATGGAAAAGATTATCGAGGTGGTGTCAAAAGAAAAAACAGGACCCCTTTCTTATTCCTGTACCTGTGGTCCTTATTTGTGTGAGCTTCTGCATTCAGGACTGACTTATTCTTCTGTTAAGGTATACTTGTCAGCCATTTCCACCTGTCTCCCTTTGGTTCCTCCCTTTGCATCCAGATTAGAGGTACAACTATTCTTGAGGGGTCCTTCATCTCAGACCCAGTCATAAACCAATATCACCTTCATGGGACCTTAATTTTGTCTTTGAAAAACTCACACTACCTCCTTTTAAACCAGCTCACTCAGTATCTCTGAAAACTATGTTCTTGGAAAACAGTACTACTGGTAACCCTCACATCCACCAAGAGGGTCTCAAAAATCCAGGCCTTGATGGCTAACCCCCTTACTCCATCTTCCATAAGGACAGGGTCTACCGCAGGACTAACCCCTCTTTCATGCCTAAAGTAGTTCAAGCCATTAACCTCCCTGTTTTTTTCCCTCAACCTCAAAATCCATCTGAAAGAATCCAACATTCCTTGGATGTTCATAGACAGCTTAGGTATTACCTAGATAAGATCAAAGCCATTAGAAAGTCTGACCATCTGTTTGTCTCCTTTCATCCAAAGGCCTTGGGGAAGGCAGTCTCTAAACAGACTATATTATCATGGATTTCTAAAGCTCCTCTGCCTGTTATTCCTTTCATGGAAAGGTTTTAACTACCCATGTGAGAGTGCATTCTACTAGGGTAGCTACCTCTTCAGCAGCCTTTTTAGGGGGTTGGACTATGCTTCCATACTGGAAGCAGCCACCTGGTCCTCAGTCCATACCTTTACCAAGCACTACAAGCTAGACTTGGTCTCTAGAGCCAGAACTGGGTTTGCTAGGTCAATTTTACAGGGTCTTATAGAACAGGCCCCTCAACTTACCTCCCAGGTTAATGCATAAAGTTTGGGTACTCACCCTACAGTTATGAATACTGCAATATGAGAAGAGAAGGACATAGAATAGTTGTGTAAGAACTTATCATAACCTTAGATGTCCTCCTCTTCCATGTTGCAGTATTCAGTTCCTCCCTCCAACCCCCTCTTGCTCTGTTTTGTCCATCTGGAGTGAGTTTCTCTAACTTCTTTTCATGGAAACAGGGCACTGTAACAGGCATATACATTTATTGAGCTCCTTTGGTCTGGTGGCATATGTGGGTCTGAAAAGCTTCCTTTCCTTGCTCCCCAGGGGTGGGTCTGAAAAGCTTCCTTTGACCCCAGGGGTACTACTGTATGCTGCCATCATTTCTGAAGGGGGTACGTGCAGATGTCACTTTTATAGCTAACGTTGGTTTATGGCCCTGACAAGCAATGTAGCATGCACCCCTGCTCCTAAGACTTTGGTATAGTTGCCAGATGTCTGGTGCTGCAGGCATTGACCTCCCTACAGTTATGAATAATGGCAACATTGAAAAGGAGAAAGCACCAAATAGACCAGCAAGGCAGCACAGAGTTCAATAAATTTATTAAATACTTGTGTCAATAACAGACTAGTTTCGGCAAACAGCCTTCTTCAGTGTAACACAATATAGTCAAGTTCCATTTTAATCATCATTTAAATACTTATCCAGAGCCAATCAAAATTATTTGCTCATGAATATTCATAAATTTGAAACATCTTAATTTTCTCATACAAAAATGCAGTGGGTACTGTATATACTGACAAAGTCAATCCTGAATGTAAGGATAGACACCCCAAAGAGGTGCATACATAGAATTGGAAAGTTATTAGTATATTATGGCATATCCATCCCATCATATACTCATGCTCATGTTTATATCAAACTGTGTTTGGGTAGCCATTAACACTAGCTACTAAGCCAATGTTCATCAAAAGCACCAAATGTATAATACATCCAGTACTTAAATTAAATAGACTCAAAAAATGGGGAAATATAGAGCATATATATAGGAAGTCACAGTGAATATACATATGTGAATATATATGGGTGTGCAAAAGAACAAAATAAAATAAAATAAAAAATCAGCATCATCCATAATGTAAGGCTTATATCAAAGATTAAGCCCAAAATATGTATTAATAACCTCCAAGACTGATAATATGATAGTAAGTGCAACTATGTATTAATATCTTGTCTTAGATAATAATAAAATCAGTCCTGAAAATTAAGGGTGAACATTCCAAAAAATACGTACATAGGATAGGACAACTTATTGATATAATATGGCCTATCCATCCAGCCATATACTCATATTATATCAGTCTGTATTTGTATAGCCATAAACCTTAGCTATTAAACAATTATTCATCTAAAGCACCGAAAATGTTGGATATCAAGTACTTAGGGTAAGAGGCCTAGACAAGCTATATCAGAAAAATGGGGAAATCAAAGGCGTATGTGTAGAGGGTTGAAGTGGGTATGCGCATATAACTAAATGTGGGTATGCCATTATACATACTGAATAATCCATGCTGTGAATCTTCAATCAAGAATTGGAAATTATAGCCCAAAAGACACATTCTTGACCACCAAGATATAAAAATATGATAATATGTGCTACTAGTTGAGATACTGGATGAAGAAATATGTTAAGCTTACATGACCACAGGGGTTCAAATTGGTCATTGTTTGCACATGGACATAGTCCATATACTATGTATAATTAAAGTAGGGCCTATGATCAATACCAGCCAAAATGCTTAAATGATCATTAACCCTACATAAGGGGTAACCTAAAAAGATGTAATCCACTAATTGGTGTCAGATATATCAACATTAATGTTAAGGAATAACCAAATTCTCCTATAAATGGTCATTCAATCCAGGATGAAATAAACCCCCCAATGTAGTAATCCAATATTTCTCTTTTTGATCCAGTAACCCATGCCAGCCCTGTTTGTTGGTTCTATCTCCAGAAATGCGGTCAATAACCATAAAGGTGAACCTAGCCTGAGGATGTTTTAATGTGTGTTGATATAAGGCACTAGTCTCCTTATGGTTTTTCATATCACTACGGTGTTCATTCATTCTGAATCTCAAAGCCCTAGAGGTTTGTCCAACATAAAATCCCCACAGTAACAAGAGGCCAGGTACACCACCCAATCGCTACTACAATTACCAAAAACCTTAATGTCAAAAATTCTACTGGTATTACGACTGGTAAACTCCTTGGATTTAAGCATATACTGGCAGGATCCACAATGGCCACAAGGGAATGAACCAATGAGTTCATCACCATGAAGTGTCAGTTGTTTATGGGTCGTCCCCCCACTTGCCATATGTTTGAAATGTGAAAAGTAAGAGCCTAAGGTTTTGCCTCGTTTGTATGAAAAAAGACAACGAGGTCCCAAGATACTTCGTAACTTTTCATTAGCCAGTAGAATATTCCAATGTTTGTTAATAATGTTTCTGATCATATTAATGTTTCTACCATATGTGGTGATGAATCTGACACATGTACTGCGAGATGATTGATTTTTGTTCTTATTCTGATATTGTAATAAGTCATCCCTTTCAAGACTATTTGCTCTACTCTGAGCAGACAGAATATCAAATCTATCATATCCCCTATGGGTAAATCTTCGACTGAGATCCCTACTGGCCGATTGGTATTCCTCAATATTTGAACTGAGCCGTTTGATACGTATGAACTGGGATATGGGAATACTCCTGATGGTGTGACGGGGATGTAAACTTGATGCGTAACAAGGTATTATATTGCGGGTATTTGCGGAAAACCCTAGTAGACAAAGTATTGTCTGGGTTCCTATATACAGTGACATCCAAAAAACTAATGATGTTTCTATCATATGTCACGGAAAATTCAAGTCCCCAGACATTATCATTAAGATACTCAACAAATTCCCTTAGGTAACACACATCAGCCCGCCACACCAACCAGCAGTCGTCCAGGTAACGTCTCCAAATGTCCATTTCCACCTGAAAGATGTTATGTGATATGTCATAAATCATATATTCTTCGACATAGGCCATGAAAAGGTCAGCATATATAGGGGCAAAAGATGCCCCCATAGCTGTTCCTTGTAGCTGCCAATAGCATTGGCCATGGAAATACAGAACATTCTTGTTTAACACATGTTCAGACATACATATCAAAAGAGTGTTAAAACCCGGTGAATATAGGTTAACCCTTTCCAACCAATATTGTATAGATTGGAGACCCAGTGGGTATGCTTGTATATAATGATTTAACATCCAAAGTACATAAATACCATTCGGGTTCCAATTGAGTTTCCTGATAATTTGTAGAAACTGAGTGGTGTCCTGCAACCTAGATCTAATATGTTCCAATAAGGGTTTGAGATATTTGGTAAGGAAGGCCGACAGTGGTTCGGTCAAAGAGCCTATTCCTGAGACTATTGGTCTGCCTGGTGGTTTTTCTAGAGATTTATGAATTTTGGGTAAAAGATACAATATCTGTTTGGATGGTTCAGAAACCATAAGTGAATCCAAACATTTCTTGTTTATAATACCCTCCTCATAGGCCAGCCGCAAAAAAGAGTCAATCTCATCCTTAAATACTGGTGTAGGGTCTATAGACATGTACATATAGCACTTGGCATCTGACAATTGGGTTAGCCCTTCCTGGACATAATCCGCAGTATTCCAAACCACAACCGCGCCTCCCTTATCAGCAGGGACAATAACTATATCTTTGTTGTCACACAAAGTATTCAAAGCTATCCTATCTTCAGGAGTTAGGTTACTAGCCAACATGATATGTCCCATATTCTCAAAATGAATATCCCTCAAAATGGTGTCCATGAAAATAGAAACGTGTTTATTCATAGGAGGTTGGAATGAGGACTTGCCAAAACGGAAGTCCTCAGATGGTTCTGACTGGTTATCCTCAAAGAACAGTCTAAGATTTAATATCCTACAAAAGCCTGTAAATCCTGTACTATGTGATATTCCTGGCTGAAAAATGAAGGAATGTAGTTCAAACCCTTATTCAGTAATGCAACCTGTTCATCTGTCAATATGGTCTTGGATAAATTTAACACATTCTGAGTGGACCCTGATGTATCCCTATTTCAAGAAATTGTCCAGAAGACCCTGAAGGGAGACCGGAGTGATTGGTCTTTCTGTGCTTTCTACCACCCCGGTGTCCCTTACTCCCTCTAAAGGGGAAATTTTATTAGTTTTCTTCCTATTAGGTGAAACTCTCTCCCCTGATCCCTCAAAATCAGTAAGGGAGGATTCATCACCAGAGGTGCAAAATGAACTGTCCCCCTTATTTTTGAGAATGGAACGGGGTCTCTTTTTGGTGCGACTGGGCCCTGTTCTAACCTGATTGGTATCCACAAATCTAACCGATCTACTGAAATCAAACGGTTTCCCCCTTTGATAATCAGAAAAATCACGATGAAATTTCTTAATTTTACGTTCCTTTAAGGTTTTTTCATGCTCCATCAGTTCTGAAGATAATTTTTTGATATTATCCTGATATTTTGAGGAGGATTCAAACTTTTGAACCTCAGAGCATATGTTTTTAATTTCAAGTATATTAGAATCTACTGTCCTTTCATAATATTGTAACAAAATGTTCACAAATGTCATGGATCCAGTCTGAAGAGCCTCCTGCCAATCTTGGTTTAGTTTATCATCTGGCTTCCCACTAGAGGTTGTGTTCAGATTCGTAATCCTCTGGGAGCCATGTTTTGAGCGAATATGCTTTAAATAACTTGAGATGCTAAATGTTTGATCTAAGAGTCTTGAATGCCTTGGTGATTGAATGAAAAAACATATCACAATCTACCAAAGAGGTCTGAGCCGTGTTACCTGGATCATTGCTTGGCAATTTCTCAATACCAAATACTGCTATATCTTGCCGATCAGCACATAACCCAGATAGAATGGTATTTAGATCCATGTTGTGAACAATGTTTAAGTATACTACCAGTGAAGACTGATGGAGCACCAAAATGTCCAAGGAATATGGTATTTAAACAAAAGATGTAACAATAGTTGAAATACCCAGTCGCATCAGACAGAGAGGAAAAATAGGCACCTAATCCCTGATAAAGAGTCACAGGGGTGGCAGAAAGCACAAGTAACACAGTAAGACAGGGCAAAAAAGTCCCTATGTCAGGTGGGACACCAAAAATGGCTTAGGGGTAAATTGTAGTATTGTTATACCACCTTTAACTAATATATTGGATAAAGCAACACAACGTAGAAATAGTTCAATCTAAATGATCCAATAGTTGAAACACTAATCCAAAAATTCAGTACAATACGCTCCAATGGGCGTAACTGTCCACTATAAATAACAACTGTTTGCAATGCCACAACAAACCACTATGAGTATTACAGAACTGAAGAAAAGATCAAAACACAATGGGTACTGAGAATACCATGTATTCAAAACCCAAAAACAGGTTTTATAAAGATGTGTGAGTCAAATGATCAATAATAAAAACAAATATAAGCCATACTGAATTCAGTTTAAATGGTCTATTGAAAAAGACTTTCTTTGATAATACAATGTCCCTCTCTCAGCTAAATAACTACACTAGTCACCATATACTTGATGTGTTCTCTGTTAGTATCTATATAAAATATTCATCCAATTAACACATACAACAATAATGAGTAGGTAACAGTGCAAATTTTAATCAAGACTGGGGGACCGAGCAGTGGCTCGTTTCTAAATAGATAAATGGCAATAACTAACAAAAGCAAAAACCATGAATTCTGCTATAAATCAGTACAGCCGTATATATAGTGTATCCATTGGTATATTAAACTTTTTAAAGACACTGTAATTCCCAACACTCAAAATCAAACAACATATAACAAATCACAACCATTGTTGTCCCTCTTATGCTTGTATGTTGGGAGAATCACAAATGTAGCCCGGTTTAATTACACATCCAACCTGTGTTAATATTATACTTTCAAAGAATGATATCCCATATTGTATGTATAATACATACTGAGGTCCAAAGCACCCTTATGCTAAGGAATGTTATAGGGATGTCATGAAGATAATCACAAACTTTCTTATAAATTATGTTCACTTAACTCATACCAATATTTCCCCGGTATATTATGAGAAAAATTTTTTATATCATTGCTGTTCATATACCTATTGTGAATCTATCAGTGTGTTTAGGTCATAAACATAATATGTATTGAGACCAACCAAGTCCAATTCACCATGGCACATAAGCTGGTGTCCATACACCAGTTGGCTGACACATCTAAAGGCCAAAAGCTAGATGTGTCAGTAATTCTAAATATTAAATGTTTTAGGATTCCATTCGCACACTATCTAATAATCACAGCAAAGAATGAAATATAACTTGTACACTGGCAAATGTATAAACAGATACATATAAGAATATCATGTATCATAAATTGTAGTGCACAATCATATGATATGCTATGTAGTCATTAGGCTAATTATTGTTCCAGCAATGAGCCAAAAAGATGTACAAACATATATTGTCCCAAACCTATAAGATTTTGTGTGTAGTTCTAACCACAATTAGAGAACCAAAATTCAAATACTGTTCACAATTCAATTCAAAACAGTCCGTATACCAAAAAGTTATATCAAAATGCTTGAAATAAAAATCGTGATTCTAATGGTTCTCCCAAAAATAGGGTGTAGGAGACATATAGTATTTAGAGTTCCAGTCCCCCTACACAATATAAGGGTCCCAGGTCCCAATCCTGCACTAACTGCAAGATAGATGTCGTCCAATAGTTATATCCAAAAGTGTATGCATATTAACATGCCAAAACACTAAAAAGCTATAAAGTTTTAAATAAACCCAACAGATATCTTAGTCCTGTTAGGTATCTGACACCCTCCTACATCCAAAACATAACAGGTGTGCTACAAAACACTTTCCGTAAATACCGGCCAAAAGAAATGAACAGTATAGGAAATAGTTTTGTTCATATAAGTGTTTGATACATCCCTAAATTGCCACTTCAGTATACCCGATGTATACCTTAGGTATATCTTAGATATATCTTGGTATCTTACAACTCATTCACCCAAAACATAATATTTAGAGTTCAAAACACTTTCCGTAGTTACAGGCCCATGAAAATAAGCAATGTAAAAAGTCAGCAAGTGTTCAAAAATATGTTTGATACATCCCCGAGTTATAAAGCATACTGATATGAGACCATGCCCAACTCTCGAAGTATGTTATTACTTCAATTCAAGTGTCGTTAAACACTACAAAACATAACAGGTGTGCTACAAAACACTTTCCGTAAATACCGGCCAAAAACAAATACAACTGATATAATATGAGTATATGGCTGGATGGATAGGCCATATTATATCAATAAGTTGTCCTATCCTATGTACGTATTTTTTGGGATGTTCACCCTTAATTTTCAGGACTGATTTTATTATTATCTAAGACAAGATATTAATACATAGTTGCACTTACTATCATATTATCAGTCTTGGAGGTTATTAATACATATTTTGGGCTTAATCTTTGATATAAGCCTTACATTATGGATGATGCTGATTTTTTATTTTATTTTGTTCTTTTGTTCTTTTGCACACCCATATATATTCACATATGTATATTTACTGTGACTTCCTATATATATGCTCTATATTTCCCCATTTTTTGAGTCTATTTAATTTAAGTACTGGATGTATTATACATTTGGTGCTTTTGATGAACATTGGCTTAGTAGCTAGTGTTAATGGCTACCCAAACACAGTTTGATATAAACATGAGCATGAGTATATGATGGGATGGATATGCCATAATATACTAATAACTTTCCAATTCTATGTATGCACCTCTTTGGGGTGTCTATCCTTACATTCAGGATTGACTTTGTCAGTATATACAGTACCCACTGCATTTTTGTATGAGAAAATTAAGATGTTTCAAATTTATGAATATTCATGAGCAAATAATTTTGATTGGCTCTGGATAAGTATTTAAATGATGATTAAAATGGAACTTGACTATATTGTGTTACACTGAAGAAGGCTGTTTGCCGAAACTAGTCTGTTATTGACACAAGTATTTAATAAATTTATTGAACTCTGTGCTGCCTTGCTGGTCTGTTTGGTGCTTTCTACTTGGTTTGGACCGTGCAAACCCTCGTGCATAGGACTTGGTATGTGCAACATTGAAAAGGAGGACATCCAAGGTTATGGTAAGTTCTTATACAACTTTTCTATATACATCCAAAAAAAGCACAAGATCATTTCTAAGGGTCAGAGTGGGACACTATGACTTCTGCTTTATTTGCCTGCTCTTCAGTCTGTGACACCCATGTTCTTTCCCAGATATCAGGACCCAGAGGATCAACATATGTTCAACATATCAATCACTGCTGTAGTAACCTTAACAGTATATGGGTTATATCCTCCCAAGGATATAACAGCCCAGCCAGCTTCCAAAAATTCAGTGCAACTTCCACATGCCAAAACTGTCAGGTGGCATGAGCTGACTAAAAAACAATTTGAGGGACAATCCCTTCAGATTTACTGCAGCTGAAGAGTATGCACCTCTGAGGCTTTTGAGAATCGAATGTTGGCTTGCACTGGTCAGATAAGTTCCCTTTGGGGGAAAAAAAAGTCTTCCATTTTCCTGATTTTGCTGATGTTCTATTACTTTCCTTTTCAGGAAAGTTTTAAAGCTAGGAGTGTTGCTTTAACGGACTGTACTTTGACTGTAACATAGTTTTAAGTAGAATACTCATTTTTTTCTGTCAGTTTAAAAGTACTGAGTCCATCCGTCAGTTTAAAAGTAGTGTAAAATAACTGAAAACATTTTTTCTGTGTAGAAATTATGTACATTTTATTTTTTTTGTGGGCGGGCTGTAGGCATAGTGTTGTGAAGTGCTTTTTACTGTGATTTCCTGTCAAAAAAGTCCCTTTTGTGGACTGATAGTGTTTACTGGCAATTGCTGCTCCTTTTCCATAGGAAAGAGGCACAGTTTTCAGCTTCACCATGGGACGCATTACCTGTCTCACTGTCAGTCCTCCTTCCAGCCACAAAAAGAAAAAAAAAAACAAGCAGTCTTTGCCACCACAACAGCCTAGTAATTTGCTAGAGCCACATGTGGGTGACTCTGCTGTGTCTATTTGTTGCATCTCAGACCACTCATATTTTACCCTAAATCTGCCTGGTGTAGCACCTATAGCCACTATGGACCAAGGTTTAGCCATGTCCTCTGCGGCTGTTGAGGTCCCCTCAGTCACCAGTCCTATGCTCTATTCAGTATGGGAAAATTAAGTATGGAAAAACTGCATTCTGCAAATTTGATTTTCAGAATTTTTAATTGTCAGGCTCCTATGTTCTGACAAAGTGTGAAAGTATGAGAAATGTTTTGTCTGCAGTTTCTTCTTGTGAGGCAAAATCTGCTTTAAATACCTTAGTTTCTTCTGTTGCACATATGCTCATTGTTTGCAGTGTCTGCGTGGCTGTATTCTCAGAACCTCCCAGATGATGTTGACAATGATATTTTAAATTCTCCCTTGGACAGCGATTTAATGTTCAGTCCATCTGCTGCAGTGGTGATGAGAACAATTGATGAAAGTGGCAAGATGATGTAGGGAACCTCTAAGATTTTTCAGCCCTACTTTTCCAGATTTTCTAGGGGATTTTCTGTGTCCTCTTCCAATTTTGGCAAAAGTATCAACAAAATATAGGTAAACAGATGTTTATGAAAAAATGTAGAGGGTTCCAAAAAGAAGTCTTGAATCTCCCAAATCCAGGGACACTCCTGCAAGTCTGAATGACTGTTCAAAAGACCTTGTGACCCCCTCCCACCCTAGCCCTCCTTTTCTTCCAATAAGTCTGAATCTCCATTTTTCTCTTTGTCAATATATTTTTTCGGACAAATGGGTTTTGAAAATCATTCATCAAGATTACATGTGGCAGTGGAGGAAATTCTCCCTTTCCATAGGGAGGTTATTCCTCATCCTCCAAATCTGACTGTTTCCACCACATGCTATTTAAGAATGTTTTTAGTGCCAAGGAAAGAAAATGCTTGGATACCAGTTCTGGATGGATCTTTCCTAAACCAATTTGTGATAGTGCCCAAATTCAAAATTATGACACTTCATAACCTGTTGCCTCCTCTTCCTCTTTTAAGTTTCCTACCAACATTAGACTTAATAGATGCTTATTCCATCCCTGTTCCTCCAGACCTTTTTCCAGGGATTTCTTAAGGTTTTGTGTGTTTGGATCAGATTATCAGATGTTCTTTGTGTTTCACCGTTGCAGTCATTACATTTGGGTAATCTGCTGACAGGTTGTCCTCAGCCTGAATTCCAAAGTCTTGGGTCCTGCGTCGGTTGCTGTCTTCTCTTCCATGATGTCAAGTTGTCAGGGGTATAAAACATGCAGCCGACGCCATTTTCTTTAGTCTTTCTTGCCACGCTGTGCCTGAAGCAGAAGCATTTCGCAAGTGCCGGTCGGCCGACTACTGAAATATTCCAGTTTGAGTTTGAGAACCAAAGTCTTCACTAAAGCTAAGTACCCCATTGGGGAAACTTTTTTCTTGCTTTTTACCGATGTCAGAAAAAGTTAATAATTGTATTACATGTGGGAAGCAAATACCTCATAAGGATTTCATTTATACTGTATTCCTTGCCCTAGGCCCTGATCACAACGTGCCTGGCTGTCAGTTTTGTGCTAGATTTAACCAACGCACTATTAAGCGTCTGTATATTTTTGCATCAAAGTATTTTGGAAACAGATATAACTACCCAGAAATATCGTCTGATAGCAATCCGACTACCGGAGTACATAAAAAACACAAAGAAAAGGACAGAGAAAGGTAGTCGAGATCCAAAACTGACGAAGCTTCTCCTAAGCCAGTCGCCAGTACTCAGTGAGGTGCTTTCGCAGTCCCTGATACCTGCTACTGACACCCATGTGGAGTCCAGCATGCCACAAGAAACTCAAGGTATTGGACAGACTGATGTAGCTCCCTCAGATGGGTCTGGAGCCGCTGAGCAGGCACCGGCTTCTGAGGGTGTATTCAGACCTCAACATTTGTATATCAAACCGACAGCTGCAAAATCAAAGACAAAAGCAACTTCTAAAACTAAAAAAAAGATGCCTGAGCCATGTGCACAGGCCTCTGTGCCTAATAAACAGATGATTAAAATGGCTGAAGACCGTATTACCTTGATCAGGGGTACCCATCCCCCTCCAGATAAGAGGCCTAGGCAAGACACAGATTATGAATCTTCAGATCAGGTTTCTATTTCTTCTGATTTCTCTTCTGATCAGGAATAATCTTTACCTCCCTATGAGGATTCTGATGCTGAGGAGTCTATTCCATCTGCATCTCCTCCTGAGGATTATTCATTTGGAGAAACCTTGCATACTTTGAGGGAGCATTTTCACTGGGAGAGTCAAGACTTCTCAGAATCAAAAAAGAGGCTCAGGGATTTCCTCCTCCTCCTTCAGCACAAGCCTTTAGCCATTCCCCCTGTTTTAGATATTGTGGATGATGCGTTTTCAGAGTCAAGCTTGACCCCTGACTTCTTACCTCCAGCTCCCAGTAAGCCTGACAGATATTACAGGGTCCCTGACTCGCATAAATTTTTATTTAGAAACCCTGCTGCTGATCCTGAAACTATTTCACAGGGTCCAAATGGAGTTAAGGCCTCAACAGCAAAAAATCCCACTCCCTCTGACAGAGATTCAAGGGCACTGGACAGATGGGGAAAAAAGGTTTATACATCTGCAACCTTGGCAATCAGGGCCTTAAACTGTCAATTTCATATGCTTAAGTACCAACAACATATTATGGGATTGCTGAAACAGAAAATGATTTCTGAATGTGCAGAAAATAAAGAATTGCAGGAATTATTGCATGCAGCTGAACAAGTTGGAAAGCATACTTTGCAATGTGGTTTTGATTCTTTAGAGGCCTCCTGCAGGGCCACAGTTACTGGATCTGTGATTAGGAGGCATGCCTGGTTAAAGGAACAAAACTTGCCTGATCATGTTAAAGCTAAATTGCTAGATGCACCTTTACAGCATGATTCTCTGTATGGTATTAAGGCAGAAGAGGTTTTAAAGAAAATGGAAGACAAGGCTAAGTCTATGCAAACTGTTAGACTTCTTACAAGTGCAGCCACCAAGATTCAGTAGACACTGGCCTACAAAAAATTGGTCCTTTCCGGTGTCAGACCTCAAAGGGGCAAATCCAGATGCCCTAAGGGTTCCAGATACCAGGCGCAAGACTCATACAGGTCAAAGAAATGGGGCGCATCCACCACCAAATCTGGAGGAGATAAAGTGCAAACCTACAGAGAGCAATCCCTATGACTTCCCTCTGCCTACACCAAGCACTTATCTTTTGGCAGCACCCATAGGGGGGAAAATTAGCACTTTTTGCTCAAAATTGGCAGTTAATAACCCAGGACAAGTGGGTACTAAACATTGTATCACAGGGATACAGATTCCATTTCCACTCACTGACATGGCAAATGGTTGGCCAGATCTGCCAAAAAATCAATGGGCAGAGGCACAGAAACATGTTACATCCCTCATGGATATAGGGGCCATTCAGACAGTACCAGAACAGGAAAAAGGACAAGGTTTTTACTCAATAGTGTTCTTGGTACCCAGAAAGGACAAGGCCTGGGGGCCAATACTGGATTAATCGATTTTGAACACATACTTGGACATTCCAAAATTCAAGATGCTGACTTTGCAGCAGCTTCTGCCCATGCTGGGCAAGAAAGCTTGGCTAGTGACTTTAGACCTAAAAGAGGCATACCTGCATGTCCCAATAAGACAGTCGTGCAGAAGATACCTCAGATTCAAGGCTGGCTTAATGCATTACCAATTCTCTGCACTGCCCTTTGGCTTATCTACTGCGCCCATGGTCTTTACAAAGTGCCTGGCACCAGTAATTGCATTTTGCAGACAAAGAAGTATACAAATATATCCTTACTTGGATGACTGTCTCATTCAAGCAGAGAACAAGGACACTCTTCTTCGACACCTGGCATTTGTGAAAAGGCTTCTAACATGCCTAGGGTACACAATAAACAAAAAGGAATCACAACTGGTACCCCCTCAAAAGATAAACTTCCTGGGTGCAAGCTTGAATACAACTGCCCAGATGGCTTACCTCACGTCAGACAAACAAAGGCAACTGACTACTTACTTCAAACTGATGGCAACAAAAACCCAGTCTTCTGCAAGACAAATTCTGCAGGCTCTGGGCTTCATGGCATCCTGCATCCTGCTAATTCCATGTGCAAGACTGCATATGAGGAAACTTCAGTGGTACCTAAAAAGTTTATGGAGTCAACATTCACACAGTCTGGAAACAATGAATGTTCTTCATGTTTCACTGTTGCAGTCATTAAATTTGGGTGATCCTGCTGGCAGGTTGCCCTCAGCCGGCCTGAATTCCAAAGTCTTGGGTCCTTCTTTAGTCTTTCTTGCTGCATGGTACCCGAAGCAGATGTTCATCGTGCATACAGCTGCAGTCATAACAGATGGGTTCTCCTGCCGTCAGGCGGGTCCTCGGTCGGCCGAATTCCAAAGTCTAGGTCTGGCGTCTGTTGTCGTCGCTTCTTCCCTGACGTCAGTGCGACAGGGGTATAAAAGAACCAGCCTATGCCATTTTCTTCAGTCTTTCTTGCAGTGCGGTGCCCGAAGCAGAAGCAGTTCGCAAGTGCCGGTCGGCCAGCTCCTGAAATTACGAAAATTTTGCAACCGAAGTCTTCTTGAAAGCTAAGTACCCCGTTGGGGAAACTTTTCTTGCCTCAGACCGATGGCAGACAAAGTTAATAATTGTATTTCATGTGGGAAGCAAATACCGCATAAGGATTTCCATTCCCTCTGTATTCCTTGTTTAGGCCCAGACCACGACGTCTCGGTCTGTCGCTTTTGTGCTACATTCAACAAATGCACCATTAAGCTTCGGGCGGAGTTCGCCCAGCATTATTTTGGCAAAACATTTAACTATATTATGTCGTCGGATACTCCGACTCCAGTTTTGTCTAAAAAAGCGCAAAGATACGGACCGACACACGAGGTCCGCAGCCTCTACCGACACCACGCCAAAGCCGAGTACACGTGGTCCGGTTCTCAGCGAGGCATCTACGCAGCCCCTGACTACCGACGACACTTCATTGGTGGTGTCTCCTGTGCCCGAGGTCGCAGGTTCCTCGGCCCACACCCCGACTACAGATACCGAAGCCACTCTTGGCGGTGAATCTCAAAATGTGGACAGGCCTACCTCCTCTCAAGGTGTCTTCAGACCTTCCTCTTTTTCCATCAAGGCTTTCACTAAGTCTAAAGCAGCCATGCATTCTAAGAGACAAGCTACACAGGGCCCATCTCCAGGCCCCATGCCTAAAAAACAGATGCTTAAAATGGCTGAGGATTTAATTACTCTTATCAGGGGTTCTCAACCCCGGACAAAAGGCCCAGAGTGGAGGAAGAATCCCCCTCCTCTGATCAGGGCTCCATTATTTCAGAGCACTCTGATGATCAGGAACATTCTTACTCCCCTTTTGAAGACTCTGATGCAGAGGAGTCCATTCCCTCTGTATCCCTCCCAGAGGATTTCTCATTTGGGGAAACTTTGCATACCTTAAGGGAACACTTCCACTGGGAAGGCCAAGATTATTCAGATTCCAAGAAAAGGCTTAGGGAATTTCTCTTGCTACCTCAGCACAGGCCTCTGGCTATGCCTCCTGTCTTAGACATGCTAGATGATGTGTACTCGGAGGCCTGCCTTAACCCGGATTCTCTACCTCCAGCCCCAGTCAAGCCTGACCGGTACTACAGGGTTCCTGACTCGCACCAATTTCTATACAAAAGCCATGCTGCTGACCCAGAAACTATCTCACAGGGCCCCAAGGGAATTAAGGCCTCCACTGCTAAAAATCCATTACCTTCCGAGAGAGATTCCAGATCCCTAGAAAGTGGGGAAAAAAGGTATATACCTCAGCTACCTTAACCATGAGGGCATTAAACTGTCAGTTCCATATGCTAAAGTACCAACAGTTTTTGTTATCACAATTGAAAAGTAAAATGTCACAACCTGAACAACCAGACTTGGAGTTGCAGGATTTGATGCATAGTGCAGAACAAGTGGGTAAACATACCTTACAATGTGGTTTTGATGCTCTAGAGGGCTCATGTAGAGCTGCTGTTACAGGATCAGTCATACGTAGACATGCCTGGCTCAAGGAATAAACCTTGCCAGATCATGTCAAAGCTAAATTACTAGATGCCCCTCTACAAAAGGATGTATTATTTGGTGCTAATGCTGAGGAGGTATTAAGGAAAATGGAGGAAAAGGCTAAATCAATGCAAACTGTGAAAGGTTTTCTACAGGTACAACCCCCATGTTTCAGTAGAAATTGGCCTTCCAAAAATTGGTCCTTTCCAGCCACGGACAGACCCCAAAGAGGTAGATACAGGCGCCCGAGGGGCAGAGGGCAATCCCAAGGATCGTTTAGAGGCAGACAATGGCAAGCTCCTACACAGAGGTGGTGAGGAGAACTCGCAACCATTCAGAAAGCAAGCCCAATGACTTTCCCCTTTGCATGCCAAGCAAGACTCAAATGACAGCACCCTTAGGTGGAAAACTGGCATTATTTTCAAAAAATTGGCATATTGTCACAAAAGACAAATGGATCCTGGACATTATAAACAGAGGCTACAGATTCCATTTTCACACCCTTCCAAAATTGAGAGGCATGCCAAACCTGCCACACAATCAAAGGGCAGAGGCACAAAGGCAAATTACAGATCTCATAGACATGAAAGCTATTCAAGAGGTACCTACGCATGAACAAGGTCAAGGTTTTTATTCCAGACTATTCCTGGTACCAAGGAAGGGAAAAGATTGGAAACCTATTTTGGACCTATCCATCCTAAACACATTTCTACTCGTACCAAAATTCAAGATGCTCACTACAGCAGCTTCTTCCCATGCTGGGCAAGGAGTCTTGGCTGGTAACATTGGACCTCTAGGAGGCATACCTGCATGTCCCAATCAGACAAAATTGCAGAAGATACCTCAGATTTCTTGCAGGTTCAACCCATTATCAATTCTCTGCATTGCCCTTTGGCTTATCTACTGTGCCCAGAGTATTCACGAAATGCCTGGCATCAGTAATTGCCTACTGCAGACTTCAAGGGATACAAATATACCCCTATTTGGACGACTGCCTGATCCAAGTGGACAACAACCACATTCTTCTGAAACATCTGGCTTATGTAATAATGTTGTTGATTTCTCTGGGATACAGTCAACAAAAAGAAATCAAGGCTAATACCATCTCGGAAAATAATTTTCCTGGGTGCCAACTTGGACACAAACACCCAGATGGCCTACCTCACGCCAGAGAAGCAGGGGCAACTAACTCAATACTTAAGAGCACTAGCAGATTGCACCAGGCTGACTGCAAGGAAAATCCTGCAGGCTCTGGGATTCATGGCATCTTGCATCTTACTAATCCCATGTGCAAAGCTGCATATGAGGAAACTTCAATGGTACCTGAAAAACCTATGGTCTCAACACAGCCACAGTTTGGAAACAATAATACCACTAATTCCATGTCTTCAAAAGGAATTTCTGTGGTGGGCTCAAGCATGCCAAACAAACACAGGTCTCCCATTCAGCAAGCCTCAAGCAAATCAAGTCATCACAACAGACGCCTCTGACTACGCCTGGGGGGCGCACATGACAGATCGGTGCATTCAGGGCAAATGGTCCCAAAAAGAAAAGCACCTTCACATCAATCAAAGGAAATGCTAGCAGTAATAAATGCTATTATAGCTTTCAAAGACCTTCTGCAACCAGGTCAACTATTGATAAGAACGGACAACACCACAGTAATGTGGTACATAAACAAACAAGGAGGAACACGTTCATACCCCCAATGCAGACTGGCCATGTCACTTTGGAACATGGCCATGGACTTACAAATCGAACTACAAGCACAGTACTTGCCAGGCAAGGAAAACATGCTGGCAGACAACCTAAGCAGAAATATGACAGATCCACACGAATGGAAGTTGCATCCTCAAGTTTTTACAGAGATAATCCAAGCATGGAGAAGGCCAGACATAGATCTCTTTGCCTCCCACAAAAATCACCAATTGACCAAATTCTGCTCAAGGATTTTCTATCCAAAGGCCTGGAGAGTGGACGCTCTCTCTTTCAGTTGGACATCAATGACAGTTTATGCCTTCCCACCTCTTCCTCTGCTGCCCAAAGTTCTATTGAAAACCAGAGCAGACAGACCAAAGATGATTCTCATTGCTCCAGACTGGCCAAGACAACACTGGTACCCACTCCTGAAGAGCCTGACGTATTCCCCACTATGGACCCTGCCTCTAATGCCTCTTCTCCTGACTCAGCACAGCTTCAAAACTCTTCACAGTCAGCTAAAAACACTCAATCTAGCCGCATGGAAGATTCCTTAGCATCACAACAGACCCTACTCTCCAAGGAGGTGCAGGATGTCATTGTCGAGGCCAGAAGGCCGTCTACTAGAAAAGCTTACTCCGCAAAATGGAAACAGTTTTGTGTCTGGAATGAGAAAAAGGGCCAGGACCCTGGAAAACTGAATTTACCTCAAATATTACAGTATCTAGCTGAGCTGCTAAGCAGTGGACTTTCATTCTCCTCCATCAAAATCCATGCCTCGGCCATTTCTGCAGAATACAACACTGATCCACCCTTATTCTCTCACCCCCTCTTAAGACAGTTCCTCAGAGGGGCTAAGAATCTAAAACCCCCAAGGAAACAACCAATACCTGCTTGGGATCTCAATTTCATTCTGGAAAAACTGACCTTGCCTCCTTTTGAGCCAGCTGCCTCATCAGATTTGCAATATTTGTCCTGGAAAACAGCTTTCCTTCTGGCTATTACCTCAGCTCGTAGAGTTTCAGAACTACAAGCTCTCATGGCTGTGCAGCCTTTTATCATCTTCCATCAGGACAGAGTTTCCTTACGAACCAACCCGTCCTTTATGCCAAAAGTGGTATCCAGGGTAGCTTTGAATCAGGCCATACACTTACCTACCTTTTATCCTAATCCTCAAAACAAAGGGGAGAGATTACTACATTCCTTGGACATCCACAGACAACTGCGTTATTATTTGGACAGAACAAAGCCTTTCAGAAAATCAGAACAGCTCTTTGTGTCCTATGCTATAGGAGCTCAAGGAAAGCCAATTTCCAAACAGACAATCTCAAAATGGATAGCCCACTGTATACACTTTTGCTATTCTTTTCATGGCAAAACTGTACCTACAGGCATCAAATCTCACTCCACAAGGACCACGGCTACCTCTGCAGCCTTTCTCAGAGGAGTTCCTACCAAAGATATTTTAGAAGCAGCCACTTGGAGTTCTGTGCATACCTTTTCCAAGCACTACCACCTTCCACTATACTCCAAATCTAGAGCGGGCTTTGCCACTGCAGTCTTGCAGGGCATTCTGGCCCCTCCTAGTTCCTACCACCCCTTTCTTAGCTTTGGGATTCTACCCATCTGTTATGACTGCAGCTGTATGCACGATGAACATAGTACAGTTTTGTACCTACCATAAATGTAGATGTTCGAGTGCTAATACAGCTGCAGTCCAGGTTTCCCTCCCTCCTTCCCCTCTTGGGACAGGCCTATTGGCTGACATATCCTCATGCAAACCAGATTGGGGTATTTATTCATGATGTATTTGCTTGCACTACTGTATTTTGATTATATGGCATTGCTTTATTACACTAATTTATGTATTGCCTTTCTTCTGGGGACACCTGACATCTGGGGCAAGAAAAACTGAAGAAAATGGCGTTGGCTGGTTCTTTTATACCCCTGTCACACTGACGTCAGGGAAGAAGCGACGACAACCGACGCCGGACCTAGACTTTGGAATTCGGCCGACCGAGGACCCGGCTGACGGCAGGAGAACCCATCTGTTATGACTGCAGCTGTATTAGCACTCGAACATCTACATTTATGGTAGGTACAAAACTGTACTTTCGCAAGTGCCTGTTGGCCGGCTCCCGAGATTTTCGTGTGTGAGTTTCAGATCCAAAGTCTTCAATAAAGCTAAGTACCCCATTGGGGAAACTTTTTTTCTTGCTCCAGACCGATGTCAGAAAAAGTTAATAATTGTATTTCTTGTGGGAAGCAAATACCTCATAAGGATTTTCATTCTTACTGCATTCCTTGCCTAGCCCCTGATCACGTTTCTGGTTGTCTGTTTTGTGCTAGATTTAACCAACGCATTTTTAAGTGTCGGTATGATTTTGCTTTAAACTATTTCGGACTCCGGTTTAATTATCCAGAAATGTCATCGGATAGCCATCCGACTACCGGAGTTCACAAGAAATGCAAAGAAAAGGAAAGAGATAGACAACAGAGGCCCAAAACCGATGAAGAAGCTTCTCCTAAGCCAGTCGCCGGTTCTCAGTGAGGCACTTTCGCAGCCCCTGACGCCTGCTACTTTGGAGTCACAGGCCGCTACCGACTCCCACATGGAGTTGGCCATGCCGCTGGAAACTCAAGGTATTGGAGCCTCGGATATTATCCCTTCAGATGGGTCCAGAGCCGCTGAGCAGGCACTGGCTTCTGAGGGTGTATTCAGACCTAAACATCTTTACATCAAACTGACTTCAGCTTCACAGGCAAATACTAAAGCGCCTTCCAAAGCAAAGAAACAAAACTCAAGAGCCACGTGGTCAAGCCTCTATGCCCAAAAAACAGATGCTCAAAATGGCCAAAGACTTTATTACCTTGATCAGGGGTTCCCATCCCTCTCCTGATAAGAGGCCTAGGCAAGAGACTGACTATGAATCTTCAGATCAAGTTTCCATTTCTTCTGATCAGGAATATTCTCTTCCCCCCTATGAGGATTCTGATGCTGAAGAATCTATACCTTCAGCTTCTCCTCCTGAGAGCTATTCCTTTGGGGAAACCTTACATACCATGAGGGAACATTTCCACTGGGAGAGCCAAGATTTTTCAGAATCTAAAAAGAGGCTCAGGGATTTCCTTTTACTACCTCAACACAAGCCACTAGCTATCCCACCTGTGTTAGATATTGTAGATGTGTTTTCGGAGTCTAGTCTTACCCCTGACACCTTACCTCCAGCTCCTGTTAAGCCTGACCGATATTACAGGGTTCCTGACTCTCATAAATTCCTTTTTAAAAACCCTGCTGCAGACCCAGAAAATATTTCTCAGGGTCCCAAAGGAGTTAAGGCTACCGCTGCAAAAAAACCCTACTCCCTCTGACAGAGATTCTAGGGCACTGGATAGATGGGAAAAAAGGTTTACACATCTGCTACCTTGGCTATAAGGGCCTTAAACTGTCAGTTTCATATGCTCAAATATAAGCAACATGTCATGGCATTGCTTAAACAGAAAACAAGGAAATGCAGGATTTATTGCATACAGCCGAACAAGTTGGAAAGCATACTTGGCAATGTAGATTTGATTCTTTAGAGGCCTCCTGCAGAGCCGCAGTTACAGGTTCTGTAATTAGGAGGCATGCTTGGTTAAAGGAACAAAATCTGCCTGATCATGTTAAAGTCAAATTATTAGATGCATCCTTACAGCATACTTTGTTTGGTGTTAAGGCAGAAGAGGTGTTAAAATGGAGGACAAAGCTAAATCTATGCAAACAGTCAAAGATTTTTTTACAAGTGCAGCCACCTAGGTTTAGTAGACACTACTGGCCAGCAAAGAACTGGTCCTTTCCTGTGTCACAGACCTCAAAGGGGCAGATCCAGATGCCCTAGAGGCAGAGCCCAGGTGCAAGGTCCATACCGTTCAAAGCAATGGGGAGGGCTTCTACTTCTAAAGTTGGAGAAGACAAATCACGACCATACAGGAAACAGACTCAATTACTTCCCTCTGCCTGCACCAAGCACTTATCCCCTGGCAGCACCCTTAGGGGGAAAATTAGCACTTTTTTCACAAAATTGGCACATTATAACCCAGGACAAATGGGTCCTAAATATCGTGTCACAAGGCTACAAGTTCCATTTCCATACTCTGCCAAAGGCAAACTGCTGGCCAGATCTGCCAAAACATCAATGGGTAGAGGCACAAAAACAAGTCTCATCCCTCATGGACAATGGGGGGCCATTCAACTAGTACAAGAGCAGGGACAAGGATTTTACTCAAGACTGTTCTTAGTTCCCAGAAAGGACAAGGCCTGGAGACCAATACTGGACCCATCTATTTTAAACACATTTCTGGATATACCAAAATTCAAGATGTTGACTTTGCAGCAGCTTCTGCCCATGCTGGGCAAGAACGCTTGGCTTGTGACTTTAGACCTAAAGGAAGCATACCTGCATGTCCCAATCAGACAAATATGCAGAAGATGCCTCCGATTCAAGGCTGGCTCAATGCATTACCAATTCTCTGCACTGCCCTTTGGCTTGTCTACTGCGCCCAGGGTCTTAGTGCCTGGAACAAGTAATTGCATTCTGCAGACAAAGAGGAATACAAATATATCCTTACTTGGACGACTGTCTAATTCAAGCAGAGAGCAAGGACATTCTACTACAGCATCTGGCGTTTGTGAAAAGACTTCGAACATGCCTAGGGTACACAGTCAATGAAAAGAAATCAAAACTAGTACCCTCTCAAGAGATAATATTCCTAGGTGCAACCTTAAATACAACTGCCCAGATGGTTTATCTCACGCTAGACAAACAAAGGTAACTGACTACCTACTTCAAAATGTTGGCAACAAAGGCCCAGTTATCTACAAGAAAAATTCTACAGGCTTTGGGCTTCATGGCATCCTGCATCGCACTAATTCCATATGCAAGACTTCATATGAGGAAACTTCAATGGTACCTAAAAGGCGTTTGGACTGAACATTGCCACAGCCTGGAAACTATGATTACTCTCATTCCCTGCCTGCAACAGGAGTTTCGATGGTGGGCAAAGGCTTGTCACCAAAACAAGGGACAGCCATTCACATTACCCCCAGCCAGGCAGACAATAACGGACACATCAGATTATGCCTGGGGGGCCCACATGGCAGGAAGATGGATTCTGGGCACATGGACCTCAAACCAAATGCATCTACATATCAATCAAAAAGATGCTAGCAGTTCAAAATGCCCTGACAGCCTTCAAGGACCTACTTCATCCAGGACAACTACTGATAAAGACAGACAGCACCACGGTCATGTGGTATATAAACAAGAAAGGGGGCACACTTTCTTACCCCTTTGCAGACTAGCCATGACTTTGTGGGGGACAGAATTGACTTACCAAGTACATTTGCAGGCGCGATTCCTGCCAGGAAGGAAAAATACTCTGGCAGACGAACTAAGCAGACACCTCATGGATCCACAGGAGTGGCACCTGGACCCACAAGTCTTCAGCATGATAACAAGAAAATGGGGATGCCCGGGCATAGATCTATTTGCCTCCCCTCACAACTACTGACTAAAAAGATTCTGCACAAGGATTTATCACAGACAAGCATGGAAAGTGGACGCCCTGTCTTTTAGCTGGAAAAAAACTATCCGTATATGCATTTCCCCCTCAGCCTCTCCTCCCCAAGGTACTCCTGAAGTTCAGACAGGAGAGGCCAAGGATGACACTGATTGCCCCAGACTGGCCCCGCCAGCACTGGTATACAATACTAAGGAGCTTGTCTCAATGCCCAGCTTGGACCTTACCTCAAATACCTCAGCTACTGTCCCACCAAAACAATCAGATCCTACACAGCCAACTCAGAACTTTAAACCTGACAGCATGGATAATGTACTCATACAAAACACACCTCTCAGTAAAGCTGTGATGGATGTCATTTTGGAAGCCAGAATGCCTAGTACTAGAAAATCTTATGTTGGAAAATGGAAGAGATTATGTGCTTGGAACCAGGCACAAGGAACTGGTACAGCTGTGCCAAATATTCCTCAGATTTTGCAATACTTAACTGAGATGCTGGACAAAGGCCTATCTTTTTCATCTATTAAAATTCATGCCTCTGCCATTTTGGCTCATTACAATGTAGAGCCACCAATCTTTTCTCATCCCTTATTAAAGCAGTACCTCAGAGGAGCCAAAAATTTAAGACCTCCAAGAGATCACCAATGCCTGCATGGGACCTCAACTATGTCTTGGAAAAACACACCCTGCCTCCTTTTGAGCCAGCGGCTACTGCTGATAAAATGTTTTTATCTTGGAAAACAGCTCTGCTCCTAGCAATAACGTCTGCAAGGCGAGTTTCAGAGCTACACGCACTCATGGCTGTGGAACCTTTTATCATTTTTTATCCAGACGCTCTGAGGACAAACCGAACATTTATGCCTAAGGTGGTGTCCAGTGTGGCTCTCAACCAAACTATTCACGTGCCAACCTTTTACCCAAATCCACAGAACAAGGGGGAAAGAATTCTGCATTCTTTGGATGTACACAGACAGCTTAGATTCTACTTGGACAGAACCAAAGTTTTCAGAAACACAGAGCAATTATTAGTGGCGTATGCTGCAGAATCACAAGGAAAGGCTATCTCAAAGCAGACTATTTCAAAGTGGATAGGCCACTGCATTCATTTCTGCTATGTACACCATGGCAAGCCAGTACCTAAGGGCATTAGGCTACACTCAACCAGAGCTGCAGCCACTTCAGCAGCCTTTCTCAGGGCAGTACCTACCAAGGACATCTTAGAGGCTGTTACTTGGAGTTGAGTGCACACTTTTACAAAGCACTACCATCTGCCATTCTACTCTAAATCCAGGGCAGGCTTTGCCACTGCAGTTCTGCAGGGCCTCATAGCTGCTCCTAATGCTGTTTAGCTCCAGCCTCCCAACCTTAGCTTTGGGACTCTACCCAAATGTAATGATTGCAACAGTGAAACATGAAGAACATAGTACAGTTGTGTACACTTACCATAAATGTAGATGTTGGAGTGTATTCACTGTTGCAGTCCAGGTTACCCACCCGCCATCCCCCTTTCTTCTGCTGGAACCTATCTTTCCTTCTCTGATTTATACAACCTATGTGGTGTATTTGCTTGGAGATGAAGGTAAAGTTTATATTGGTGCATGTATTTATATATATATATATATATATATATATATATATATATATATATACATTTTGGCTACCCTCTTAGGGGACACCTGACATCTGGGGCAAGAAGAAAATGGCGTCAGCCACATCTTTTATACCCCATGATGCCCTGACGTCAGGAAAGGGGCGACAGTGGCCGACGCAGGACCGGCTGAGGGCAACCTGCCAGCAGGATTACACAAATGTAATGACTGCAACAGTGAATACACTCGAACATCTACATTTATGGTAAGTGTACACAACTGTACTTTCCTCTCATTCCCTGCCTGCAACAGGAGTTTCTGTGGTGGGCAAAGGTCTGTCACCAAAACATGGGACAGCCCTTCACTCTACCCCCTGCCAGCCAAACCTTAACAGATGCTTCAGATTATGCCTGGGGGGCCCACATGGCAGGAAGATGCATTCAGGGCATATGGGCACCAAAACAAATGCATCTACATATCAACCAGAAAGAGATGCTAGCTGTTCAAAATGCCCTAACAGCCTTCAAGGCTTTACTTCATCCAGGACAACTACTGATAAAGATGGATAACACCACGGTCATGTAGTATATAAACAAGCAAGGGGGGGGAACACACTCATACCCCCTTTGCAGATTAGCCATGGCACTGTGGGACACAGCTTTGACCTACCAAATACATCTTCAAGCTCAATTCCTGCCAGGAAAACAAAACACTCTGGCATATGATTTAAGCAGAAACCTTATGGATCCTCACGAGTGGAAACTAAATCCACAAGTCTTCAGCATGATAACAGAGAAATGGGGGAGCCCAGACATAGATCTATTTGCCTCTCCTCAAAATTATCAATTGAAAAGATTCTGCACAAGGACTTATCACAGACAAGCATGGAAAGTGGATGTCCTACCCTTCAGTTGGAAAAACCTATCCGTTTATGCCTTTCCTCCTCTGCCTCTTCTACCCACGGTCCTCCTAAAAGTCAGACTAGAGAAGCCAAAGATGATATTAATTGCCCCGGACTGGCCCCAACAATACTGGTACCCATTCCTAAGGAACTTGTCTCAATACCCAGCTTGGACCTTGCCTCAAAGACCACAACTATTGTCCCAACAAAACATTCAGATCCTGCACAATCAACTACAGACTCTGAACCTGGCAGCATGGCTAATCATGTAATCATACAAACGACACCTCTCAGTTAAGCTGTGATGGATGTCATTTTGGAAGCCAGAAGGCCTAGTACTAGAAAATATTATGTTGACAAATGGAAGAGATTCTGTGCTTGGAATCAAGCACAAGGAACTGATACAGCAGAACCACATATTCCTCAGATATTACAATACCTAAATGAGTACAATACCTAAATGAGATGCTTGACAAAGGCCTATCTTTCTCATCAATCAAAATCCATGCCTCTGCCATTTTTGCTCATTACAATACAGAGCCACCAATCTTTTCTCATCCTTTACTAAAGCAATATCTTAGAGGAGCCAAAAATTTAAGGCATCCTAGAAGATCACCACTACCTGCATGGGACCTCAATTATGCATTGGAAAAGCTCACCCTGCCTCCATTTGAACCAGCTGCTACCACTGATATAAAATTCTTATCATGGAAGACAGCTCTGCTACTAGCAATTACTTCAGCAAGAAGAGTTTTAGAGCTACAGGCCTTCATGGCTGTTGAGCCTTTTATCATATTTTACCCAGACAGGGGGTCTCTGAGGACAAATCCTACTTTTATGCTTAAGGTCATTTCCAGTGTGGCTCTTAACCAAACAATTAATCTGCCAACTTTTTATCCAAATCCGCAGAACAAAGGGGAGAGAATTCTGCATTCCTTGGACGTACGCAGACAGCTAAGATTCTACATGAGCAGGACTAAAGCTCTAAGAAAAACTGAACAATTACTAGTGTCATATGCTGCAGGATCAGAAGGAAAGGCTATTTCAAAGCAGTTCATTTCAAAGTGGATAAGCCACTGCATCCGTTTCTGCTACTTGCACCATGGTAAACCTGTGCCCAAGGGCATTGGGTCTCATTCCACCAGAGCTGCAGCTGCTTCAGCAGCCTTTCTCAGAGGAGTACCAGCCAAAGACGTTCTAGAGGCTGCTACTTGGAGTTCTGTTCACACCTTTACAAAGCATTACCATTTGCCTCTCTACTCTAAGTCCAGGGCAGGCTTTGCCCACTGCAGGGCCTTATAGCCACACCTAATGCATTTAGCTCCAGCCTCCCAACCATAGCTTTGGGATTCTACCCAAATGTAATGACTGCAACAGTGAAACATGAAGAACATAGTACAGTCGTGTACACTTACCATGAATGTAGATGTTCGAGTATATTCACTGTTGCAGTCCAGGTTACCCACCTGCCATCCCCCTGTCATTTTAAAGTTGATCTTTCCTTCTCTGTCTTCTACAACCTATGTGGTGTATTTGCTTGTAGATGAAGGTAAAGTTTATTTTGATGCATGTATATATATATATATATATATATATATATATATATATATATATATATATATAAAATAAAATATTGCTACCTTTTTGGGGGCACCTGACATTGGGGTCAAGAAAAACTAAAGAAAATGGCATTGGCTGCATGTTTTATACCTCTGATGACTTGACGTCATGGAAGAGAAGACAGCAACTGATGCAGGACCCAAGACTTTGGAATTCAGGCCGACTGAGGGCTACCTGCCAGCAGATTACCCAAATGTAATGACTACAACAGTGAATACACTCGAACATCTACATTTATGGTAAGGGTACACAACTGTACTTTCTCTGCCTTACCCTTTGGACAATCCACTGCGCCAAGTTGTATTCACGAAGTGTCTACCTCCAGTTATAGCTGATTGTAGGCTACAGGGTATCCACATTTTCCATATTTAGATAACTTGCTTATCTTTGCAGAGTCTTTTTCATAGTGTCAGGAATCTCTGTCTTGGGTGAGAGATCTCTTACACATTGCTAGGATTCCAAGAGAACATTAAAATGTCTTCCTTGACTCCTCCACACAGGATTGTGTTCCTGGGATGTCAGCTAGACATTGCAGTTCAAAGAACTTTTCTTCCACATGAAAATATAGGTCTGTATCTTAATCTATTTCTAAGGATTTTCACTCAGTCTTTGGTCACTGTGAGGGGATACCTTAGGATTTCGGGTCACATGGCATCTATGATTCTTGTGATAGTTTGCAAGTTTCCTCATGAGATAGTGATATACAAAAATCTGTTTCCAGCATCAACCATCAACACCCTTTATCTTTTCAAATCCTGTTGCTGAGGTTTGTCAGAAGAGAAATCTTTTAGTGGAGACAACAGATATCATTAAATCTAGGTCTCCCCTTCTCCAAAGCAGTCAGTTACCACAGGCGCTTTGGACTTTGCTTGGGTATCACTTTCAGGAGGGATGAAAGTGCAGAGTTTTTGGAGCACCAAGGACAGATGTAAAGATATAATGCTTTCCCTGATCAAGGGACTCAACTCTGTGAACCATCTTTGGTAACTGGCAGCTCTTCAAGTGGTTACAGACAATACCACAGTCATATGGTTCATCAATAAACAAGGGGTGCCAGATCATACCACCTTTGCAGACTTCCAGTGTTAGCTTTGGATATAGCTTCATAGCATAATCACACTATTTTGTCTTCCCACATTCTGTCAGAGCAAAACTGGGTGGCAGATGAGCTGAGCAGGACCAGGGCAGACCCTCAAAAATGGAAACTAGACCAGGAGGTCTTTCAAGATTTGATCCAATTCATCTGGTGGACATTCCTTAAGTAGATCTCTTTGCCTCCTACCTGAATAATCAACTGGCAAGATTCTGTTTCAGGACTCCATGCAAGAGGCCTGGAAGACAGATGCCTTTTCTTTGGACGGGAATGTTCCTGTATGCTTTTCCACCCTTTACACTAATATCCAGGCTACTTCTGAAGATTCAGAGGAAATCCTCCAAGATCAATGAGAGTCCCTTCTGGCCCAGGCAACCATGATTCTCCCTTGTATCAGAAATGGCTAGGGGCAATTACTACAAGCTTGCTGACGGACTGGATCTAGTCACACAAGAACAGGCCTGTTTGATACACCTCAGCATCAATCAGCTTCAGTTGACTGCCTGGATGATAGGGTCTTAATTCCTTTTCAGTACCTGTTTACTGAAGATGTGCAACAGGTATTAATGGAGGCAGTAAAGCCCACTACTAGAAAATCATATATTAGCAAATGGAAAAAGTTTTCTAATCACCACCAGCAACTTAACCAGCACCCATTTAGGGTTAGTTGTTTTCTGGTTATATGATGTTTGTATAAGTTACTATCCTATGTTTTTTCTTATTCCTCTATCAGGGTTCATTTATCAGCTATTTCCGTATGTCTGCCCATGGATCCTCTTTCAGTGCAGTCTCTCTCTAAAATGTTCTTGAAAGGGGTTTTTGCATAAGAGGCCTCCAAGAAAACTGGTGGCACCTCAGGATCTTAATTTTGTGTTAAAGAAACTAAAACTTCCTCCTTTTGAGCCAGCTAATCTGGCTGACTTGAGGTTCTTAACAAGCAAAACAGTTTTGCTTCTTGCTCTGACCTCTGCACGAAGGATATCTGAATTGCAGGCTCTCATGGTGAGTCAATCTTATTTAATTTTCTATAGGAAAAAGTTGTCTTTGAAAATTCATCCTTTTATGCCTAGTGGTATCCAAGTTTACCTTAACTGAAACTATCCATCTCTTTGATTTCTTTCCTGAACCTAAAAATAGAGGAGGAAGGACACTCCACACCTTGGTTGTGCACAGACAACTCAGTTAATATCTTCACAGAACTAACTCTTACATAATTTTGGATCAATTTTTCATTTCTTGAGAAGGTAAGAAGAATGGACAACCTCTGTCAAAACCGACTATTTCCAAATGGTTGTCTAAGGCTGTTTCATTTTGTTATACTCAACCATAACAAAACTATTCCAGGCAGGGACAAGGCCCACTCTACCAGAGTCTTTGCTTCATCTATGGCTTTTTGGAAAAGGATGGATTCTAGAAGTGTTATAGAAGCTGCTACTTGATCCTCTCTACATACTTTTATAAAGCAATACAAGCTTGATTCCTTCTCTAGGTCAAAATTCATATTATAGTTGTGTAAGACAAATTTACCATAACAGTAGATGTTTGAATGATTACTGCTGCAGTAGCTGCTCCCTCCATCCCCTTTGTTTTTTTATGCCAGGGTATGGACATTTTTTCCTGGCATTCTCTTTTCAGGGCTCAGCCTCCCTCCATTTCTGCTGGCAAGAAAGTTCTGAAAGACTTCATTCCCATACTTGTCTTTTAGTCAGCGCCATCTGACAGTTTGGGCAGATGGAAGGTTCCCTAAAGCTTTTGAAACTGGCTGGCTGTTATATCTTTGGCAGGATATAACCCTTATAGCTAAGGCTACTACTGCATTGGTAATTCAAACATCTACTGTTATGGTAAGTTAAATGTATACAACTGTACTTTATCCATAGAGGGATGATTGCCTCATCCAGACAGTTTCCCGGGTGATGCAGAAAGCCATGTATTACAGCATCTATTACTTCTCCACCCTAAATTTTTTCATAAGTACACCCAAATAGAGTATGTTACTTGGGAAAACAAAGACCTTCAATGTGAGCTTAACAAAAGACACTCTTCCTACCATGGGATAAAACTGTGCAACTGTTCCAGTTATTCTGGTCCCTCAGCAGGATGAATGCAATGCCAGCATGCATGTTCCAGACAGCTCTGGGTTATGTCAGCTTGTGTCCCTTCTGTCCTCTTAATTCCACTGGCTAATGTACATGAGGCAAATCTAGTAGTATTTAAAAAGCTTGAGGAAACATTACAGGCACTCATTGGGCAGTCCAATCTGTAACCTCAAGAAAGAATTCAAATGGTGGTTCCAGAAAGTTGAAAGAACTAAGGTGGTACCCTTTGTAGTTCCAGGGAGAAAATAAACACAGAGTACAAATGCCATGAATCTAACCTGAGATACCCAGACCTCTTCAAGCTGCAAGGCAACTGGAGTGCATCCACAATCAAAACGTGTCAGTCTGAAGGAAACCGTCCTTATTCTTTCCCTAAGGATCTTCAAGACAACCTGGTACCTGAGACCGTTGAAGGTGATTACAGACAGCAAAATTGTGATGTAGTGTATGAACAAACAAGGGGAGCCCACTCATGCCACTTATGTGAGTTACAACTGGCAGCTTGGCCATTCAACTTTGGGTATCCTGCATCATATCAGACCTGAGCACAGTAGCAGAGCAGCTAAACTGGTTGAAGGTGATTTGAAGGGCTGGAATGGCTGTGGCAAATCTTATTTTGGTAGACACTTTACAGCCAAGGCAGCCATTTTACTCCATTGTAGTCCAAATGACCAGAGGGAGAACCAGACAGCTTCCTTTAGTCTGTGTCCTGCTAACTTCTGGAGTGTTTCACTGATGTTAGCTCAACCTAGAAAGTTTTAACCTACAAATATAGTTGATTTCTAGCTGATGTTTTTTAAAGAACAGTTTCTCTAAGAAGATACTGCACATTCTGCAAATGATGAGAAGGTCCAGCACTAGAAAACCATATGTAGTAAAAAATCTAGTTTTCCATATAGTGCAAATCTAGGGGCTTGGCCTCAACCACAGCAATGAGGCTTAAGTCCTTATGAGCTGGTTAAACTTTTCAGTGAGGCTCTATATTATGCATTGGTTGAAATAAATGCATCTGTTATTGTACATTGCCTTCCTCTCTCTCTCTCCACCAACTGAAAAAGGCAGCTGTTCCTAAAGTGTGTTCTGGACTTAAAGCTATTTTTATAGACTGCTTACTCCTTGGGACTGTAGTTTTATTCTACAAAGCTCAATATATCTTCCTCGTGAGTCAGTGTCTTCAGTGCCTTTTAATATGCCCTTCCTTGATCACTGTTACTGCTTACATATGGAAAGTGTTCTGTGGTCAGGTGGCACGATGCCAGGGTAATCCTATGGGCTTGGCTTGTAAAGACTCCAGGGCCATTAGCCTAGTACACACCTATGAACCTAAGGATGCCATACTTCCATCCAGCATACCATAGTGTGGACGCCTTCCTGTAGTGCCATACTTCCAACATATGAGCAAATCTTGAGAATGTGAGCAGTTACATAAGGAATGTACAGGCAGAAAAATCCTGTTGAGTGTACCGCTGCCAGCCAGAACTGCGAGACCTCACTTTCACTTTTGTCTGTCAGCCGTGTGGCCTGTGCCAGTTTCCATTGGGTTTGGGCAAATAAGTATCATTTTTTTTTTGTTGCAACTGTGGGAGGCAGATTACTTAAAGATAGTCACACTAAATGTTTGTTCTGCTTTGCATCCAGTCACAACTTTGAGGAGTCTTCCATTTGTCAGTCTTTTGTTCCTAAAACCTTAAGGAGTCACTTAACTTCTCTTAGTATCTGTTTAGGAAAGCAAAAACTTATGGAGCTTCTGTGATGTAACATGACCTCTAAGTTCTTCTATTCAAATGTCCCTCAACATCCAAGAAAGAATCTTAAAAAGTCAAAGCCCTATCTGTCTGTGGCACATAGTAAACTCTGAGATCCACAAGTGTTTTCTGCTGTTCATGGTATTTCAACACCATTGAAGCCTAATAAGGTACAGCATCTTGGCATGTCCTGCTCAATCACTCAGACGGATGGTTTGGACACAAAGGAGAACCACAGTTTTTTTTGTTTGAGAGAACTGAGGGCGTACCTCAAATTGTTGTACCTGGTACTCTTACTGAGGTACTTGAGTTTGCCTTGTCCTACTAATCACTGTTGCAGTATTCCTTCCCACCTTTCCAATCCCCTTCTTTGTCATACAACTAGATGTCCTCTATTTTTCCAGGGACTGAAAGGAAGCCACACTCTGCCTTCTCCCCTCTTAGCTGACCTTTGCCCATCTTGTATCATTCCTCAGGTGTCTCCAGATCTGGCTTTGAGATAGTCTTAGGTTTCTATGCTCATATGTGTGCTTATGTACGTTTACAGCCATTAGCTTAGGTCAAACTTTGGGCATATGGTTCTTTTGACTTTGATACACCAGACAGATGTCCAGATTATTTGGCAAGATAACCTAATGGTTTGAATGCTACAACAGTGATCAGTAGGACATCTACTGTTACAGTACATTCTTATACAGTTGTACTTTCTAAGGAATCAAAGACTGTCAGAATGTTTGTGGTGTCCCCTTTTGGTCCAGGCAATATTAGTTCTCCCTTTTTATGGAATTGGCTGAGTAATTACCACAAGCTTCTTCACTATCTTTGATGGCATAATATTGTACATGGGTGAACTCTGGAAGCTTTCTAGAAACAGCTGCATGGTCCTCTATATATACTTGTACAATATGTATGGATTCTTTCTTCTTTCCAGAACTGATTTTGCTAGAGCTGTTCTCCAGGGGCTCCTGGATCCATGTTTTTCCTCCTTCCAAGTTGCATAGGCTTTGGTAATCATCCTGTATAGCCTAAAATGCTACTGCAGCAGTGGGAATGGTGAATATAGTACAGTTGTATAAACTGCGCTTACCCATAACAGTAGATATTTGAATTCCACACTGATGCAGTAGTTGCACCCATCCACCATCCCCCAAGTGGTGTATAGGGTTATTTCTTGTTGATATAGTTCAGGATGGTTAAGTTACTACTTAACTTTGCAGCAAGATTTTACACTCTGACTGTTGATTTTCCCATCTCGGGGCTGTCTAATCAGCAGTCAGTGTAGAAGTGAAGGAGTGAGCCAGAGCTTTTGGAAGCTAGCCAGTTTTTGCGTCTTTGGCAAGATACAACACATATACCCTTAAGACGATTGCAGCAGTGAGGAATTTAAACATGCATTATACACAACTTTACTTTCTGGCAGATAAGTCCCTGGTGGGGAACTCTTCAACACATATTTGCTGCTCTTTTAAAATGTATATGCAGTATTTCTTTTTTATTATTTTGGGGGTTTAAGCTGGTATTTTTTTTTTAATTTTTATTGAATTTTTTTTATAAACAAAACAAAATTCTGTGCATTTAAACAAATTGAATAAAGCAAAACTATATACGACACAACTATTTACAATGCCCATAACATACAAAAATTTACAATGTATATGTTACATTTTATCTAATACATTCTTTAGTTTTATCCATGATAATTTCTTATGAGTTACATTTGTTGATAAACAAATTGTAACAAGTGAAAAACAACTAGTAAAATCCACACACTATAATCCGCTGTGCTGGGTGGTTTGGTCCCAAGAAAACCCCATGAATATCTCTAAAATAACACACTTTATTGAAAAATCATGTAGTCCGGTTAATTGTTTTCATCTAACATTATAGACTTCTTCAGAACATGATCTTGAATTACATCCTGGGTTAAATATCAGCATAAATCCAATCAAACACTTTGCATGATGAATCAATTAATTCCTAATTAGCATATACAAATCCCTTAAAGTGCACTGTGCGTTCTGTTAAAAAATGTATTATGTAACTCCCCTAATACTGTATAAGGTCCCTAATAAATAAAACAATATTGCATAACCATACACATAGTTAAAAAATAATTACAAAATAAATACTTTTTACAATACAATTCATCCATGTTCTAAATATATATACAAATTATGCCTTTAGTTCTAAAATAGGCTTAATAGATATACTGTCATTTATCCCTGGGTGTACAGTGGCATTCAATAAAATTTGCCATTTGGTTTCTCTTTCCCCTAATTTTTTCCTAATATTACCACCCCTGGGGTTGACTAGTATGTGTTCTAAAATAGCAAGCTTAAACATTTCACAACAAGGACTTTTGGCAAGATGTCTATATAATGCATTAGTAAAATCTTTTATTCTAATGCAATAATAATCATCATATATTCTATTCCTTAGACATCTGTCAGTTTTGCCAACATAAAAACAAGAACATTTTGTACATTTGGCTAAATAAATCACATGTTTTGTACGACAATTTCCTTTCTGAAATCTTATTAAAGTTGATTAATATCTTCCAATATTAAAGTGGTGTCTTCCATAATGGCAAAACATTGATTACATTGTCCACATTTATGAGTACCCCCCATTTTTTAGTATATTTACTGATATTTACCTTCCTTTCAAATTTATTCTTAAGATTAAATCCTGCTTTATGTACAAATACAGGGTGCTCACCTAATAAGGTGCAAATATTCTCATCTGTTTTCATGATATTCCAATTTTCTGTAATTATATTTTGAATATCTTTGGAATATGTACCATATTGAAGTATACATGCCCGTTGAAACATGTTATTTGGATTATTAATAGTATTACTCTTCATGGTCATAGATTCACTAGACCCAGTGCCTAGTAGAGGTTTATATTTTTTACCCCGCTCTTCGTTTACATATTTAATAATATTATCAATGAGATTAGTAGGGTATCCCCGTTTACTGAACATACCTCTGTAATCTAGTTCTTTGACCATATCATTAAAGTCAGAAGTCATTCTAGCTGCTCTAATACATTGACCCTTTATAATACTAGCCTTTTAACTGTAGGGGTGGCCACTAGAATATTGTAAATATGCATTATTGAAGGTGTTTTTCCTGTGCATTTTAGAACAAAAATGACCATTTCAAAAGGAAATGTATGTATCAAGATATGAAATGCCCTTTTTATCATGGTTGTGTGTGAACTTCAAATAGTCACAAGATGAATTTAAATAATTGAAAAGCAATTCTAATTCATTCATAGAACCATTCCACAGAATAAAAATGTCCAAAAACCTGACATAACAGCTTATATAACTGTACCATTTACATTTAAATACACACTCTTCCTCCCCATTTAACGGGCCTAAGTTGGCAAAAATAGGTGCGCTTGCTGCACCCATTGCTACACCATTACATTGCCTATAATATTCACCTTCGTAAAAAATATAATTGTGCTTTAATACAATTTCCATAAACTCCAATGTTAACAGTACTCTATCCCATGAAAATTCAGCATAGTTTTGTATACTGTTCCTGAACCTTCTCATCCCGTCATCTTCGGGAATCCACAAAAAAAGATCTACTATATCAATTGTTACAAATGTTACCCCTTCTTTGCACATGTCAAGAGTTGACATACTCAAAAAAATCCCATGAATCAATGACAATGTGAGATAGCTTTTTATATATAGGCTTCAGCCATGTATCTATTACTTTACGAAGTGGAAAAGCTTTGGCTTTATTGCCAGAAATAATAGGTCGAAAAGAGGGGGGGGTCTTCTAAATCTTTATGTACTTTCGGTATCCCTACAATGGTAGCTAACACTGGGTATTTCACACTTAAATAGTTGTACAATTCAGAATCTATTCTATCATCCAAAAGAAATTCTTCTAAATATAAATCAATCTTATGATGTCCTGTATTCACTTCATTCAGTGACAAAACTTCATAGTTCCCTGAAGTGAGTAAAATGGTATGCATTTTGTTAATATATTCTTGTGTGTCGTATAACACTATACCACCACCTTTATCTGGTTTCATGACCCAGATTTGATGGTTTTCCTGTATGTGTTTCAGAACTTGAAATTCTTTTTTTGCTTAAATTATATCTCATTTTCTTATTCTTACACTTGTTCTGAAATTTGTATAACTCATCTGTCACTACTTTCTCAAAGGTAGCTAGGGTAGTATTCATAGGGGGGGGTAAAAGTGCTTACCGCCTTAAATTTTTTTAATGATTACACCACTGTTATCTTGGAAGTATAGGGCCAAATTAAGCTTTCCCATATATTGTTTGAATTCCACAATGTAATCTAATATCTAAATTCGTATTGGGGACATATTTCATTCCCCTAGATAACAGAGAGAAGTGTTCCTTCTCTATTTTAAAATTAGTGTAATTAAAAATACTAAAATCTCCTAAACTGAAGTGTGTGTCATTGTATTTGACTATATTTAACTCATTGTCCAATTCTTTCTGTTCTGATTTTTCCAATTCGCTTTGTAGGTTGTTTCTCTCCAATTCCTGTGTGTTGGAGTTCGTTGTATTTCCTGTTCCTGCCATACATGTCTCTTCATCCCTAAAATATTCCTATTATTATTATTCCATCTATTATATCTCTTATTCCCATATCCATCTACACCCTGATCATAGCTACCCTGTCCATTAGGTGCCTGGTCCTTAATTTCGTTGTAATTACCCCACCTTGTAGGCCTGTTGTTTCTCATATTGATCCATATCTCTCTTTAATTTCTTACATTTCCTGTCAAACAGTTTTTGTCAACCCATTCATATTGTGTATGAAAAAAACTTTCCCATTCAGTGAATAAGTCATTTGTAATAGCCTCATTTAAATGCTCTATTTCTGACATGAATACACATAATTTTTTATCATTGCATTTTATAATAAATTCCATGAAACTATATCCAAAATTATCAAATAACTTATTACATTCCTGTATGTTAGTTTCATCCATATCAACCCCCATAGGCTGTTTGAAAAACCTTAAGCCCATGGGTACAGTTTTCAGTTCTAAGCATCTTTTAAGATACATGTTGTCTAACTGCAGGCTTTTCACTGTACCTAACCTTTTGCCAAAGTCGTAAATGAGGTCTTTTGCAGTCTTGCTATTCCCTTTGTCAGTGGTTACATTAATTCCAGTCTTTGCCTTGTAACTGTAATTATCAAAGTCAAAATTACACTTAAAAAAATAATCTAATTCTTGTCGCATGTCCTTGTCTTTCATCTCTTTAAAAGAATTGTAAGACTGGGGGTTAACAGTACCTGTAACTGTAAGCTGTCCGACAACTTAATGTGTTTTTTTAGGAGCCGTCCACTTCGGCTTGGCTCCAGAAATGTTAAACTCATCTTCAGATCCATTGTCTTTCCCTCATACTCGTTCAGCCATGTAACAAAGGTGAATATTATTAACTCTAGTGGATCCATGAGAGGGTCTGATATCACGTATGCCGCCATCCTCTTGGCCATTGGGGATGGAATTCAAACCTTTGCTTTCACTTAATGTATACAATGATGCCACACTTTGCATTCTGTCCTTCCTCCCCTCTGGCTGGCTAATGAATTCTGTGAGCCGTGTAAGCTCACCCTTGATAATTGTCATCTCCGACTGCATTTTCTGGATCTTGTCTCTCCTCCCAGGTGAAAATATAGATGGAAGATCGTCAAGGGAATCCATAACACCCGTAGACAGCAAACAAATTGTAACCAGTGAAAAACTAGTAAAATCCACACACTATAATCCGCTGTGCTGGGTGGCTAGGACCCAAGAAAACTCCACGAATATCTCAAAAATACACTTTATTGAAAAATCATGTAGTCCGGTTAAGCGCTTTCATCTAACATTATATACTTCTTCAGAACATGATCTTGAATTACATCCTGGTTAAATATCATCATAAAACCAAACACTTTGTATGATGAATCAATTAATTCCTAATTAGCATATACAAATTCTTTAAAGTGCAGTGTGCGTTCTGTTAAAAAAATGTATTATGTAACTCCCCTAATACTGTATAAGGTCCCTAATAAAACAATATTACATAACCATACACATAGTTAAAAAATAATTAAAAAGTAAATAGTTTTTACAATACATTTCATACATGTTCTAAATATATTAGCTGATAAATCACTGGAACCACCACGATGTAAAATCAAGCAAGTATAATTTAATTATATGGAAGAACAAGCGCTTTCACGCACTTTAATAGTGCGCTTCATCAGGTTACAATATAGAGGGCTAGTCCCTATCCTTATATACATTAAAAACCCAATTAACAAGGCAATTAAGCAATATCTTTGGAATATGTAACAATTGAGTATACATGCCCGTTAGTTAATAAGCTTAGCAGGAAGCATCCCCATATAAGGCAAAGCAAAGGTAAAACATTGGCACCATTTACATCCATAATAAATCCAACATAGTATAACTTATATAAGTGGTGCATAGGATTTCAGAATTTGAAACTTCATCTCAAAACTAAACAAAGATTAATCCTATAAAAACTTTGACTCTAAACATTTTTCACAATCAAATGTGATAAAACATTAACCTAAACCAAATTAAACAAAACCTAACAACCCATAAGATACAATAAATGGATAAGTGAATACATTCACAAACTCTTATGGTATACCAAAAGACAAAAGAAAGAAGAGAAGAGGCAAAGGGATGGGAAAACGAGGAAATGGGGGGGGACAGGGGGGCAAGATGAAAGGAATAGGAAAGTAAGGGGAAAATAAAATAAAATAAAAGGTGAGAGGACAGGAAGGAGTAAGGAAGGGGAAGAGGGTAAAGGGAGGGAGAGGAAGGGCGGGGTGTGGAGGAGGGAAAGGGAAGAAATCGAAGGGAAAGGGGAGGGAAAGGGGGGAGGGAGGGGAGGAAGGTCAAGGGAGGACAGTCAAAGAAGGAAAGGAAGGGAAAAAGGGAAAAACAGGGGAAGGAGAAAAAAGAATAGGAAAGTAACAAAGGGGGAAAAGTATGGGGAGGGAAAAGAAAGGGACAAACAGATATAAAGGTATCAAGCAGACACAACCTGACACTCGCCTCCCTCATATGAGTAAGCCAGGTACGGAGAGACTGTTCAAGGACATTTTTAATGTGAAATTTAACTTCATGGACAAAAAGATAAACAAGCCTAGTGGCAGTTATTCACAAATGTCACTGAACAGATAAATGATCTATTAAGCCTATTTTAGAACTAAAGGCATAATTTGTATATATATTTAGAACATGTATGAATTGTATTGTAAAAAGTATTGATTTTTTAATTATTTTTTAACTGTGTATGGTTATGTAATTTATTTATTAGGGGCCTTATGCAGTATTAGGGGAGCTACATACTACATTTTTTAACAGAACGCATAGTGCACTTTAAGGGATTTGTATATGCTAATTAGGAATTAATTGATTTATCATACAAAGTGTTTGATTGGTTTTATGATGATATTTAACCCAGGATGTAATTCAAGATCATGTTCTGAAGAAGTGTATAATGTTAGATGAAAGCGCTTAACCGGACTACATGATTTTTCAATAAAGTGTGTTATTTTAGAGATATTCGTGGAGTTTTCTTGGGACCCAGCCATATAGTGTGTGGATTTTATTAATTTTGTTGATCTTACATCAAGGGTAAACAGTTCTCTTTTACGTACAGTTTTGGCCAGTAAAGTAAACTCAGGAAAAGAGAGGATGTTTCTACTTTTCCAGTGTGATGTTATAGTTTTCCTTGTGATTGCAAGAAGAGACCAAAGAAGATGCACTTGTGTCTTTGGAATATGTACTGCTATCGGTGCATTAAATAATATCAAAGAATCTGAGATGTCACATTTGTCAGACCACAAAGCCTTTGAAAAGGACTTAAATTCCTGCCAAAAGGTTGTAACCATTTTACATTCAAGAAACATATGTACCCAGTCAGCACGTAACGTTTCTTCACATCTCCAACATTTCTGAGTACTTGTGAGATCAGTGCTAATTTATGAGGGGTAATGTTGCTCCTCTGGATAAACTCCCAAGTGGAAATTTTCCAGAAAGGAGATGAGGTAATGTTGTTAACTGATTTCAGTGTCAAGGCTCTATCAGAGTCTGAAAATTTTAGCTTTTCAATATAACTCCATAAAGAATCTTCTGGTGTTCGTAAGTTTGCTCTTAGTGTTTTGTTAATCTTAGATAATGAAAGACTATGTTGCGGTTGGTCATATTCAGTTCACAGAAACGAGAGTTTACTTTTGGATATAATGAAACATGAAGCACTTGATTTGAACTCGTTTAGTAGGTGTTCTCTAAAAATCTGTATATTTAACCAGTTATTTTTATTAGAATTATACCTAGCCATAAGACTATATTTGTGTCATATATATCCTTGCTACCAATGAATTGGTGCCAATATAATGGACCAAAATCACCATTAATTTCCCTCTCTTAATCTAGACATTTTCTTGTCAATGCTACCGGAAATATTAAGAATAAGAGGTGTCTTGTCTTATAGTTACTGGTCATTGTCTTTTTAAAGTTGTTTAATATGTAGCTGATACAATGAGGGTATCTTTCGATTTTATTTTCTTTAATAATTGTCTTTTACAACCAAAATATCATGTTATTATCTGTAAACATGTCATTGTTTATTGTCTCATCAAGGTTAGAAAACAATATAGTTTCATGCAATTTCTTCCAGTTTGTACATTTATTACTTAACCACTGACTCATTATATTAAGTGTAGCTGCTTCAGCATAAAGTTTTAGATTTGGAAATGCAATGTCTACCTTATCCCATTCCCTACAATGCCAATCATATCTTATTCTTGGTTTCTGTGGATGCCATAAAAAGTTAAACAGAAGTGAGTTGAGTTGTTTTATTAATTTTTTGGAGGTCCAACTATTGTAGTCTGAAATAGGAATCACATTTTTGGTAAAATACACACTTAGGTTCATAGGTTCATACTTGGCTATCTGCCCTAGGGCATTTATAAGCCTAGCCAGAATGTTTGGCTTTCGCCACCAATTTTAAATTTATTTTGCTATGCCCTTTTTCGAGGTTAGTATACTGTGCCTCTGTCTAACAGTGACACAGAAGTGATACCCGGGGTAAACCTACGATCTCCCATCCACTCATCAAGATTCCTCTTGAAGAGAGTCAATGAGGGACACTGCCTAACCTGGACTGGGATTTTATTCCAAAGTGAAGGGAGCCTCTGGGTTATGAATCTGTCCCTCCAGCATGTCCTATTTATTTCAGTGCTGAGGTTCAAGTCTCTCGAGCTCGATGGGATTTGATTTTCTGAGGTGCAGCATGTCCATTAATTCCGGGTTGGACATGGCTTTATACGTCAGGCACAGATCGCCTCTGAACAGGCGGTATGCCACTGAGTAGAGCTGGAGTTTCTTTAACCGGGCAGCATATGGCATCTGTTTGAGCCCTTTGATCATAGGTTCATACTAGGCTATCTGCCCTAGGGCATTTATAAGCCTAGCCAGAGTGTGTGTGGCTTTCACCACCCCTTAGGATGAGAATACTATACCCATTAGTTTGCTGTGCCTCTGTCCAGCAGTGATACAGAGATGATTCCCGGGGTAAACCTACGATCTCCCATCCACTCGTCAAGATTTCTCTTGAACAGAGTCAGTGAGGGGCTCTGCCTCACACGGACTGGGATTCTGTTCCATAGTGTAGGGAGTCTCTGGGTGATGAATCTGTCCCTCCAGCATGTCTTATTTATATCTGTGTTGAGGTTTAAGTCTCTTGCTTTCGTGGCTCTGGTGGATTTGGATTTTTTGAGGTGGAGCATGTCCATTAATTCCGGGTTGGACATGGCCTTGTATGTCAGGCACAGATCACCTCTGAGCAGACGGTATGCGACTGAATAGAGCTGGAGTTTCTTCAGTCGGGCATCGTATGACATATGTTTGAGCCCCTTTATCCTTTTGGGGTCTTTCCAACTGCTGCAGGTGTCGGGAAGGTACATTCCGAATGGGGCGTTGTACTCAATCATTGGTCTGATAAGTCAAGAGTACAGGATTACAATGACCTCTCCTGATCTGGATGTGAATCCCTTCATGATCAGGTGGGCAATGTAGAAGGTCTTCCTAACCACTTTGGTAATGTGAGTGTCAAAAGAGAGGTTACTGTCAACTTGGGTCCCCAGGTCCCTGATAACTTCTTCTGTGTTTAATGGATTACCACCTATGTGATAATTAGGGGTTACTTTGTTTTTCCCAAAGGGTATGACTATACATTTTTTGGCATTTAGCTTAAGGCCATGGCTCTGGCACCAGTTATCCATTTCTATGAGACCTCTCTGGAGGATGTCTGTGTCTGATGGAGTGTCAATTATAGTGCCCAGTTTGCAGTCATCTGCAAATTTTGTCAGCCACAATCCCCCTATGTTTGCCTGCACTTCAGAAAAATAAATGCCGAACAAGAGGGGGCCCAGGACTGAGCCCTGTGGGACACTGCTCGTGACCAGCTTAGAGTCTGACATGGCACCAGCAACTCTAACCCTGTGTGTTCTGTCCTTGAGCCAGTTTTTTCTTCCGTAGTGAAAAACATTTTCCCCACTTGCTTAAATGTTCCTTAACCGCAGTTATCAGGTTATTATAATTCAAACATATGTCTTTCCAATTTGTTTTTATCTGAATACCTAGATATTTGAAAGTGTCATTTGTCCAGTTAAAATTACTATGTTTTTCTAATATGGTGCTGATTTTTTTGTTTAACAGTATAGTTTTCATTTTTTTAGTATTAAATTTTAAGCCTGAGATTTTTTCAAAATTTTTAGAGATTTTTATAATACGATGTATTGAAAAATCTATGTTCCCAATAGTTAACAAAATGTCATCTGCGAAAAGTATTTTACAAGAGTGATAAGAATTAATATCAAAGCTAACAATATTAGTGTAATTTCTGATGTAATTGGCTAATGGTTCCACTGCTAAGGCAAATAAAAGGGGTGAAAGTGGGCAGCCTTGTTTGGTTCCTTTTAATATTTTGATTTGGGTGGACAAGTAAGCCCCAATTTTGATGTAAGACACCGAATTTTCATATAGATTGTTTATTAATTTTATAAAATCAGGTGAAAAATTAAATTATTCTAGTACTTTATATAAATAAGGCCAAGTAATAGAGTCAAAAGCTTTGTCCAGATCTAAACTAATGATGGATAATTCTTTCTTTTTCGCTAGCTCTATTAAAGATAGAATTTTGATGACATTGTCTTGAACTTTCCTGTTCGATATGAAGCCTGTTTGATCTTCTGCTATTAATTTTGGCATGAATTGGTTTAATCTTTTAGCGAGAATTGAGGTGAAAATTTTAGAATCAGCGTTCAATAGAGATATAGGGCGATATGATGTTACTAGTTTGGGATCTTTATCCTGCTTTAAAATGGGAGAGATTATGCCACATTTCCAAGAGGGGAAGCAATTTCCATACTTTCTAAATTGCTCAAAAGCTGCTACTAGAATTTTTAGAGTTTCATCAGAAAGACGTTTATAAAATTCACCAATAATACCGTCTATTCCTGGGGCCTTATTGCTTTTAATGTTTTTAATATTTTCCTTAACTTCTATTAGTGAGATTGGCTTTATCAATTTGATGTTTTGTTCATTGGTTACTTTCTTATTAACATTTTCAATCAGAAACTTTTCTTTTAGAGTGTTGTTAGACTCTGAATTAGCATTGTTTAATGCCTCATGATGAGATCTAAACATTTCTAAGATTTCTTTGTCTGTCACTTGCCTATGTTTGTTCCTTGTGTTGTCAGTAAGTTATTTTATATAGCTTGTATTAGCTGAATGTTTTGATTTAGCTGCCAATCTATGCAGATTTTTTGGGATTTGCAGAGTATGACTGTAGTTTAAGCCTCTCTAGATTTATAGCCCCTTTATGATTCAAGATTTCTGCATAATTTCCATTTAATGCTTTTAGTTCAGAGTTTGTATTTATATCTTTGCTATTTAAATTCTTTTTAGTGCATCAGTTTTTTGTTTGTAATGTTATTAGCTCGTCATCCCATTTTTTCTTTAAATACCAGTTTTTTATTTTACCATAAAAATATGATTTTAATGAATCCCAAACAATAGTCTTAGAAGTCTCATTATTGTCATTGATAGCAAAAAAATGACTTAGTTTAATTTAAGAACCAGTCTTTAAACCCATTGAGTTTCACAATGTAAGCAGGTAATCTTTGCCAGGCTATCAGATCTTTAGGACTGATGTTGACCTTGAATAAAAGAGCATTGAGATCCGACAAAGGGCAAGAACTAATTAAAACATCATGCATTTTAGAAGTTAGACTATTAGAAATGAATTCTTTGTCGGTAGCTGTCTGTGTTCCATATCTATACGAGTAGTGCGTGTAGTTTAATGATTCTGGTTCTTTTATATCATATATGTCTCTGAGATTTTAAGAATTAATACATTTTTTTAGTTTTTTTAGCTGGAGCAGGCAATTTGAAGTTATCATTTTTGGTGGTATCCTTTTTAGTAAGAATACAATTAAAATCTCCAGCATAAACTATGTCTCCTTTGGCTTTAATAGATATTAATTCTCAATATGTATTAGTTACTGCACCGAAACCAGGGATCCAATATGTGCTAGCTAAAGTGATGTATCTTTTATTCAACTCTAGCACTACTAAACATAACATACCATTCTTCTCTGAAAAAGTGTCTACTATTTTGGGCATAGGTAAAGATTTGTTCCACAGTATCATAGTGCCTCTTCTCTTAGCCTGGAAATGAGATTCCACAAGTGTTGTGTAACCGTTGAAAGATATTCTAAGTCCTTTTTAATAAAGTGTGTTTCTTGTAGAAATGCTATGTTTATTTTATTCATTTTCAAATGTTTTGATAGACTTCCTCTTTTTATGGGGTTGTTAAGGCCATTAATATTTAAGGATAAACATTTATATGTATGCATTTTAAAGAAACAATTGTCATTCTTAAAGTTTGTTATGGGCTCGAATTTAAAACAAAACATATCTAATGAAACAAATATAACTATACACAATCCTAAACATGGAAAATTAGATTCCTGGTTTGATGCATGCATCATCCAAACCACCATCTTCACACCCTAAGACTCTCGTCAATATCCATCAAGTGCTTCTGCCTTCATTTAAATATTTATACAGATTAAATATGAGAATAAACCTTTTAACGATATAAAATATGATTTGATTCACAATAATGTCATGAAATAAAAATGTAGCATAGCTCCATACAGCGTATATGAAAGTGAAATATACTAAAGTCTAACAAACAATAGAACTTTATGTTGATTAATCTGACTGAAGTCACTAATTGTGATATCTCAATTCCTAATAAAAAAATAAAATATAAAGAAACAAAGAACATAAACAATGATAATAGTTTATCATGAAACTAAACCTATTATTTACATTTACAAAAACTATCTGTATTTGGCATAAAGTAAGTGTAAAATAGCGTCTGATACTATATCTAAAACACTCCTACTTCCCTCTTCTGTACAATATTAAGGTATCTGATTTATGTTATTGTATAGACCTGCGTTTTATTGATCCTAAAGAGCTTTAAGAATATCTCATTAAATTTCCCATCTCACATCCCTCTCCCCCTTCTCACTCAACATTATCTTAATCCACTGATCTAGATGTTTAGATAAGGATTATATGTATCGAAATATACCATTTAATAGATCAGTAGACATAAAGATTAATTTTAGTCAAACATACCTTCCACTATAGATTAATTCTCATATTGGATATCAGAGAACATCTATTAACTTATATACATTGCAGCATAAAAGTATATGAGAGGTGTTTGGCTTATCATGCTTGAACAGCATCTAGTATACTTAGTGAGATTTGTTTTATACATTCCAGTCATTAAAGCTGAACATACAACTAGTTAGTAATGAAATATACTTGCCCTTACAATAGATTTATAAACTTCTAAACTTTTATACATATCTTTAAAATATCAACATACATATGGAAGATACAGTACCATTCATGTGTAAAATTTTTGCATAAACCATATCCTCTATTAAAGCAAGGTACCTTAGATATGTAACAATGTTTCTTATACTCCTTGAAAAAAAAGTGGGGAGATAGTTTTTCATGTATTAACTACTCAATGCCTGAACTCTAGCAAATCAAATCCTATTCAGAAACTAACCTTTAGAACTCTAACTACTGTGCAATGCATTTGACATCTATAGAACCTTTCTTATTAAATGAGTAGTGCAGTTAACATAATGTGAGGCAAGCTATGCATGCATTGTGAAGAAATAGGCAGGTAAATATAATGTAGCATTAATAGTGTAACTGAGAATAAGTCACATTACTGGCAATATAAAAACTTCATATCAGAAATTGTATTAGAGAAACTATTATGCATAATGTATTGGTTCATTTCTGTCATGACGTGAACCACATTCCTAAAAACTAAATGCTATGAGGTTAATACAATCCAGTATTTCTGTGATTAAACAGGAATCTGATTATTTAAATGCAATAATAGAATACAGCTTCTTTTTTTTTATTAAGCTGTAACTTTTTTTTAGGAGAAATAATAATTTGAAATGTTCTTAAAAATGGCAATACAGCACTGAGACACAATTTTCCTTCATGATGTTAAACAGTGTGTGATGTGAGTTCATGGCTCAGTCTTTCAGTTCCCATGCTCATACAGTGTCCTCAGGGCTTGGGGAAGCTGTAATAACGCTCGAGGAATGGTTCTAGTGAAGCTTTTCAACTTTATGGTGCCAGTACAAGTCTCACATGTTAAAGCTGGAATTTAGTGCATTTAAAAGAAACTGTTAAGTAGGTGTTACAGTCATTAAACATGCTCTAAATAAATAATTACATAGTTTTTTTAATTGACTGCAATCAACTGCTGTTAATACAAACAAAAGAATCTTCCTACCTGCATTTATATGACACACACCCCCCATTTCCCTTTCAAATGGAATAGCTGTCTACTTAATGTTAATACTGTATTATAAAGGGATGTTCTTTAAGTGTGCATTAGCTATATATAATATATATATATATATATATATACCATCAACAAGCTTTAACAGAAAGTATTAGATGCTTGATTAACACTATATAAAAAACATTACTAAGATAGAAACTAAAAGAGAGAAATGAGTAGGGAGAGGAAAAGAAAGAAAAAATAGTAAAGCAGAAATATGAGAAAGAACAACAAAGGAAACAATAAATATGCATTTTTTTTTGTAAAGTGTAATATTTTACCTCGTAATATATTTGCTGGTTTCTTATGTTTTAAAAGAAATTAGTCCATTGCAGGCAGTAAAGGGAAAGATGAGTTAACTTACTTCCCTTTAAGTTTCTTAGTAGTTTTATCACTTGTTATTGTTTTGCGATTAGTAGCTTGTTTTTTTAAACTTGGTAAAGAGATGTGTTCTAGTTTATCTAATAGATTGTTTTTTCTGACAAAATCAGTAGCTTCTAGATTATTGAAGATTTTCTGCCCATCTGGTAAGGTAATCCTTATTCTAGCTGGAAAAAGGATCTGAGCTTTTATGTTAGCTTTTTAAGGTCTTTGATTAGAGGAATGCATGCTTCCCTTTTTGTTGCGGTAGATATATAATCATTGTCAAATCTAATGTTCCTTCCATTGTCTTGGATGGGGTTCGAACTAAATCTTTATCCTGAGAAGATAAAAATTTGACAATAATAAATCACTGAGGATGAATTATTTTGAGAAAGATGGATTAGATAGAGACCTGTGAGCTCTCTCGATTCTGAATGACAAGGACTCAGGAAGGTTTATTACCTTAGGTAGCCAGTTGTTCAAAAAAAGAATCATGTTGTTACCTTCAGTCTTTTCAGGGACCCCATAAATTCTAATTGTGTTTCTTCTTGACCTTGATTCCAGGTCCTCTATTTTTTTTCTGTTAAGGAATTATTTTGCTTCAGAAGAAATTTAATTTGAGCATCATTCTCCATTTGTCTTCCATCAAATTTGTTGACAGATTCGGTCTGAATGTTTTGTGATTATTTCTTTCAAATCTTCGATTTGTTTCCTGCTTTCTTTATTCATGTTTTCCATTGTGTTCCAAGTTGTCCATTTTTTGTTGAGAGGTCTTGAATACTACTAATTATAGTTTAGAGTTCTTTTTTCATGAGAGAATCTTGAACTGAAGATTTTGAGTGGCTCATGGCTTCAGCAATCTGTATACAGCTTTAGAAGTTCTGGCAGTAATTTGTGAGGAAAATTCAATAAAAGTTTGAATTTTTAGCGTTGTCGCCTCACAGCAAGATGTTGTCCTATTCGATTCTCAGCTAGCCAGATGTCTCTGTGGAGTGTATGAATGGGTGTACCTTCGTTGAAGGTTGTGCATCAGGACTGGCAAACTCGACACGTAAAAAATCTACTGCCAATCATTAGTGGACCGGAGTTCTTTGTGGTGGCACTTAAACCGGGAAAAGCTGAAAGACACAAACAAGATAATCCACAATAATATAAGGAGTAGTTATGATGTGAAATCTTCGAAGTTTTTTAAATAAAATTATAAAAATCCTGTCAGAAACATTACTTCACAGGCAGAGCAACAAGAAAGTGCTGTTCTCACTCTAGCATCTTGGCCACGCCCCTCTGGTATTCTTTTTAATACTGGAAGTTTCTTGTCAGGGACCTTTATTTTTAGCAATTAACTAATTTAGGGTCTATTTTTGTGTGAAATGTGTGCTAGCTTTGAGACCTCCACCTTGGCTACAACATGAATATTTACCCTGCTCCTGCTGTTCCTAGAAAGAAAAAAAAAAACTTACCAAAAAGCTCTTGTCAATACAGTGGGCTCAGTCAATGCCTCACCCAATATTTGGTGAATTAGTAGTGAGTATTTGACATTCCACAGATCACTGTCTTGAACCTGTGGTCAGTTGCATCCTCATTGATTGTTCCAGTGTCTGATCCAGGCATGGGAATGACCATCTTCTGTGGGTCAGGGAGACATTTTGGGGGATATTACCTAGGGTAGCTGGGGAAAGAGACCTCTCTAGATATGGCAGAAGTGCCTTATCCAAGTTGGTCTTCATCCAAAGTTTTTCCTGCAAAGCAAAAATAAAAGCTTAATCAATGTTCATCCATAACAAATACAGTGTCTTCCTGTTGCTCAGAAATCCTTACCTGAGTGCAATGTCAGCAAAGAAATTCTTGAAGGAAAGAGGATTCCCATATAGATAGGGACATGGCATCTTCTACTCCTGCATACTTCCAAACCCAGTTGTCTGATTCAGAGAAAACTTAGTCATCACAACTCCACCCCACCCACTTGAAAGAATTTACCTTTTCTCACACAGTAGTCATAATGAATAAGGTGTTTTTTGTCCCTATGAATTGAAGAGATGATATGATGTGTTATAATTAGATATGTCTCATTCCACTCTCATCCCTCCTATTGGATCAGTCTTATGGAATGTATTTAATGCTGCCATTTGACTCTCAACCTGCAGTTTCCAAATGGCAGATAGTCTTTTACGAAGTTTCCCAAACTACCAAACATTTCTTCTCCCACTTTAGGCTAGGTCTAGCAGCTATTGCTACACCTTTGTCAGCTGGGACTAGACTACTAGTTTCCACCAATAAGGTATTGGACAGATTTGGTAAGGGAATATTTTCTTCTTCTATTTGGTATGAAACATTCCCAACTATCATGCACATATCTGGAAGTATATTCTGTTTTTTTTCCAGGCAGTTTGAGGGGATTATCTGTTAGACTTCCTTCTGCAGGTGGCTGCTATCTGAATATAATTTCTAACATTTCTCAAGTATCAAAACATGCCTTAAAGAGTATGTGTGATTAGAGATATGGTTTGTTGAGGAAGTAAAGTCTGAAATTTTAAATTCAGCTTCAGATAAGGAGGTATTGGTCTGCTTCTTAGGTCCTCAGACAGTTTGATGAGAGAGGGAAATTAATCCTGGGATTTTTTAGCCCCTGCGTAAAGCTCCCAAATCCTCTCTTCCATTTAAAAAACAAGAAAGGTATGGTAGGAGGAGAATAACAAAAAACAAGGACCTTTTTAAAAAAAAAGTGAAGTGGAATAATTCAGAATACCTATGTTGGCATTCTTTCCCCATCCTCCTCTCTCCTGTCCTTTCTCTCAAAATATGTCTCAGAAACTGGCTCTTTACATTCCCCTATGGCAATGGATTGTTTCAGACTCTTAGCTGCTATACATGGTTCAGGAGGGTTACAGTTGGCACTAGATACAAATAACCTCCTTTCAAGGGAATTCCTCCCTATTCTCAGAACCAAATATATTTTTTTAAGTTCTTCATCACTTATTCACTCTAGGAGTTGTAGAATCAGTGCCTTTAGATCAAGGGGGCAAAGACTCCTAGTCCAGAATGTTTCTGGTACTAAAGAAAAAGAGCCTTTTTGGAGACTTGTTCTAGATCTTTCCTTTCCTTTCTAAATTTGTATGTGAAAGTACCGACATCCAAGATGCTGACCATTCAGAATCTGTTACCTCTCCTCTCCAAGATAGTTTTTTAGTAACATTAGATCAGAAGGGTATGTATCATCACATTCCAACAGTCACAGGCTTCAGGAATTTTCTCAGATTCTCTTCTCTGGATAACATTATCAATTTTCTGCATTACCCTTTGGGTTATCTGTAGCTCCCAAAGTGTTTACAAAGGGTATAGCTCCAGTCATACCATTGCAGACTGAATAGTATTTACATATTTCCGTACTTAGATTACTTATTTATCTGTGCAGAGTCTTTTCCCAAATACCAAAAGTACTTAGAATGGGTTTCTTCTCTTCTGACCAATCCAGGATTCCAGATAAATGTTCAGAAATCTTCCTTGAACCTATCACACAAGGCTGTCTTTCTGGGTTATCTTATACACACCTCTCAGCAAAAAGCTTTTATGAGACAGGAAAAAGAGGATTTTTTTATCTAGAAACTTTCCTGAACTTTTCCAGTCAATCTCAAACTTTTGCAAGAGAATTTCTCAGGATCCTAGGATTTATGGACTCTATGATTCACACATGGTTGAATATGAGAAAAATTAATGTATTTCTTAAAAAATTCTTGGACCCAAGATTTGCATCTGCTGGAATTTCAGATTTCACTTTTGGGCTTTGCCAAAAAGGAACTGCCCATAGAATACTTCAAACAGAAACAAGTCTAGGTCTTCCTTTCTGTCCTCACACTCCAACCCATTCTGTAAACACAGATGCATCAAATTTCATGGGGGGGGGGGTTCATGAGGTAAAGATATAAGGTCTGTGGAATTCTTCACACAGACCAAAGCATATAACTAATGATGTTGGCTGTGATTCATGCATTAAATTATCTTCATAACATGTGGTTCCCAGAACATCTGTAGGTAATTACTGACAACACCATTGTTATATGCTACATAAATAGGTGGGGGCACAAGGTTTTACTGTCTATACAGGCTATGATAGTTTGAGAGTTAGCTCTACAGCATTCCTTAACTCTTCAAGCATTTTACAATGCTGTAAGAAGAAAACAGTGGCAGACAAGCTTAACAGCACCAAGACAGACCCTCACAAATGGAAACTGAATGAGTGGGTCTTCCAGGAATTGATTCAGCTGTGAGGAACACCTCAGATCTGTTTGTCTCCTTTAAAACACACAGCTGAGCAAATTCTGCTCCAGGGCTCCTTGCTAGCAAGACTGGAAAACAGATACATTTTCATTCCCATGGTCTGGAATGTCCTTTATGCCTTTCCACCATTTCCAAATTTTCTTAAACATGTTTTGTTTACTGGGTCTGGCACAGGGTTTAATTCAGGCCTTTGATCCTTTTTCTAAGGTGGCTTCTGGTAAAAGAAAGAGGGATACCTCTTTTCCCGAAGAGATTCAAGATTCAGAATCTGGACTGGAAATTGCATGGTTTTCTCGTTTTTTTTTATTCAGGTATCTAGTCTATTCTTAGGGTTTTCCACTCAGTCTTCAATCACTGTGAGGGAATACCTCAGGATTTTGGGTCTCATGGCTTCTATGGTAAGTCTCCACATAAGAAAGACACAATGGTATCTGGTCCCAGCACCAACATCTTGTATCTTTTCAAATCCTAGTACTTGGGTTTGTCCGAAGAGCAACCATTTGGTGGAGACAGCAAATATACCTAAATCCAGGTTTCCACTTATCCCTCCCTGCTACAAATTAGTCAGTCACCACAGACACCTCAGACTTTGCTTGGGGAACAGTTTCAGGAGGGATAAAACTGTAAGGTATGTGAGACACCAAGGACAAATGCAAGCACATGCATATTAAAGAGAACCTTGCCCTGATCAAGGCACTCAACTATCTGAATCATCTTTGGACCCAGGGACTTCTTCAGGTTGTTACAGACAGTACCATAGTCATGTGGTATATCAACAAGCAAGGGAGAACCAGGTCATTCTCCTTTTGCAGATTAGCCATGTTAACAAGGGATATAGCATTATAGTACAATCTCACTCTAAGGGCATCCTACTTTCCATCATAGCAAAATTGTGTGGCAGACAAGCTGAGCAGGACAATGACATATCTTCATGAATGGAAATTAGATCAAGGGGTCTTCCAAGATATTATCCATCTTTGGGGGGGTTCCTCAAGTAGACCTTTTTGCCTCCTTTCTGAGCAATCAGCTGGCAAGATTCTACCCCATGACTCCATGAAAGAAGACCTGAAAGACAGATACATTTTCCTTTCCTTGATCAGAAATGTTCTTGTATGCTTTTCCACCCTGTCCACTGATATCCAGTGTACTTTTGAAGATTCAGAATGAATTCCCCCAAAATCATTGTGATGACTCCTTTCTAGCTCAGACAACAGTGGTTTTCCCATCTTTTGGCCAGGGACAGTTACCTCAAGCTTCTTCACAGAATACAGACACACATACATACAAATATTTCAAGCACTTGCATTAATGCCCTTTGTGTCTGCCAATATACCAAAACAGTTGTTCCTATAATAAGTGTCCAGGCTGTTCTTAAAATATCTAAAATAGTGCTTGCTTTATTGTAATTTGGTAGTCTATTCCATGCATCAGCTGCTCTCTCAGAGAACCAGTTAGTACACTTCTCATTCCTACAGAATTTTCTTCTGTACTACTTTTTGCTAACCCAAACATTCTTAGAGATAGTTGACTCTAAACGCCCTATATACCTGAATAGGATCTCCTGTTAAATATCAATACCTGTAAGAGAGACTGTACAAGTTTAGATATTTTCGACTTTCATAATAATTTAAATTTTCACATTCATGGAAGCTCTTGGTGTATTTCCATTACACTTTTTCCAGTTTACTCGTGCTTGTTTTCTTATAAGATTTCCATATTGTTTATTCCATACTCAAGTTTGGGTCTACTGTAATTAAAAAAAAAAAATGACAACCTCTTTTCTGATTTCCTAGACTATAAATTGTTTTATACAACCAATTGTTTTATAACTGTCATGAACCAATTGGTTAATATGATTAGAAAAACACAAAGCTGGATCTTCTCATATACCCAGGTCCTTAAACGAATCTACAGTTTCAATCACTGCATGCTGTATTAAATATTCACCTCTCACTTTGTCTCCCAAATCTCATATGCTTAGTTTCTGATGTATTTATTAGCATATTATTCTCCTCTGCCAAAATGGTAAATTTAGTCAAGTTCTTTTCTCCTACCTGTAAGACATATAATCAGTTTACCTAATTACAGGTCATCTGCATATAGACTTTGGAACACCTCAGATGAAAAAGATAGGTCTGAAAGATACAATCTAAACAAGTAAGGGCCTAGGAGAGAGCCCTGTGGGACACCCTGACTGTAACAAAGAATTTCACTTGTCTAGTTGCTGTATGATGTATTGCCATGTCCTATTTGTAAACCATGCAGCTATCCATCTTATCAAGGGTAAATCAATACCTAGTTGTTCTAATTTATTGATCAGTGTTTTGTGTATTACCCTGTCAAATTCTGGTTAAATTTATAAAAATTACATCACAGCACAATGTTTCATTTATAGCTGTTATTGTATCGTTATAGAACATCATGTTACAGATGGTAATAGATTTGTTTTCAACATATGCATGCTGATATATGGTTTCAAGTCCCGACAATAATTTACCCAATATTATCTTTTCCACTATTTTTCCACAGCATGAAAGTAGACTTAAGGGTCTATATGACTCTGGGTTTGTTGTAATCTCCTTTACCTTAAAGACAGGTTTAATAAGTGCATGCCTCCAATCTTGAGTAGTCTCCCCATATTTATATGACTTAGTAAATGGTAGATGTAATCATACTTTAAGTTCTTGCTGAAGTGTTCTCACATCATTATTGAAGTGAAACTTCTGTAGGCACAATAGTGAGTTTGGAGTAAAATAGAAAAGTGAAACGGAAGCGAGTCTCCAGCAGATGGTGGCACCATTTGGCTGTCAGAACTAATTCTCCTTTTATTCCTAAAGTGATGCTATGAAAAGAGGGACAGGAGATGAGTAGGGAACTGCTATGAAATGCAGGAAAAGTGAAGTCCAATGCTAGACACACACACACAGAGTCATTAACTAAGTACCTCCCGCAAAAAAAAACAAACAAATAATACGAAAAGAGGGACAGGACAGTTATCAGGAGTAGCACTAGTGCCCACAAGACAATCTCTTGTAAAAAAGGCTACAGTTGCATGTTGGACAGATGTGTCGGGAACTGTTATGAAAAGAGGTACAGGTGATGTGTCAGGAACTGCTTTGAAAAGGGGGACAGGATATGTTCAATTCTAGAGACACACACACACACACACACACACACACACCCCATAAAAATAGTGAAGATGTCACTTCTTTTGTGAGACTATAGCCATAAATGATACTTGAGTGTAATGATTTAAAAAAAAAGAATGTGTATGGTTGCCAGGAGCTTATACTATACTGTACCATTTGCTTTCCTTTGCACTTTCTTACAGAAGTTTCAATTCTACTGTGCATGGCAACCATGCATATTCTTTTTTTTACCAATTCTGTCTCCTCTCAGCGCTTTGTTTGGATCCAGTTTGCATAGTTCTTTTTCAATATAATCTAATTTGATTTGATTCCAGTGTGAGGTTACCTGGATGTCACTAGAACAACTTATCACCCCCTTTGTGGATCCAAGCTGTTTTGCATAAGATTTTGTAAATATATCTATAATCTGTTGTGTCTGAGAATAAATTTTAGAATCTACATACAGTTTATCAATTTGTATGTCTTTACTGTTTCCACATCTTATGTACCTATAAAATGGTTTCCTATTATGCTCAATAATTGTACATAAATTTTCTTCAAAATTTTCTTTATCCTTTCTCCACTATGCTTAATTTGTTTGTCCAGCTTCTTTATTTCAGTTTTCAAAGTTGTAGTTCGACCTCTTTTCCATTTCTTATACTTTTTGTCTCTTACCTCAATCAGGCATCTTGTTCTTATGGAAATATATCTCTCAATGTTGTATGCTTATATGCTTAGATCCTGATGTTAAACATTTTTTTTTGCACTCAATTTCTCTTTCAAAAACGCATGTTTTACATAGTAACTGTTTTGCTTCCATACAATCTGTAATTATTCTTCTGTGCATTGGTTTATATTTCAGTTTGGCAGTATTATGTAACAAAAAATTAACCTTTATAACACCATGATCACTACACAGCCAAGGTGGTAAAACTTGACATGAAGGAACAGTAATTTCTTTAGGAACACAATATCTAGTATGTTCTGTTCCCTGGTGGTAGTTTTTTTTTTTTTTTTTTTTTTTACAATCTGAAGTAACTGTTGTTCTTGAACATAGATTGTGAATCATTTCAAAATTGGTCTACTCACACAAGATCAAGGGTGTTTGATACACCCTGACCCCAATCAACTTCAACTGACTTTCTTAGGTGGTGTAAGCCAGGGAACCTTGTTGGCTAGGCTTACTTAGGCCCTTGGGCCGAAAGCCTAGTACCTACCTATGACTGCCTGGACGATAGGGTCTTAATTTCCTGCTCACTAAGGATGTACAGCAGGTAATAATGGAGACAAGAAAACTTGCGACTAGAAAATCATATATTGGCAACTGGAAAAAGTTTTTTAGTTGATGCCAACAACATAGTCATTATCCATTCAGGGCTAGTTGTTCTCTGGTTTTACAATATTTTTGTGAGTTACTATCCTATGGCCTTTTATACTCCTCCATTAAGGTTCATTTATCTGCCATTTCAGCATGTCTACCATGTATCCTCTTTTAATGCATTCTTATGTCAAAATGTTTTGAAAATGATTTTGCATAGAGGCCTCAAAGAAAACTGGTGGCCCCTCTTTGACATCTTAATTTTTTGTGTGTTAGAATCTAACACTTCTTCCATTTGAACCAGCTAACCTGACTGACTTCAGTTTTTTGACGTGAAAAACAGTTTTGCTGATTGCTTTCATCTCTGCAGAAAGAGTATTTCAATTGTTTGTTCTTATGGCAAATTAAATCTATCTAATTTTCCACAGAGTCTGAGAGCTAATTTTCCTTTTATTCCTAAAGTGATGTCTGAGTTTACTTTAAATACAGCTATCCAACTCCCCATTTTCTTTCCTGAACCTAAAAATATGGGATAAAGGATACTCCATATGTTGGATTTCCATAGACAACTCTGGTACTATCTTGACAGAAAAAAATCTTGCAGATCTTCAAATCAATTGCTCATTTCTTGAAAAGCTAAGAAGAAGGGGCAACCTGTGTCAAAACAAACTGTTTCCAAATAGTTGTCTAAGGCTATTAAGTCTTGTTATACTCACCACAACAAAACTATTCCAGGAAGGGTTAAGGTCCACCCTACTAGGACATTGGCTTCATCTATGGCTTTATGGAAACAGATTCTAAACTTGGTTGGCTATACATACATACATACATTTACAAGCTTGATTCCTTCCCTAGGTCCAGATCTGGCTTTGCTAGGACCATTCTCCAGAGGCTTCTGGACCCTTCCCCTTCTGCCTCCCAGCTGTTGTAATCTAGCAATATAGTTAAGGCTACTGCAGCAGAAATGAATATAGTATAGTTGTGTAAGTAAACATCATAACAGTAGGTGTTCAAATGATCACTGCTGCAGTAGCCGCTCCCTCCCTCCCCTTTGTTTTTTTGTGTGTTGTTTATGCCAGGGTGTGAATCATAGCTCTCAACGTCATAGCATAAACAATCTGGACAAAGCCAAAAATAATGAGGAGGAGCAAAAGACCAAAAATAAGGACACATTTCAAATAGTGCTGTTATAAATTTAGAAAGTTGCTGCAATTGAAGTTTTTGTGTTAGCATGAATTTTCTGAAAGATATGAAGTCTGAAAATCAAATCACTATCATTATTTACTCACTTCATGCCTCAATAATTTGCCAAAAAAACCCCCACAAATTTTAGGAGAAACAGGCCAGATATATGAACCAAATATCTGGACATTCTACCAAAATTGGGACAGTTGACAGATATAGTGTGAATACTTATTTTTTTGTTGTTCCTAGCATTGCCCTTTCAGGTCTCAGTTTCCCTGTATCTGTTGGCATGAAAGCTCTGAAGGGTGGCTTGACACCCAGACCTGTCATTTTAGTCTGCTCAGCTTGAGCTGACTGATGGTTTAGGTGCATGGAAGGTGCCCTGAAACTTTGGAAGCTGTCCGGCTGTTATATCTTTGTTAGGATATAACCCATACAGCTAAGGCTACTGCTGCAGTGATCATTCAAACATCTACTTTTATGGTAAGTTTACTTACACAACTGTACTTTCTACATACAGTGTATGTGCGTAGGCAGATGTTCTTTGTGTTTCACTGTTGCAGTCATTATATTTGGGTAATCTGCTGGCAGGTTGCCCTCAGTCGGCCAAAATAACAAAGTCTTGGGTCCTGTGTCAGTTACTGTCTCCTCTTCCATGACGTCAGGGGTATAAAGCATGCAGCCGACACCATTTTATTCAGTCTTTCTTGCCGCATGGTGCCTGAAGCAGAAGCAGTTCGCAAGTGCCAGTCGGCCAACTCCTGAAATTTTCACATTCGAATTTCAGAACCGAAGTCTTCAAACTAAAGCTAAGTACCCCGTTGGAGAAACTTTTTCTTGCTCCTTACCGATGTCAGTAAAAGTTAATAATTGCATTACTTGTGAGAAGCAAATACCTCATAAGGATTTTCATTTGTACTGTATTCCTTGCCTAGGCCCAGATCACAACGTGCCCTGCTGTTGGTTTTGTGCTAGATTTAACCAACACACTATTCAGCGTCGGTATATTTTTGCTTCTAAATATTTTGGTTCAAGATTTAATTATCCTGAAATGTTGACAGTTAGCAATCCGACTACTGGAGTTCACAAAAGACGCAAAGAAAAAGACAGAGACAGACCGTCGAGGTCCAAAACCGATGAAGCTTCTCCTAAGCCAGTCGCCGGTTTGCCAGTACTCAGTGAGGTGCTTTCACAGCCCCCTGATACCCGCTACTTTTGAGTTGCAGGCCTCTACCGAGACCTATTCTGAGTCCGGTATGCTGCGAGAATAGAACCCATGGATGTCTCTCCCTTGGATGGGTCTGGAGCCGCTGAGCAGGCACCGGCTTCTGAGAGTGTTTTCAGGCCTCAACATTTTTATATTAAACCAACGCCAGCCTCAAAAACAAGGTCAAAAACATCTTCTATGTCTAAAAAACCAATGCATGAGCCACATGCTCAGGCCCCTATGCCTAAAAAACAGATGATCAAAATGGCTGAGGATTTAATTACCTTGATCATGGGTTCCCAACCCCCCCTGCTAAGGGGCTTAGGCAAGGCACTGATTGAATCTTCAGATCAGGTTTCCATTTCATCTGATTCCTCTTCTGATCAGGAATTTTCTATTCCATCCTGTGAGGATTCTGATGCAGAGGAATTCATCCCATCTGCATCACCTGCTGAGGATTACTCTTTTGGAGTGACCTTGCATACTTTAAGGGAACATTTTCACTGGGAGCGTCAGGATTTCTCTGAATCAAAAAAGAGGCTTAGGGATTTCCTCCTCCTTCCTCAGCATAGGCCTTTGGCAATGCCTCCTGTATTAGACATTGTTGATGATGTGTTTTCAGAATCAAGCATGGCTCCTGATTCCCTACTTCCAGCTCCTAGTAAGCCAGACAAATAGTACAGGGTTCCTGACTCCCACAAATTTCTATTCAAATATTCTGCTACTGATCCTGAGACTATTTCTCAGGGTCCCAAGGGTGTAAAGGCCTCTACAGCCAAAAATCCTACCGCCTCTGACAGAGATTCCAGGGTGCTGGATAGATGGGGAAAGAAGGTTTATACATCTGCAACCTTGGCAATCAGGGCCTTAAACTGCCAGTTTCATATGCTTAAATATCAACAGCATGTTATGGGCTTACTGAAACAGAAAATGATGATGATTTCTGATTGTGTGGAAAATAAAGAGTTACAGGAATTATTGCATTCAGCAAAACAGGTTGGAAAGCATACATTGCAATGTGGATGTTCTTCATCTCACATTGCGTCCTCGGTCGCACGAATATCAAAGTATTATGTCCTCGTCGGTCATCAAAGTATTAAGACACGTCAGGACGGGGGAATTACAGATCGCATGACCGGCGTCATATCCCTCGTCTTTTTGCCGGATGGTCGTCATGCAGTCATGCAATTGCCGATGATGCAGAAGCGAAATTGAAATTTTTCGTTCAGAGTTTTCCAAAATGAGGAAAAGTAGATTCAGGGGAATATGGCTAAGTGGCTGAGTACCCGTGGTTTGCGGGATTTTAATTTGTCAGAAAACTGTATTTCTCAGTGAGGCTGTAATAATAACTATATTTCTTGTTACTTTATACTTTTGATATTTTATCATACTTTGTGTATTCGTTGTTAAGAAGTATTTGGGCGTGTGGCTGCTTTTGCTAAGCGTTTAATTGCTGCCTTATTAAGTTGTGCCAGAGAGGTTCTTGAGTTGAAGGTGCAATTAGCGGGTCAATTCGGGATGTTATTACCTTTCTCCGAAGCGTAAGACAAAGCTTAGCTGAAACCCAGGCCAGCAGAATGCGTCCGTGCGGATGCCGGGCGGGTGGAGGTGAGGCGTCAGTGGAAACTTGGTTCAACCGAGTCCCAGGGTCCCAGGGAGGAATTGATTGATGGAGATGTGGCTGAGGAGGCAGGTCAGGCTGAGGGGCTTACAGTACTACCTCCCTTCTCCCTTCCTCCCTCAGTTCCCTCCCCCTTCCTCCTTCTCTGTTTCTGTTTCCAGGCCAGGTTCCAGAGGGTTTAGCTTCTGTTGAGCAATTTCAGGTTCTTTCTGCAGGATCTGTGCCCAACCAGTGCTCAAAAAAAATGGCAGAAAAATTATTTTTATTTGATTAGAGGTTCCTCCCCCCCCCTGGGATGAGGCTAAGGTGGAACCAGAGTTGGAGTTTTTTTTGAGCAGGTTTCGATGTTTCAGAGTCTCTTGCACTTGCAGGAGTATTGATTCTTTTCCTGATTCTTGATTGGGATGATTCTTCTCCTTCAGCTTCTCCTCCTTTTCTTTTTTTCTCAGAGACTCTTCATTCCATTTAAGTGGAAAGGTCAGGAGGTCTCTGATCTGATTCAGGAAAAGAGGAATTTTGCTTTTTAGAGCATTTTTGCCTTTGGCCTCCCTTCTATTCTGGATGTTTTCCTCCTGAAGATGTGTTTGGAGATGCTTAGTCCTGAGCTTTTCTGCCACTTCCCTCCTAACCCTCTCCCGTTTACATTACAGGTATTACAGGGTGCCTGAATAATAAGAGTATTAAGAGTTCTAAGTTCTAGCAGAGAGTCAGGGAGTTAAGGGGTGTCAAGTGTGCTGTGGTCCTAAAAAAAAAATTCCTCCAGATAAAGAAAAGCTTATTTTGGATAGATGGGGAAAGAAAGTCTATACTCTTTCTTCCACCAGCTATGAGGGCTTTGAATTGCCAGTTCACATGTTGAAATCTCATTGCTGCAGTCCAATTCTTCTTCTCCCTCCTTCCCCTTGTTGTTAGAGGTGGTTGTGTGGTTTAAGGTGTAGATATATATTATATTATATATGCATGTATTATTAGTGCAAGCAAGGGTGGTTTTTCTTTTTGTTTTTCTTTTTGGTTTTTGGTGACCTGTCTATCATCTTCATTCTGAGATAAGAAGAAGAATGTCGTCGGTCATGCGCATTTCATGCACTGATGTCCTGATGTCGCCTGATAAGTCTCTCTAGCTTTGACCGACCCTAATAATATACTTGATATCTGGACAAGGGGGACTACCACTACTACAATGTAAGCTGCAGCAATGTGTGGATCTTCGAACATCTACATTTATGGTAGGTACAAAACTGTACTTTTTGATTCCTTGGAGGCCTCTTGTAGGGCCGCTATTATTGGATCTGTGATTAGAAGGCATGCCTGGCTCAAGGAGCAAAATCTGCCTGATCATGTTAAAGCTAAATTGTTGGATGCCCCTTTGCTGCATGATACTCTGTTTGGTAATAAGGCAGAAGAGGTTTTTAAAGAAAATGGAAGACAAAGCTAAATCTATGCAAACTGTAAAAGATTTCTTGCAAGTGCAACCACGCAGGTTCAGTAGACACTGGCCTACTAAAAACTGGTCCTTTCATGTGTCCAACAGAGCCACTCAAGGCAAATCCAGGTGCTCACAAGTCTCCAGATACCAATCACAGGGTTCTTACAGGTCAAAGCAATGGGGTGCCTCCACCTCCAAAACTGGAGGAAACAAAGCACAACCCTACAGTAAGCAGTCTCAATGACTTTCCTCTACCATCGCCAAGCACTTACCTTTTGGCAGCCCCCTTGGGGGGAAAACTAGCACTTCATGCTCAAAATTGGCAGTTAATTACCCAGGACAAGTGGGTATTAAACATAGTATCCCAGGGGTACAGATTTCATTTCCATACTTTGCCAATTCCAAACGGATGGCCGGATCTGCCACAAAACCAGTGGGCAGAGGCCCAGAAACAAGTCATGTCCCTCATGGATATGAGGGCTATTCAACCAGTACCAGAAAAGGAAAAAGGACAAGGTTTTTATTCAAGACTTTTCCTGGTACCCAGAAAAGACAATTCATGGCACCCAATACTGGACTTATCTATTTTAAACATGTTCCTGGACATTCCAAAATTCAAAATGCTGTCTTTACAACAGCTACTGCCTATGCTAGGCAGGAATGCTTGGTTAGTAACTCTAGACTTAAAAGAGGCATATCTGCATATCCCAGTAAGGGAATCATGCAGAAGATACATCCACTTCAAAGCAGGTTTTTTGCATTACCAATTCTCTGCACTGCCCTTTGGCTTATCTACTGCACCCAGGGTCTTTACAAAGTGCCTGGCATTAGTAATTGCATTCTGCAGACAAAGAAGCTTTCAAATTTATCCTTATCTGGATGACTGTCTCATTCAAGCAGAGGACAAAGACACTCTTCTTCAACATCTGGCATTTATGAAAAGGCTTCTAGCATGCCTAGGGCAAACCATAAACAAAAAGAAATCACAACTGGTACCTTCTCAAATAATTACATTCCTGGGTGCAAGCTTGAATACAACTGCCCAGATGGCTTACCTTATGCCAAACAAACAAAGGCAACTGACAACATACTTCAAACAAATGGCAACAAAAACCCAGTTATCTGCAAGACAAATTCTGCAGGCTTTGGGGTTCATGGCATCCTGCATTCTACTAATTCCATATGCGAGACTGCATATGAGGAAACTTCAATGGTACCTAAAAGGTTTATGGAGTCAACATTGTCACAGTCTGGAAACAATGATTCCTCTTATTACCTGCCTACAACAGGAGTTTCTTTGGTGGGCAGAGACATGTCACCAGAACAAGAGACTGTCATTCACTCTACTCCCTGCCACCCAAACTACAGACGCATCAGACTATGCTTGGGGGGCCCACCTGGCTGGGAGATGCATTCAGGGCAAATGGGGCCCAAACCAAATGCATCTGCATATCAACCAGAAAGAGATGCTAGCTGTTCAGAATGCTCTGACAGCTTTCAAGGACTTTACTTCATCCAGGACAACTACTGATAAAGACCGACAAAACCACAGTTGTGTAGCACATAAACAAACAGGGGGATACACATTCCTACCCCCTTTGCAGACTAGCCATGGCCTTGTGGAACACAGCCTTGACTTGCCAAGTACATCTTCAACTCAATTCCTGCCAGGAAAACAAAATACTCTGGCAGACGACTTAAGCAGAAATCTTATGGACCTGCACGAATGGAAACTGGAACCACAAATCTTCAGCATGTTAACACAGAAATGGGGGAGCCCAGACATAGATCTATTTGCTTCTCCCCAAAATTATCAGTTGGACAAATTCTGCACAAGAACTCATCACAAAAAAGCATGGAAAGTGGATGCACTATCCTTCAGCTAGAAAAACCTATCAGTCTATGCCTTTCCCCCTCTGCCTCTACTCTCCAAGGTCTTACTAAAAGTCAGACAGGAAAAAACAAAAATGATCCTAGTTGCTCCGGACTGGCCTCACCAGCACTGGTACCCACTTCTAAGGAATATGTCTCAACTTCCTCCATGGTACTTGCCTCAAATACCTCAACTACTGTCTCAGCAGAACAATCAAATTCTGCTCACTCAGCTCCAAACTCTGAAGCTTGCATCATGGCTGACCAATTAATTATTCAAACAACACCTCTCAGTAAATCTGTGATGGATGTCATTTTGGAAGCCAGAAGGCCTAGTACTAGAAAATCTTATGCTGAAAAATGGAAGAGATTCTGTGCTTGGAACCAAGCACAAGGAACAGACACAGCAAAGCCCAATATTCCTCAGATTTTACAATATTTGAGATGCTTGACAAGGGCCTATCTTTTTCTTCAATAAAAATCCATGCCTCTGCCATCTTGGCTCATTACAAGACAGAGCCTCCCCTCTTTTTTCTCACCCTTTGCTAGAACAGTATCTTAGAGGGGCCAAAAATTTAAGGCCTCCCAGAATATCACCAACTCCTGGATGGGACCTCAGTTTTATGCTGAAAAAACTCACCCTGCCTCCTTTTGAACAAGCAGCTACTGCGGATATAACATTTCTATCTTGGAAAACAGCTTTTCTCTTGGCAGTCACATCAGCAAGAAGGGTTTCAGAACTGTAGGCTCTCATGGCAGTGGAGCCTTTTATTATATTTTACCTGGACAGGGTGTCCCTCAGGACCAATCCTTCTTTTATGCCTAAGGTGGTATCCAGTGTGGCTCTTAACCAGACCATTCACCTGCCAACTTTTTACCCAAATCCACAAAACAAGGGGGAGTGGATTCTGCATTCATTGAACGTACACAGACAACTAAGATTCTACTTAAACGGGACCAAATTGCTTAGAAAGTCTGAGCAACTACTGGTAGCATTTGCTGCAGGGTCAGAGGGGAAGGCTATATCAAAGAAGTCTATTTCTAAGTGGATAAGCCACTGCATTCATTTCTGCTACTTGCACCATGGTAAACCTGTGCCCAAGGGGATCAGATCACATTCCACCAGGGCTGCCTCTACTTCAACAGCTTTTCTCAGAGGGGTTCCAACCAAAGACATTGTAGAAGCTGCTACTTGGAGCTCTGTTCATACCTTCACAAAGCATTATCATTTGCCTCTCTTCTCCAAATCCAGGGCAGACTTTGCCACTGCAGTTCTGCAGGGCCTTATAGCCGCTCCTAATGCTGTTTAGTTCCATTCTCCCGTCCATAGCTTTGGGTTTCTACCCAAATGTAATGACTGCAACAGTGAAACACAAAGAACATAGTACAGTTGTGTACACTTACCATAAATGTAGATGTTTGAGTGTATTCACTGTTGCAGTCCGGGTTACCCACCCACCATCCCCCTTTCTATACCTTTTCTTTCCTTCACTATACACTAAAGCCTTTATGGTGTATTTGCTTTTAGATGAAGGTAAAGTTTATGTTGCTAAAAGTGCATTTATATATATTTCTGTTTATTCCCCCCCCCCTTTTGGGGGGCACCTGACATCTGGGGCAAGAAAAACTGAATAAAATGGGTCTGCTGCAAGTTTTGTACCCCTGGCGACCTGACGTCATGGAAGAAAAGACAGCACCTGATGCAGGACCCAAGACTTTGTTATTCAGGCCGACTGAGGGCAACCTGCCAGCAGATTACCCAAATGTAATGACTGTAACAGTGAATACACTCAAACATCTACATTTATGGTAAGTGTACACAACTGTACTTTCAGGTGCTATTTTGACAGAACTAAGTCCTTTAGAAAAGTAAACTGGTTATTTATTTCTGTTGTTGGGACAAAGAAATGACAAGCTCTGTCAAAACAGACTGTTTTCAGGTGGTTGTCCTTAGCTGTTGCCTTTTGTTATACCCACCATTGTAAACCAGTTCCAGACAGCAAAGGCTCTGGCTACCCCCATAGTGCCTTTTTTAGGCAAGGCTCGAAAGTCAAACCCACCTCCATAGACAGTACAAGGTACAAGAAACTAAGGGTAATGCTGCTAAATACCAGAAGTCTTAACCTCAAGATGTACGCACTCGAAGCTCTCCTCAGTACATCGATATCTGTGCAGTGACAGAAAGCTGATTCAAGGCTCCAGAGAGCACCCCAGCACTACCAGGTTATACCTCATATCATGCTTTTCGGCCCCAAAACCCAGATCGAACCACAAAAGGAGGGGGAGTTTCCATATTTATCAATGATATCCACACCTCCAGGTTAGTGGCATTGCATGAAGTATCGGAGACCATCCATGTGCAACTAACAGTGGGCAAAACTGCTTTTCAGTTTATAGCATCCTACAGACCACCCTCTCAAAGTCAGGAATCCCACTCAGCTTTCCTGAAAACATTGGAGAACATGAAGGTCTCTCCGAACACCATTATATTGGGCGACTTCAACTACCCAAACATAGACTGGGAACATTACTCAAGCCCCAGCACCTTAGCCCAAAGGTTCCTGGAAATTATAAACTCAAATGCTATGGAACAACTAGTCACCACTCCCACAAAAGGGGATAACATACTAGACCTGATCATTACCAACATGGGGACTCTATGCTCCATACCAGAAGTATATCCTTCATTGGTAAGATCAGACCATAAATTAATTTCACTGGATATCCACATCCCAACCCCACCCCCAGCCCAGAAAACCACAGTGAAAAACTTCTCAAAAGCGAACTTCTCACTTCTCAAAACCAAAGTGAAATCTTCAAGGCCCCAGGGCCAGTGGAAACTACGGCCCAAACTGCAGAATCCTATATAAACGCATTCTACGGACATCTCCAGAAATGCATGGATCAAGCTATCCCAAACAAAACCAAGACCCAATCATCCAAAGGCAGGCATCCAGTCTGGTGGACCCCAGCCATAAATAGAGTGTACAACAGAAGGAGGAAGATACTACATGATAGAGCAAAATCCCTAATAGGGAAGGCATCTCTGATCAGTACTAGTAAAAAATTACGATCCCTCATAAAATCCTCCAAGGCCAGCTTTGAGAGAAAAATTGCATAGGACACTAAACACAATCATAAGGCTTTTTTCAGTTATGTTAGGAACCTGGGATGCAACTCCCAGACTTGTTCTGAGTTGATTCTAAATGACAAAAAATACACTGAACCCACAGACATCGCCAATATCCTGGCAGACAGGTTCAGTGCAAACCCCCCCCCCCAAAAGAGCAAGTGTCTATCCCGGCAGGGGGCTGCCTCCCAAACATCTCTGATGCTCAGGTGAAGGCTGCCCTCTCCAAAGCAAAAAACACTGCTTCCATGGGACCAGATGGCGTCCTGGGTTGCGTCCTACATGAACTCCAAGAAGAACTAATCCCTCAAATAAAACAGCTGTAAATCTCAGCCTCACTACAGGATATGTGCCCACAGAATGGCGTACAGCAAAAGTGGTCCCACTCCACAAAGGTGGAGCCTCCACGGACCCTGGAAACTATCGCCCCATAAACCTGACTAGCTTAGTCTGCAAGGCTATGGAGAGGATCATCATGGAGCTCATAAAGACATTGGGGACCTACAGACACTAGATCCTACCCAATTCGGCTTCGTCAAGGGCAGATCCTGCCTTTTGAACCTGGTTGACTTCTTTGAAACAGTCACCAAAGCCATAGATGAAGGGAAGATAGTCCACACAGCCTATCTAGACCTAGCAAAGGCATTTGACACAATACCCACTGGCATCATAGATAAGCTATCCAGCTTAAATATAAACCCCTATGTCACAAGATGGGTCGCAAACTGGCTCAAAGACAGAACCCACAGAGTGAGAGTTGCTGGAGCCATGTCAGACTCAAAACCAGTCACAAGTGGTGTCCCACAAGGTTCTGTCCTGGGACCGCTCTTGTTCGGTATATACTTTTCTGAGGTACAGGCCAACGTGGGAGGACTATGGCTCACCAAGTTGGCAGATAACTGCAAACTGGGCGCCATAATCGACTCTCCAGCTGACACAAACATCCTTCAAAAAGGTCTCACAGAGACGGATAACTGGTGCCAGAGCCATGGTGTAAAGCTAAATGCCAAAAAGTGTATAGTCATACCATTTGGCAAAAACAATGTGCCCACAAACTACCACATAGGCGGTAAACCATTAAGTACAGAGAAAGTAATTAGGGATCTGGGGACCCAAGTTGATAGCAATCTCTCCTTTGACAACCACATTGCCAAAGTGGTTAGAAAGACCTTCTACATGGCCCACCTCATCATGAAAGGATTCACATCTAGATCAAGAGAGGTAATCGTGCCCCTTTATTCATCCCTCATCAGGCCCATCATTGAATACAATGCCCCATTTTGGGATGTACCTTACCCGACACCTGCAGCAATTAGAAAGACCCCAAAAGTACCTCACCAAGAGGATCAAGGGACTCAAACAGATGCCATATGCTGCTCGGTTAAAAAAACTCCAGCTCTACTCAGTTGCATACCGCCTACTTCGAGGTGATCTATGCCTGACATATAAAGCTATGTCCAATCCAGAATTAATGGACATGCTCCACCTCAGTAAATCTAAATCCCTTAGAGCCACACGCTCGAGGGACTTGAACCTCAGCACAGAAATAAATAGGACTTGCTGGAGGGACAGATTCATAACCCAGAGGCTCCCTTCGCTCTGGAATAGAATTCCAATTCATATTAGGCAGAGCACCTCATTGAATCTCTTCAAGAAGAATCTTGATGAGTGGATGGGGGATCGTAGGTTTGTTCCGGGGATTACTTCCGTGTCACTGTTAGGCAGAGGCACAGTAAACTAAACTGTAAAAAGGGCACAGTATACTCAAATCAAGGGGTGGCGTAAGCCAAACAAAATCAGGCTAGGCTTATAATTGCCCCAGGGCAGATAGCCTAGTATGAACCTAAGAAATCAAGACACAGTATACTAGGAACTTGACATCTATGATAGCATATTGCATACCTCTCAGCTGTCCAGATTTTCACGGAATGTCCAGATTTTTGCCTCATATTTTTGGTCTAGTCCTCATATAGTTTGTGATTTTCTGGCAAGTCACAGAGATAGATGACCTGAGGACTGAAGTCACTAAATAATGACATACATTTGAGTTTCAGACTTCACATCCTTCAGAAAATGAATGTTAACACAAACTCTGTTACTCTAGCAACTTTCTAAGTTAATAAGAACAACATTTAACATATGTCCCTATTTTTGGACCTTTGTCCTCCATTTTGTCAGGCTTTGTCCGATTTCTTGTTGCACTGAGAGGTTGAGAAGTATGGCATATTAGAAAGGACTAGACTCTAGATGTATCCCAGAGGTAGCTACTTTGCCCTTCATATCTACTTTTACAAAGCATTACAAACTGGATTCCCTTTTTAGGTACAGGACAGTCTTTGCTTCTCCAGTGGTTTCTGGATCCATATCATTCATTCTGAGTGGACAGCCAGTGATTAACCCATATAGCCTAAAGGCTACTGCAGCAGTGAGAATGATGAACATTGTACGGTTCTGTAAGTTGCACTTTTCTGTAACAGTAGCTGTTCAAATTCTTCAGTGCTGGCTGCAGTAGTTGAATATAATTGCTGGCTGGGATATAAACATCTTTGCTAGTATTATGTTTTGAATTTCAAGATGTGTATACTCCTCCTCAACTTATGTGCAAGAAAGTACTGAAGAAAGCTTCACTCTGCTAACTTCCCTTCACAGGATTGACCAATCAGCAATCAGAGTAAAGGTTTAGGACAATGGTTGAGCTTTTGGAAGGTGAACAATTGTGTTTTGTGCAGAACACAACCCATATGGCCTGAAGGCTACTGTAGTGGTGAGGAATTTAAAATCCAGTGTTATAACTAAGTGCAACTTACACAACTGTACTTTTTGTCGGGAAGGCTAATCCATAGCTATGGTCAGATAATGCTGTTCTATGACTGTGGATTTACAGGATGGCCTAAATAAGAGTATACCTTCTAGATTTCTTAAGGAATATGTTTACAACTTCATCATTAGGTTCATAAGCAGTGAGCAATGGCCAATAATGGATGATTTGCATGTGAGGGTGGACAAATAGCCACTTTGTTTCATGCAAAGTTAGGTAGTGATGCTCTGATTGGCTAGATGAATACAGCAGAGTATTTTATTTTCTGTAGTCAGAGTACCATAAGTATTTTATAAGGAATGTAGAATGAGGATTAGGAGCACATATTCATTCTTGAGAAGTGTTCGTACATTGATTGCAGAGGCACATTTGGCAAATATCAGGGAATTCTTGCTCCCACTTAAATCCTGAAAATGAGAATGTTTTTGTTTTAGTTTCTTTGAGCTGTCACTGCCACTCATGGAATCTGTGTATCTTAGTTTGAAGCCCTATCTCCTCACAGACTCCCAATAAGTATACATGTGGAGGATATGCAGTGGGCATGGTGCAGGTCTACTAACCATCTCCATGAGTAATTTAAGTCTGCCAGTGTCCCTGTCTCTGCTGACAGGCACTTGCTGAAAAATTCCAGGCCACTACCTGAAACTGGTATAACACATATTTTCCATACATGTGACACATCCCTTCCCTCCGCCGAGACTGATGAGTCCCCTTCATTTGTCTCCCATCTCTACCAGCTGCAACAGACATCCAAGTTACTAGCTGTACTCAGGTTGTCTAATACATAGTTTAGGTTTTATCCCTTTGTATCAGTGGAGTTATCTATAATTTTGATATGTCTGCCTCTTCATTGCAATTGAGGTTGTGAGAAGGTACAACATCTTTGGTTTCTGAATTATCATAATCATTGGTTGGTAATCCATAGGCTGTGAGCATTTGCACCAGCTTTGTGTGAGTGTTTACTCAGGAATACCATCCACCATCATTTGAATTGCTCAGTAACCCATATTACAGAGAAAGCCACTCTCTAGTCTTATAGTAGTAAGCAACCTATTTATTTTGTGTTGCATGAGATTTGGAAACACTAGTCATAAAGGAACCTTACCAAACCATTGGAAGAGAGCCATAGCATCTAAGAGTTCATTACTTGTTTTGCTGAAGGTTATATGGCTAAAACAAATAGGATCATAGGAAATTACTAGGCTATTGACCTGGAGGTCATTTCAAGCTTAGCTGTTGCCACAGAAATGTTAGTTAATACCCAAGATTGCATTTAGTAATGACTGCCCATGTCCAGAAGAGTTCTGGGCACTATTCCCAGTAAGAATTTATGGTGCCCCACGCACTCATCCAGGTTTCTTTTGAACAGCGTCATGGAAGTGCTCAAATACACATGAATAGGTAGTCTATTCCAAAGACACGGGAGTCAATGGGTGATAAATCTGTCTCTCCATCATGTTCTATTTAAGTCACAGGTCATATTTAGGTCCCTGGAATGGGTGGCCCTAGTCCCATTTGATTTACGGATATGCAGCAAGTTTATTAGGCTTGGGTCTGAGGTTGTTCTGTAAGCCAGACATACGCCTCCCCTAGGAAGTCTATATGATACAGAGTAAAGTGATAAGGACTTTAGTTTGTCTGTGTACGGCACATGCTGGAGTCCTTTGATTTTCTTTGTTAGAAACCTTTGATGTGTCTCCAATTTCTGCAGATGCTTTGTAAGGTGCATGCCAAATGGGGTGTTATACTCAATTATGAGCTGGACTAGTGCCGACAATAGAGAGGTTATAATCTCTTTTGCTCTCAAGGTGATGGCTTTAATAATTAAGTGTGCTACATAGAAAGCCTTCCTTACTACAGTAGACACATGGTGGTCGAAGTTAAAGTTGCGATTAGCTTGTGATTCTAAGTCCCTTACCACTTCGTGGGTATTTAGGATATTGTTTATTTGATAGTGTGAAGGGACATTGTGCTGAAGGGAATGATGATTGCATTTCTTTGCATTCGGTTTGAGACTGTGACTAAGACGCCAGTCGGTCTGCATAAGACCCTCCTGGATTATACTGACATCATTTGGAGATTCAGTAATTCCACCCAGTTTGCAGTCATCTGGAAACTTGCTCAGCCATACCCCTTAGTTTTGACCTGAACTACTGAGAAGTATATGCCAAACAGTATGAGGCCCAGCACTGATCACTGTGGTACCCCACTGGTTGATGTGGAGTCTCCACCTTTGATAGTGTGTGTCCATTTTTTGAGCCAGTTAGCAACCCATCTTACAATGAAAGGGTTTACATTTAGTTTGCCAAGTTTATTGGTAATGCCTGAGTGTGGGAGTGTGTCATAACCCTTTGCCAAGTCAAGGTATGATGTGTGCACAGATTTGCCCTCATCAACGGCCCTGGTTATATTTTCAAAAAATCCACAAGATTTAACAGCAGCATCTGCCCTTGACAAAGCCGAATTGGGTAGGATGCAGGGTTTGGAGGTTGCCTATGTCTCTATTTATGAGGTCCATAATGATATTTTCCATTGCCTTACAGACGAGGCTGGTCAGGCTTATGGGTCTGTAATTCCCCGGGTCTGTTGCTAAGCCACTTTTGTGGAGGGGAATAACTGATGGTGTTCTCCATTCTGCAGGAACAAAGCTTGTGGTTAGATTATGATTGAAAAGGGTAATTAATGGTGATGCTAGTTCATATTTTAACCTGTTTATAAGACAGCCTGGGATGCTGTCTGGTCCCATAGAGGCCGAGTTTTTTTTTTGCCTTGGACAAAGCTTTGATGACCTCTTCTTCAGATATGTAGGGTGGGGGAGGGTTTGGGACAAGGTTTGTGATAGATTTGGAGGGGATAGGGAGGTGAAATTTTTGCCAAACCTATCCACTATCAGGCTTGTTATCTCTGTGGGGTCAGTGTGTGTGATACCAGTGGTCACTAGTTCTGCACATGCTTGGGTTCTACCTTTTAGGCTGTGTATATAGCCGTAAAAGGCCTTATGGTTATCCTTGGCTGTGCTAGCTATTTTTTTTCAAAGATGCCCTTAGATGATTTGACAACTTGTGTTATTTGCCTGTTGAGGCTGAGGAGGGTGCTTTTTATTGTTGGGGTCTCGCCTTTGTTTTCATGAACAGCAACTTTGTGCATTTATTGTAAAGTTTGTTGATGCTGGATGTCCATCATGGTGGCTTGTTTTTACTTAGGGCTCTGGCTTTGATTCTTGTGCAGCCAAGTCTATACACTTACACAAGTGATTGTACAGGGCTTTAGTGTAAGCTTGGATGTAGTTACCACTTCCAGCTGGGGATGGGTCTTGGAATGCATTTATACCTTCAACTAGGAGGGTATAATTTGCCTTGGTGAAGTTTATTTAGTCTGAGTTTGCCTTTTGTGTGTTCTTTTGTTAGTGTCAGTTTGAAGGTGAATTATTTGTGGTCAGATTTAACTAATGATGGTCTGACAGTTGTGGTAGTGCATTTGTTTGCCATGTTAATGAGGACCAGATCTAGTATGTTGTTCCTCTTGTTGGGGTATGAGCAATTTGTTCCATGGCATTTGGTTAACAAAGTCGAGGAACTTTTTCAGTAACTGGTTTGGGCTAGAGTAGGTTTCCCAGCTGATGGTGGGATAATTTAAATCCCCCATAACCAGAGTGTTCAGTAATATTTGGATTGTCTCCTGTTTCGTCAAATAGACTTTGTGCGTATCATGACCCATGGAGGGGGATCTATAACTGGCTATGACTTGAATGGGGGTCTTACCCACTGTAATCTGAATTTAGAGTAACTCCATGGAGTTGTCCAGTCTAACTAAATGGGAGGTGAATTTTTCTCTAGTATAGATAGAAACACCACCACTTTGGTTCTCTTCACGCATTCATTTTGCTGTCTAAAGGTGTGGAAGGCATTGCAACCTTGCAGGGCAGTGTACTCTCTGAGGCCTTGAACCAGGTTTCTGTGACGGCACAGATATCTACATCTTCCAGTGATAGAGGTGCTTCCAGGTTGTGCAGTTTTTGGTTTAAGCTCCAAGAGTTTAGCAGCATGATTCTTATTTTGTTATGATTGGCAGATTTCACATTGCTAAGTTTGTTTTTGAAACTTTGTCTAAAAAAGGCACTATAGGGGGAGGCAAGATCCTTTGCCAGCAGCCAAAAGCCTTGAGTTGCCAGGTGCAAACCATGTCTGGCAAAGCAGCAAGGTTTGTCGACCATAGCTTCCCAGGCTGACAGCAATTGGATCCCCTTTGAATAACACCAAAAACTAAGTCAATTATTGAAATCAATCATTTTTTTGTTTATACTGTGGCGGCATTCTAGGTGAGGTTGGTATGCTGCTCAAGGCTATGGACATACCTGCCTGGGACATGTACTCAGAGAATTCAATCATATCTCCCTTCATGTAATCCAGTGAGGCACATCTTAGGTTGTTCACTCCAATATGATCTATGACATAGTCATAATGGTACTTGTTGCTGAGAGACGAGTGCATGCGTGATCTGACGAATCCTGGCACCGGACAGGCAGCTGACTGTGACTTTCTCCTTGCCCAGCCTGGTGAGTTGGACAATCGTGTGTCTCACTATTGAGTCTCCAATGACTAGAAAATGTGTTTTTTGAGTGTTATGCCTTATGGATTTGGTAGGTGAGACACTGGTGTTGCTATGTGTCATGGGTGCTGTGAGAACTGTGTTAGTTGTAGCAGCCTTGTGTTTTGGAGGTCTCTGGTGTCTCAGTAGGTTTGTTGAGAGAACATCTGTATATGTTGATTTTTGTGTTAGATGCGTACGAGTAGTGGTATTATGTGCATTTGCAGTGGTGGGTGGGTTGACAACTTCTTCCATGTTACTGTTTTCAGTGTGAGAGAACATGGATTCAAGATTCTTGGTGTAGATACAGTTCTTAAATTCTAGTATAGAGTGAGTTATTAGTAGAGATTTCTCAGTGTACATAAATTGTTACACTGCCTCAAGAGACCCAAGTCAACAAGGTTGGGAGGAGAAACAAGGGTGGTCCAACTGTCCATAATGCTAGGTTGAAGACTATTGTCACTAGGGTGCTTTTCAGGATCGATCAAGGAGGAGCTCACTGGATGGATCCTTCTGCCTGCCCTTTTTTTTTTTGGTAATTTAATAGGTTTCAACTGACTAGCGATATTTCTTTGACCGGGTAAGTAGTAAGGATGAGGGCTACACTAACGTGCTACAGCTGTATCTAAAGAAAAAAACATTGAATTAATCTGTCTGGCTATGGTGAACAATTGCATGGCAGTGTGCTATGCTACATGATTCACAATCAAGCAGAAACCTGCCAAAATGGAGACTTAAATACCAGAGGCTAAAAACTTGAAAAAAAATTTAAAAGGACCAATGAGGATGTTTATTCCAAAACCTAAACCAACCACCCTTCACCAGACAGGTTTCAATCAGCATAATCCTCTCACTAGAGTGCAGAAAGGCCCCTTTCAATCCAAGATGGCCTAGAAAATGTGCTCAGAGCAAACAGCCACTACAAACAGACACAGATGCAGCAAACCTGTATCTGGACTATGCTATAGCTATTGGCTACCCTAGTTTCAGCGGGAGCCACTAGAAAATGTTTAGCACAACAGAAAAATAGCAGTGTGACACTAAGAAATATTCAAAACAGCAGAAACTCAGCAAGGAGACTCTAAAAAAATGTTTTAAACAGCTAACAAATCAGTTATTATAACTGATTTAACTGATATAATAGGAGAGGTAACAAGCGATGCACTTGTTATGTAGTACAGAGGAGGAAAATCTCTCTGATATTGAAAATCCTATGCAAGTAGTGGCATATGTACTGTGACCAGGCAGTTTTTCCATTTATATAAAATGCCAAGTCACTTTAGGGGTGCAGGTATGGATGTAGAAGGCTTTCCTTGTCTGTGCTTTGACCTTGCTACCACTTGGCACATGCGTGAGGTTTCAAATGAAGAGCATACTTTTCTGCTTTACTGTTATTTAACTGCTTTATAAATGCCATTTTATTTGATTGCATTACTAATGACACTATCATTAACTAGATATTTGCTAAACTTTTCAAAGCATATATGCCCAGTATTAAGGCATGACCACTGCAAATCAAAGCATGCATTTTGCAGTGGAGCCCATTCTTGTGCAAACTATTTTGTTAGACTCTCCAAGTTTCTCACAAAGCACATGAGCGTTTCCCCATGTATCAGAATTCATCTATGTTTTACAAAATCTCTCCCTGTGTCCAAAAGATAACGTGTTTAGAGCAACACAGCAGAAAGCTTTAAACTAGTTGACAGCATGATGCCACTTGTGTGTGCATAATCAATAATCCATTGAATGACATATTACATTCAGGACAGGGGATATGATATCTTTAAAGGCAATTTTTTTTCTTTACCTACACAAATATCAACTCATTGTGCAATGTCAGGTTATTGGATGTTTAATACAAGTAGTTGAAATCATGTAATGGACTTTGAGCCCCAATACCCTGCTCTTGGAAACAATTGTATAGCAGCTGTTTCATTATTTCATTATATTTATAATGAGCCCTACTACACCATACTTGGAAACAATTGCATAGCAGCTGTTTCATTATATTAATAATAAGCTCCATCACTCTTTGAAGTTGCACACAAAGCAATATTATTAATGATTCATTGTTTGAGTCCTACCAGGTTTGAAGTTTGACTTGTCATAAATTAACTGTGATTTTTATCAGCTCGCCCAGTATACCTCTGCCAAAACTTTGTTATGCTTTGCCACTGTTGAAACTGTAATTCAGTAATCCAGCACAGTGATGCACTACAGTATTGAACACATTTCCGTCTAAAAGAATTCACATTTACAATTATATGCCCTAACTTAAGATGAGGTCAATGGCATCTTTTTTCTGTACATGCAACTCCTATTACAATCTTAAAATACAGCAGGGTATACTTGCATGTGCTATGTTCAGTTTAATACAGCTTTGCTCATATTGTGGCAACGCACTGCAGTTAAAATTACTTTCGATCATATGAAACAGTGTTTTAATGGGTGTTTCATCAGCCCAAAGCTGGATAAAATCTCCTTTTCAAATTGTCTGTTTTTTTCCATTATCTGCTCTCTCTTTCAGTACCATCTGTCAAACAGTCACACATTAACTCTCACTATTTACTATTGATCATGCTTTTTTTTTTGTTTGTTTGAGATTAGTTGTTTAAAGCAATTTGTTAGATTTTTTTTCAGATGGTTTACAATTTTACTTTACCTGTACAGAAACACTGGCACTGGCCATGTATGTCTAATTATGTCACCGAGTCATAGGACGGGTTGCAGTCCTTTTTACTAGATATGCCGCCTGTGACAACAGAGACCTGGCCCAGCAATCAAGGACCCTCAATCCTCACCACTAACACCAAGGAGGGCATCTCATATAAGAAGAAAGGATAACAAATACACACAGTAAAATACCATTTCCCTTAAGTGCACACAGAGATCACAGTCAGTCTGGGGCTGGTTGCTCCCTTGCTCTCCAGGTCCCCAATAAGACTCCCCACTGGCACAGCTATAGGATCCAGATCTCAGCCTAGCTGGCAAGCTAGACTCCAGTACTCTCTCCCACCAGTGCTTCGTGTCCCTGCCCAGGTAGCTGACACACCACATACACTTTGAGATGAGTATTTACACAACTTCACAGACACTCCTGGGAAAGGCTGACACAGGTTCTCCAGCTGTGCCCCTTTACCCAGACTATACAGTAGTAATTTCTGCCACCACCAGCTAATACTTATCAGCTACCCAAAGGCCCTTAAAAGGGTGTCCAATTATTACTGTGCAATATTAGTATCCAGTTGATAATGTAACTATTCAGTCTAGGGCTTATTAGAGTGGCTTATTACAATAAACTCTATAAATATGCAATGTACTCTAGAGTTTGCATATCTCTACACAAACCAGCCACAGGTAAAGGTTTTTAAACATATTTAATAATAAATAATTAAAACACAAGACAATTCTACTACACCACAGTGATTTGTAAGAGTTCAGAGATCACACAGAAACTTAAAACAATACAGTAGGAAAGTTCTGTTATAACAGAAAAATACTTGTCTAACTTTCTTCTAAGTTCCTAGCTATTACTACAAGAAAACATATTTCTAAGACACTATTTACATAAGACAACTGGCAGAGTGCTGATAACTGGGGTATCAAGATCAAAATGCTCACATTCTCTCACTGAACAATGGTTTTTAAACTCACTAACAAACATCTTTGTTAGGCCCTCCTAAAATACATCATTTTGACATTTAGGTTTTCCCAGTATACACATTACATCATTTTGACACTTAGTCTGGAGTTCCCAGGCCAACAAACTGCATTATTTAGCAATCTAACACCTGCTCAAGAAACTACAACAATAAAAGACATTTCACATGTACACTCTAGCAATTATTCCTTAAGTTAAGACAATAGAAAGTATGTGTTCAGCCAGCTGCTTTGGCACCACTATTTAGATAATTTTACTTCAAAGAACATTTGAAATGCATGGCTTAGTTTTCCTTACAGCAGATGGCAATGTTTCTATAATCTTGAAGTTCACATTTAAGAACACAAGCTTGTATTTTACATTTATATATACAAACGATAGAATTATGTATCAAATTATATTTGACTAGGCTGGCAGCCTTCGTCCATCTTTCCCCAATCTTCACATCTATTCCTCCCTGGAGAACTCAATCTAGTTTTTCAAGTGACCCTTGAGAAATGCTGCTTGAGAGGGTTAGGTCTATCTGGGTGTACCTCACCCCGTTCCCTGTCTTGAGAGCCCATCTGCATTGGCATTGCTACTCCCACTGCGGTGCTGCACTGACATATCATATGCTTGCAACCCCAGGCTCCATCTTAGCAACTTGGTATTTTGCTGACTGGCTCTGTTTAACCATTTTAGTGGGTTGTGATCTCTCATTACAGTGAATTTTCTTCCATATAGATAAGGCTGAAGTTTCTGCAATGCCCACACTTTAGCTAGACATTTCTACAGCTGCATAGCATTCCTCCCTGGGTTGGAGCCTAAGACTGAGATAAACCACTGGGTGCTCTTCCACTCTGGAGAAATCTGGCTAAGTACAGCCCCCACCCCATGGTTCGAAGCATCCACTTGCACAACAAATTATTTGCTGTAATCTGGACTGGGTAACACAGGGGGTCCTCACAAAGGGGAAATGCCTGCTCACATGCTAGGGTCCACACTACCTTATCTGGCCTGTTCGTCCTTGTCAGGTCTGTCAGGGGAGCAGCTATGGTACTATAACTGGGGAGGAACTTTCTTTAGTACCCTGCTGTCCCTAAGAATGCCCTCACCTGCCTTTTGGTAACAGGTGCAGGCCATGCCTGAATAGCTTCCACTTTGGCAGGTTCTGGCCTTATCTTACCACTCTTAAAACACGCTTAGTTGTTCAGCAAAATCCAAAAAACACACGAAAGTCACCACACGTCAAGATTTAATGAAGCTTTCAGGTCTACACCCTTCCTCAGCATATAAAAAATACATCCATTCATTACTTTTAAATAGAGGATTAATTCTATCACATGATTAAGCCAGCCAAAATACTTAAAGGAACATGAGCAATTAACCTATCCTAAACATTAGTTAAATCTAACTTTTATAAGCATTCATTGAAAACATTCATTAAAAAGATTGTTATAAATACTAAACATTTACATGTACAGTATAAAATATAAAAATGTAAACAATATATAAACATATAGGAAGTAACAGAGCCACAAACATTCAAAGATATTGTTTTTGCCTATTTATCAAAATTGGTTTTATACTAACAGCACTATTAAGACTAGGTGGTTTATCTGCTTGTAAACGAACTATCCATTCATATTCCCTTGTTTGTAGATAGTTATCTAGATCACCTCCCCTTGGTCCTAGAGTTAACACACCAATAACTCTAAATTTAAAAGTGTGATCTGGGAAGTCCATTATGTGCCTATACAACCCATTTGATTCAACTTTCCTTTTCATTTCAGACTTGTGCTCTATTATTCTATCCTTTAATTTCCTACATGTTTTTCCCACATAAAATACATTACATTGTGTGCACGTTGCTAAATAAACTAATTTTGTCGTATTACAGTCAGCCCTACATTTAAAGGTGAATTCTTCATTTGTTAAGGGATGCTGAAAATATCCTATTGTTTCATATATATCCATACAACAAGTGCAATTATGACACTTATATGTTTAACTGGAATTGAGGGACATCCTGGGTTTGAGACCAAGATTTGCCTACAGGAATGGGCAATCAATAAAACAGATGCTCTGTTATAAAGATTTTATTGATGTTCCAAAAAATATACCAACTAAAATAGGAACATATAAGTGTCATAATTGCACTTGTATGGATATATATGAAACAATAGGATATTTTCAGCATCCCTTAACAAATGAAGAATTCACCTTTAAATGTAGGGCTGACTGTAATACGACAAAATTAGTTTATTTAGCAACGTGCACACAATGTAATGTATTTTATGTGGGAAAAACATGTAGGAAATTAAAGGATAGAATAATAGAGCACAAGTCTGAAATGAAAAGGAAAGTTGAATCAAATGGGTTGTATAGGCACATAATGGACTTCCCAGATCACACTTTAAATTTAGAGTTATTTGTGTTAACTCTAGGACCAAGGGAGGTGATCTAGATAACTATCTACAAACAAGGGAATATGAATGGATAGTTCTTACAAGCAGATAAACCACCTGGTCTTAATAGTGCTGTTAGTATAAAACCAATTTTGATAAATAGGCAAAACAATATCTTTGAATGTTTGTGGCTCTGTTACTTCCTATATGTTTATATATTGTTTACATTTTTATATTTTATACTGTACATGTAAATGTTTAGTATTTATAACAATCTTTTTAATGAATGTTTTCAATGAATGCTTATAAAAGTTAGATTTTAACTAATGTTTAGGATAGGTTAATTGTTCATGTTCCTTTAAGTATTTTGGCTGGCTTAATCATGTGATAGAATTAATCCTCTATTTAAAAGTAATGAATGGATGTATTTTTTATATGCTGAGGAAGGGTGTAGACCTGAAAGCTTCATTAAATCTTGACGTGTGGTGACTTCCGTGTATTTTTTGGACTTATCTTACCACTCCCCACTCTATGTCCTAGGTAGGAGACATCTGCCATACCCAACTGACATTTGCTCGGCTTAATGGTCAACCCTGCCCTCTGTAGTCTGCCCAGCACCTCCCTGACATGCTGAAGGTGCTCTGGACAGGAATGGCTGTAGATGGCAATGTCATCTAGGTAAGCAAGGGCAAACCCTCCTGCTAGGATATTATTCACCAGCCTCTGGAAAGTCGCTGTGGCATTCTTCATCCCAAAGGGCATCTTTGTGAACTTGTATAAGCCAAAAGGAGTCACAAAGGCTGACTTCCCTCTAGCACTGGCAGTCAATGGCACCTGCCAGTAACCCTTGGTAAGATCAATGGTTGTAAGATACTTTGCCCCACCCAGCTGCTCTAGGGCCTCATCTGTCCTAAGCATGGGGTAAGCATCTGACTCTGTGTGACTGTTTAATTTCCTGTAATCCTCACAGAACCTGGTGCTACCATCCTTCTTTGGCACCAACGCCACTGGCGAGGCCCATGGACTGTTGGACTCTTCAATCACTCCTAGTTCCAATGTCTCCTATACCTCCTCCCTCAGAGTGTGTTTGACTCTCTCAGGCACACTATAAGGGGCCTGCCTAATAAGCCTTTGAGGCCCTGTATCTACCTGGTGCTTCACCAGGTGGGTGCTCCCTGGTTTCCCAGTGAACATGTCCCCAAATTCCTGCAACACTGCTTGGATTTCTCGAACCTGGGTAGGAAATAGCTGCTGGGACATTGCTACCCCTTCCACCTAGGTGTCAGCCTGAGCCTCACTGAGTAGATCAGTCCCCAGATCTCCCTCGGACTCCTCCTGCAATCCACTGCAAATGCTCAGCACAAGGGCCTCCCTATCATGGTAAGCTTTCATCATGTTGACATGGTACTGTTTGTGCCCCTGCCATCTGCCTAGCACTTCCACCATGTAATTAACATCACTTACCTTTATCACCTTGTAGGGTCCCTCCCAAGCTGCTTGCAGCTTGTTGTGTCTGACAGGAATGAGAACCATTACCTGCTGCCCCACAGCATATTCTCTAGTTCGAGCATTCCTGTCATACCACACCTTTTTCTGTTGGGCTTCTGCCAGGTTCTCCTGAGCCAAGCCCATGAGTTCCCCTGAGCCTTGTCCTGAGGTTTAGGACATATGCCACAACAGAGTCCTTGTGAGACTCACACTCACCTTCCCACTCATCTAGAATAAAATATAGAGTCCCTGCACCCTATGGCCCATACAGCAACTCGAAGGGTGAAAAACCTGTGGATTACTGGAGAACCTCTCTGTAAGCAAACAGATGAGGCAAATATTTGTCCCACTCCCTCTTAAACTGATTTGCAAATGCCCATAGTATGGACTTGATTGTAGAGTTTAACCTCTGAACAAGACCATTAGTCTGGGGATGGTAAGGGGTGGTCTTCATGTACTTCACACCACAGGACTTCCACAGACAAGCCAGCAGGTCTGACATGAAATTGGCACCTTGGTCAGTCAGTATTTCTTTTGGGAAACTTACCCTGCTGAAAATCTCTAACAAAGCATTTGCCACCTTCTCTGCCTCAATGGAGGACAAAGCCACTGCCTCAAGGTATCATGTAGCATAATCCACTACCAGTAGGATATACTTTTCCCCTGTGGAACTTGGGGTACTCAAAGAACCCACAATATCCATAGCTACCCTCCGAAATGGCTCCTCAGTCACAGGTAAAGGCATCAAAGGAGCTCTCACCTTGTCTCCTGCCTTGCCTACCTTTTGGCACTGCTCACACATACCCTGTTACATCTCTGGAAATTCCAAGCAAATAGAAATTTTGCATAATACGCCTCTTTGTACATTTTATGCCCGTATGACCTGCAAAGAGAATATCATGGGCTATGGCTAGAAGTGCCAGATTCCCCCTTCCCTTGATAATCCGGTGCCTCCATAGCTACCTGCCTCAGGCCTTCCAATGTGGGGTCTGAGAGCTGAGCCTGTCTCAACTCTCTCCTTGTAACCCTTCCCAGCTCCCCTTCCACAGGAAGTCTGGCATCCTCTGACAGTGGTGCCTCACTGCCAACCTGGGTACTACTACTCATCTCTACCTTTGCAGTTACCCTTTCCAAGGGAACATCAGTTTCCACAAGCAGCTGTGGCTCACATTCAGATTCACTGCTACGGCATAGCTCCCTCCCTGAAGTAACCTCCTCAGCAGTCCTGGCTGCAAGTAAGCAGTATGTCTGGGTCTCCCCAGGCTACCAGACCCACATGCTTGTTTCCTAGCCTCACTGCATGTAACTGCATAAGTACATAGTACTGCCTCATCCAAATCCTTCCCTCTCAGGACATCTGCAGTATGGTAGTTCCATACCCCTGTTGTCTCGAGACAACCTATTATGGGCATTTTGTCTTTCCCACTTACTTGCTCCCCCACCTTTGGTTCCCCACTTGCTTCCATGGACATCTGTATGCCACATGGCTCCACTGGTTGCATTCAAAACATTTAACCCTAGCTCCTGGATGTGTACCTGGACTAGTGATTTCCCCTGCTACTGGCAGATTCTGTTGGGGCAGTCTGTGCTTCCCACCATGGGTTCCTTTAGACCCATGAGCAGCACTGGGGGTCCCCTTCCTGTGCAGGGCTGCCCTGCTTGCCAGGTATAGGTCTCCTTTTTTCCCCAACTCCTCTGAAGTAGCACGTTGTCTATCAGCTAACCATATCCTCATGTCCCCAGGCAAAGTGCTTAGGGCTTGTTCCCTCACCAAAAGGTCTACCAGCCCTTCAAAAGTAGTGACCTGACATCCACTCACCCAGCTATGAAAATAAGTGCTCAGTTCAGCAACATATTCACATACATTTTCATCTTCCTTGCATCTATGCTCACAAAACTTTTTCCTATACATTTCAGATGTTAGCTTAAAACATTCTAACAGACATTTTTTTTACAGCAGTATAATCAAAACAGACAGTCAGGCATTTGTGATATACAAGTTACAGCTTTCCCATGGAGTAAGGGGGTCAGGAACAGTACCCAGAGCCTTTGGTCAACACTATACTGTTTGCATACCCTTTCAAACATGTGAATGAAACTATCAAAAGTATCCCCCTCTTTAAATTGCGGAAGAAATTTACTGACCTGTTGTGCTTCTGGGGTCCAAGTACTCCCTTTCCCGTTACCTCCATGACTCTGGCAAAGAGTCAGCATTTCACTCTCATGCTTCCTCTGACGCTCCTTTTTTTTTTGGCTTCTATCTCCAAATGCCTGGCCTCCAACTCAAGTCTCTTTAGCTCCAGTTGGATTTTTAAGTCCACTGCAGAAAGGTTGAGCTGTCCATTCTCCGAGGATATTGTTTCTCCACTGCCAGTCTGATTGTCCTCCTGGATGCTGTTTTCTGATGCAGCTGTAACCAAGGCTGCAATCAGGTCTGCCTCAGTCAGGTTTCCATGCACCAGTCCCCTAGCCTGGCACATCTCCACCAGCTGTCTCCTTGTCAGCTTTCCATACTCCTCTGCTGACATGCTGCCTACTCACCCTGACTAACTAAGCTAACAAAAGAAATAAAACAATTGTGATCTGAACTCTGAGTATACACTGTGTGGCTGATTTAGAGTACAAAGCAAATTCAGAGTTCACTGTACATAAGCTACAGGATTCACTCAACCCACACCACTGCAAACCCCACGTGAGGGTATCTTATCCCAACCACTGTGAACCACAAATGTGAGGATATCTTATCCCAACCACTGCTACCAGAAATGTGACTACCGTGCCCTGGCCCAGCAATCAAGGAGCCTCAATCCTCACCACTAACACCAGGGAGGGTGTCTCATATAAGAGGAAAATATAACAAATACACAAAGTAAAGTACAATTTCCCTTAAGTGCACACAGAGATCATAGTCGGTCTGGGTCTGGTTGCTCCCTTGTTCTCCACGTTCCCAATAAAACACCCCATTGGCACAGCTATAGGGTCCAGATCTCAGCCTAGCTGGCAAGCTAACCTCCAGTACCCTCTTTGTCCCACCAGTGCTTTGTGTCCCTGCCCAGTTAGCTGACACACCACACACACTTTGAGATAAGTATTTATACAACTTCACAGACACTCCTGGGAACAGCTGACACAGATTCTCCAGCTGTGCCCCTTTACCCAGACTATATGGTAGTAATTTCTGCCACCACCAGCTAATACTTATCAGCTACCCAAAGGCCCTTAAAAGGGTGTCCAATTATTACTGTGCAATATTAGTATCCATTTAGTAATGTGACTATTCATTCTAAGGCTTATTAGAGTTGCTTATTACAATAAACTCTATAAATATGCAATGTACTCTAGAGCTTACCTCTACACAAACCAGCCACAGGTAAAGGTTTTTAAACATATTTAATAATAAATAATTAAAACACAAGTCAATTCTACTACACCACAGTGATATCTAAGAGTTCAGAGATCACACAGAAACTTAAAACAATACAAGTAGGAACATTCTGGTATAACAGAAAAACATTTGTCTAACTTTCTTCTAAGTTCCTAGCTATTACTACAAGAAAACATATTTCTAAGACACTACTTACATCAGACAACAGGCAGAGTGATGATAAGTGGGGTATCAATATCAAAATGCTCACAGTTTCTCACTGAACAATAGTTTTTAAACTCACTAACAAACAACTTTGTTAGACCCTCCCAAATTACATCATTTTGACACTTAGTCTGGAGTTCCCAGGCCAACAAACTGCATTATTTAGAAATCTAACACCTGCTCAGGAAACTACAACAATAAAAGACTTTTCACATGTACACTCTAGCAATTATTCCTTAAGTTAAGACAATAGAAAGTATGTGTTCAGCCAGCTGCTTTGGCACCACTATTTAGATAATTTTACTTCAAAGAACATTTGAAATGCTTGGCTTAATTTTCCTTACAACAGATGGCAATGTTTCTACGATCCTGAAGTTCACATTTTACAGTGTTTTCTTTCATTTAAGAACACAAGCCTGCATTTTACATTTATTTATATATATATATATATATATATATATATATATATATATATATATATATATATATATATATACACAAACTATAGAATTATGTATCAAATTCTATTTGACTAGGCTGGCAGCCTTCGCCCATCTTTCCCCAATCTTCACACCACCATTATCTCAGCTTGATTAAAATCCACAGATGAGCCAGGCAGATGCATATGCCACGGTTTAAGGTGACTGTATCACACATTTAGAAAGCATTCTCTAATAATGCGTGTGGTATTGCATTTCTTTCTTATAACACTTTTTTGACTTTAGTAAAAAAAAACTGTAGTAATCTAATACTGTACTGAGGAGCCTGACTACTGCTGCAAGCACAGTCTGGCTTTACTGGCCTGAGTGCTATAATAAAAGACTTGTGGGTTTTTAGTGCATTCTAGAGCAGGCAAGCTGGAATGTGTCACATTTTAAGAGGTGTTTTATAAAGTTTTAATTTTTGGGAGCTGACTGTGCTCTGTGACTTTTTCATAGTTTGTTAACTTGCATTGTTTCCTGTATCTTGCTCTTGCTTAGTACAATTTCTTTTACTTTAATTTGTTTTTTTTTTCTTGGAGTTTAAAAACATTTGGTTTGAACCAGGTAGCAAAGAATTGTGCTGTTTTTTTTTTTTTTTTTGGCAAGTGGATTAAATTTGTCTGAATTATGGAAGGAGCTGAGAAAGTAGCATTTTTATTTAAGATAAACAGAACAGGGCAAGGCTTAATTTGTGAAAGATGCCAGAGCTCTGCAACTGTTGGTCTTTGACTATTTTGAATTTTTCCTACCCTGTCCTCAGTGTGCTGTTAAATCTGGTTGCTGATTTGCCTGCCAGTTATTCAGTTTTTACTTAAGAAGTGTCTGTGCCTTGTCTACTCTTACTGGTGAAAACTAGAAGATCATATTTAGAAGGCCCTTCTTCCCTTAGACTGATAAAACTCAAGTTATCCTCCCTTTCAAATCTTCCTACCCACTAGGTGCCCATACTGAGTACATGTAGTGTTATCTTCCTTTCTCAGCTCTAAAAATCCCTGACCTACTTCCTAGTATTGGTCTTAAAAGAGACAGGAAAAGTCCTAGGCAGTGGATGAGATATACACAGAAATATGAATCTGAGCTGAGGAGGACCACTGCACACATTTGCACTCTATACTTTGGGCTGCATTTAGTTGTGCTCCATTGTAATATACAAAACTTCCTGCTGCCCGAGTAAAAGAGGCAAGTATTTGTGTGGTACCTGTTGTTGTGTGTTTTTTTCAGCTGCTGGTGAAAACCAGTTGGTAACTCTGCAGGATTATTCAGTGGTTAGCCATTACCATGAGCTTTAAATTGACTGGCTACCTCCAGTTTTGCTGGACTCCTTTGAGTGTAGTTTAGAACAGTTGCATGGCTTTGCACACTCTTATTACCAAGATGTATTTACTTGTGTAGTGTTACGCAGGTTGAGAGGAGATGCTTCAAACCCTTAAAATACCTGAAACCCATTTAGCTGCATTGTACACAGCAGTGCAGTGCTAATGATATACAAGCCAAGTCTCCTTACCAGTTAAAATCAAGTCTTAGTGAATTTCTGTAAGTCACAACATTAAGGAAAACACAGACAACATAATACCTACTCAGGAAGATAACCAGGCTGCAAATTACTGAGTATCTCTACTAAACAAGGCAAGGCCTGTCCCCCTTTTGTAGTTTAGATTTGACTTTGTTGCCACTGCATGCTGTTCTGCTAGTGTTGAAATTGGTTTCATTGTGTTGTGATCTCCTTGTCATTGTGTTAGCACAGAGACTGGTTTAGTTTCTATCTCACTTGCAAAACTATATTTTTGAAGTTAAAAGTATTTATTGGTTTGCACTATATTTTGCATTGATATTTACCTGTTCTCTGCTGCATTGCTTCGTACAACAGTTTGTATTGCTACTAAATTTCGTCAGTCTTACAGCATTGCACTTACTACAAATACTGCAGTCTTGTGCAGTTGTTCAATTTTTGATCGCATTTATTACCATTGCAATAACTGAAATGAATTCGCTTAACTGCTCATGCTAGCCTTTAGTTTGAATCTTGCTGCTGTATTTTTTCACCTCTTGGATACCCATTCATGACTATTGCTATTTTGTATTGCTGTTTAAATTGCTTCTATCTTGTTAGATATATTGCTGTAGTGCTCAGCTGCTGATTGTATCCCCTGCTATTGCACTAACTTAATTACATTATTGAACTTCTTTCTGCAGGCACTATGCCTAAATCTTGCTACTGGATATATCAGCTAATTATACTGTTACGAGGGACTGCTGTTCTGTGCCATACCCACTCATGGTCATTAATTGTTGAAGACCTCTTTCACATTGCTACCTGTAGTTCTGTTGTGGTACCCTGCTAATATACCAGGGAATGCTCTGTTTATACTATTTCACTATGTAGATGTACTCATTGGGAACATCAGTAGTGCTATAGACATTATTTTTGACCTATTAACACTTTTCTGCAGTTTTGTTTTATTTCTTAAAACTGTAAGAGTTATATATTTATAGTCTGCTACAAGGCTAATGACATGGGGGTGGGGATTTCTAAGCCTAGACAAGTTTTCTCCAAAAGAATAATGATATCCTGTATCCCAAGAGGCCATTGAGAGCCAGGCATTTATAAGCTACCTCTGTCCATAAGGGACATGGGTGCCAGGCCTGGTGTAAATTTTCTATTCCCCATCCACTGGTCTAAGTTGTGATTAAACTGGGTAATAGACAAACTCAGCTTCCAATGAATGGGAAGCCTGTTCCATAGGAGAGGCAGTCTCTGGGACACACATATGTCTCTCCAGTATGCTCTGTTTAAGTCACAGACAAAATTCAGATCCCTAGACTTTGTATTTCTAGTAATCTTTGACTTACGAATATGTAGAATATTCACAAGTGTGGGGTTTGTGGAGGCCTTGTAAGCCAGGCATAGATCATCCCTCAACAATCTATAGGAGACTGAGTAGAGGGAAAGGACTTTGACACTCTGCATAAGGCAGGTTTGTTGTGCTTTGTATTCTTTTTGTAAGGAACCTCTGTGGTCACTATAGTTGCTACATATGCCTGGTTAGGTACATACAAAAGGGAGCATTGCACTTTATGATTGGTCTGATAAGGGTGAAGTACGGTGAGATAATGGCATCTTTGGACCTAGAGACCATGCCCTTACTTATAAGTTGTGCAACATAAAAGGATTTCCGCACCACTGTGGCCACATGGTGGTCAAAGGTAAGGTTACTGTCTCTATATTCGTATCCAGATCCCTGGCCAGTAGGTTGACTGTTAGGGGTGTGTTATCAACATGGTAATTAGCCAAGATGGTTGACTTCCCAATGGGTACAATTATAAATTTCTTAGCATTGAGTTTAAGACCTTGGCTTTGACACCATTTGTTAGAGATAGACCTTTCCCTTAAGTTGCTAGTGTCTGCAGGGAAGTTGATAATAACCTCCAGCTTGCAATCATTTGCAAACTTAGTCAGCCATCAACCTTCAGCATTTGCTTCCATTTCAGAGAAATAGATTGCAAAAAGGAGCAGACCCAGTATAGAGCCCTGGGGGAATCTTTTAGTGGTTGGTCTCTTGGTGGAAGTGGCCTCACCTATTTTGACTCCCTGGGTCCTATCAGTGAGCAGTTGACTATCCAGCAGGTGATAAAAGGGTATATACCCAAATTAATGAACTTGTCTATAATGCCTTGGCCAAGCTGAGGTAAGTTGTGTGCACAGTCTTACCTTCAACCAAAATGCTTCAGCAAAGTATTAGTTTAAGGGTGTGCACACTTACGCAACCAGCTTATTGTACTTTTTTATTTTTTTTTTTATATTTTTTTCCCATAACACATTTGCTTGTTTTTTAATTGAATTGTGCAGGTTATAGGTCACATTAAGGTGGGAAAAGTTTTGAAATGATTTATGTGGTCTCATTTTTTTATATCACAAAAACCTGGCATTTTAACAGGGGTGTGTAAACTTTTTCTATCCACTGTATAAGTAAGGGGAGTGTGTGATGCTGGTGGGCTTGCCTCTCCGCAAAAACATTTTTATGGTGTATTTTTTGTGGAGATGGTTTTCAGTCAAATGAGTTTTCAGACAAATGGGATTAAACCTGATCATTGTATTTTACTTTTCTTTAATATCTATCAAACTATGGCTCCATCAGAATATGAGGGCATGTTATAATGAACATTTTTGTGTTTGTGTTTATAAGCTAAAGGAGGTTAATGTTCTAGTTACTGCAGCCATAATAAAAGGGTACAGAGTAATAGTTATGCTGTTTCTTTGATAGGTATGTAATTAATCCTACTGAGTGTATTACAGCTGTATCCCAATCTTGGAACTTGCAACATAATTCTGCATACTGTGGTAGTGAGTACCCATAGGTCATTTGTATTCTTTTACAGAACCAAAAGTATTCCCCTTCCATTTGCTAGCCTTGTCACTGGTGGCATAAATATGGAAAATATTTAGTAGCAGTCTAGCATTTTGTTAAACTTTACTTCTGTGGAAGCTAATACGGCCTTCCTGAGACTGAGAGGGATCCAACTATACTAAATATCTGAATGACGAGATACTTTTAAAAGTGTCTCCTGCATGCATATTCAGGAGGAAATTATGAGAGTTGCTTCTAAATTATGAGTTGAATAACACTGTTCTGCTTTCATTGGGATTTTAGTAATAACTGTTTAGTTCTTATCCAGGAGTATAAGTGAAAGATCCACTCACAGCTAAGTACCAGTTCTGTATCGTCTCCTGCTGCCTTAATGAAGGTTATTTTCAGATAGTATAGCTCTAATGGTGGGTGCAGTATATGGCAGTATATCTTGCTGAGACACACTATAGCTGAAAGGAAGTGCTTGTCATGTGTTTTATCATTTCTCAGTTTGTTGCTCACAATAAAGACCTCAGGTTGATTGCAACATCCACAGCATCTATATTTTTTGTACACATCCTGACAAGGGGTGCATGGTATCTCTGTTTAATTTCTCCAAGTCTTTTGGGTTTCTAATACCATGACTGGAATGGACTAAATTCCTAAGTCAAAATATAAGTACAGTTCATGAAATTAGTATTGCTTCAATCTTTGATGCTAGCCAAACATGCTCTTCACAGCACCCACGGTGTGCCCACAATTGACTCCATCTGCAATTCATATGGAGTTAACATGTATTGGTAGCATATATAATTAAGATTGTAATTTTTTTTTTAGGAGATCCATGTTCCTGCTACTCTTGTAACTGTCTGGGTATCCTTCTTCCACATTGCCCTCATTTCTACCTGCAAATCCTGGTATTTTATAACTTTGTGTATCTCTGTATGTAAGACACCATAATTACTGGGTGTAGCAATTTCAATGATCAATGCTACTTTTATCTTCTTTTCATGGACTACTATATCTGGTTTTCTGACATCTATTTTTTGAACTGTTGGTAATGGGTGATCCCATGTGATATAAACGTCGTCATTTTCTATAATGGTTGTGCTTTGTTTCCAATGTTTCTCAGCTACTTCAATATTGTAATGTTTGCATAATCCCAAAAGCAACAGTCTTGCCACATTATTTTGCCTTTCAGTATACAGGCCTTCTGCCATTAGTGTATCACACCCTGCAAGAAAATGTTCCACTGCTTCCAATTCTGTTTTACAAACCCTGCATTTGTCTGTTTCTCCGGCATGTTCATTAGACCTTGCAAACCAATGTGTAAGTAGTGCACTACCCTGGGCCACCAATACTGGTTGTAGTTCAGATATGTATGTAGTTCAATATTTGCAGATCTCTCTCTCTCTCTCTCTATATATATATATATATATATATATATATATATATATATATAAAATCAGTTTTGAGGAGGTCTATACCTTCTTCAGAATGGGGAATATATAATTAGATTTTTATAAATCATTTGATAATCATGAAACATTTTTCTTTTTCCTAACTGATACAATACTTTTTGGCACCAGGCAATCACCCCTAAACTAATAAAAGGAAATACAAATTGGTTTATAGCCTGAATTTTGTTCCTAGATGTCAGAGCTGTTTTCAGTATTAATTTTAGTCTTCTAAAAATATTCCTTACTTAAGTTTTCTTCACATTTGTTCGTGTTTTGTTGTCGATCCTTCATCAGTCCCAAATATTTATACACTCCTCCTACTGAAGTTCCTTTATATCACATACCTGTGCCAGACTGATATTTTCTTGGTGCTGCAGCTTTCCTGCCTTAAAGGTTGCTTTTGCCCATTTATCAAGACCAAATGATATTCTTATATCATCTGAGAAATTTTTGACCACTTGCAGTTGTGCTTTCAGATCCTTATCTGATTAACTATACAGTTTGAAATCATCTACAAGAAGTTGAGAAATATTTGCACTTCGTTGTTTTTTGGAATAAAAATGCAACCTAATCTGCTAAGTAGACTGGGTTAAAGGCAAGACAAAAGAGCAATGTGACAAGAGAGTCACCCTGGAATATTCCCATTTGAATTTTTATCCTTGGGCTAATTATTTGTCCTTTATTGTGGCTTAGCAGAAGAGTGGTTTGCCACTGTTTTATGGTCACTGTAATATAACTGATCAATGTAAGTTGTATCTTATACATCTGTAAGCACTCCTTTATAAAACGTGAATGTGGGATGCTGTCATTGTTTTTTTTTGTAGTCTATCCATGCCATACTTAGATTTTTTCCCCTTTTTACAAGTCTCCATTATGACTTTAACAACAAATAATCCTTTGTTCCATATAACTTTATTTTATTACCCTTTTGTTCTATTGGCATTATTGAGTTTTCTCAACAACTTCTAAATGACTATAAACTATATCAGCATCAATTCCAGTATATAGTTTATACATTGTCAGAAGGCAAGTTATTGGTCTATAGTTTTTAGGATAGCTTGTAGGTACACACTTTCGAAGGAGAATATTTTTTCATGTTGTTAACAAGGCTGGTGTCTGTTTGGGATGCACATATAAATAGTTCTTACTCAGGGCTAAATGTTCATGTAAAGATGTTAATACTTTTAGTTAGAAGTTAGGTACTGCATCTGGGCTTGTGGTTTTCCATTTGTGAGCTTTTCTTAATTTTGTTTCAATTTCTCTGACCATTACATCATCCAATTTCATATCTTGTACATCTGAACTTCTTACTGTTTCCTTTACTGCTTTTATGCATTCATTATCTTTATGTTCTGCAGCGTCTTCATAGATATTTCTCCAAAATGTGTCTATTTCTTTCTTCTTTTTTTTGGTGATATTTCCATTCCTTTTGCTTTGTTTCCCAATTCTCTATAAAACTTTTTTGGGTCATCAATGAATTGCTTATTTTATACTTTTCTTTTATATTCATCGGCATATGTTCTAAGTTTTTCTGCCTACACTGACATCTTTAGTTTATTCTTTATAATAGCGCATGATAGATCCTTTCTGTTCTGTTACTGTGCACTGATTTTATCACGTCTCTTTCTAAGTATTTTTGTTGATCTTTTCCCTGTTCTGTACTGTTCTAACAGTGACACTTCTTGTCTTAGTTGCTTTATAGTTTTCACTATTTGATGATTCCATGACGGTATTTGATTTCTTCCCTTCATTTCCCTTATTGCCCTATGTTTTTCTTGTAAGACTTTATCTGTTATTTATTTAGCTGCACAGTAATATATGCTATTTACTTCCATTATATCACACGAATTTCTGTGAATAGTCTTGATTACTGTGTTCATTCTTATTGACTTTCTATAATATATTTCTTTCATTGATCTTAATATCCACCAAACTAAGCAAAACAACACCTTAAATACAAAACGAATGGATGGTACCTCTGTCCTAGCTCCTGTAAAAGACTGCGAGTGATACTCGACTCGATTAAGGATGAAATAACTAAATTTATTATAAATAAAACTCTGCCATAGCATTCAAATCAGCAATAGTATATCCTGATACTGGTAAGCACTTTCATCTGTGCAATGCAGACTTCATCAGACCAGATGACACAATCAGTACTCTTACTTTTAAAAACTTTTTGGCGCCAACTTCTATACAACTGAAATAAATGCATTTAACCGTTTACATGGCGCATTTCTTCATGTTTAAAAAAGTTCCAAATGTTTAAAATGTCATCGCACAAACTCACTAATCTACAATATAGTACATGCTAAAAATGCTGAATAAATTACATTATGAAAATACATTATAAAAATAAAAATAATTACATTTTTATAATAACTTAAAATTAATATTTCCTGTATCTTGATGATAAAATTCAAAAATTAAAACAAAACATAACTTTTACTGTGACCCTGCACTTGTATTATACTTAAATTCATAACTACCCCTAATCTTAAGATGACAAAATAATATACTAAACAAAACACCATATTATACAAAAATAATAATAAGTATCTAATATTTTAAACTATATTGTATACAAGGTCCCTATTGTTGCGTGGACAAAATCCTAACATCCTTGATATCTCTTAATGCTTATAACATTTGCAAAAATGGTTCAATAGAAATAAAACCTTTGATGCCCGGTTCAGTAGTGGCATCTGTTAAAAATTGCCAAACGCTTTCCCGTTTACCTAGAAGTGCCTTAAAATTCCCTCCTCGAGGTGAAATCTGTACATGATCAATAATGGCAAATTTGAAATTATGCAAATCACCATATTTACTAATGTGTCTATAAAGTGCATTTTTTGTGTCCCTTATTTTAATCCTATAAATATGATCGTATATCCGTTTCCTAAGTTGCCTCTCAGTTTTTCCAATGTAAAATGCAGGGCATACCATGCACTTGGCCAAATATACTAAATTCCTGCTATTGCTGTTCCCTCTTATAAATTTCACATAGGTTCTGTTTGTATCGTACAATCTGTATCCCCCTTCCTCACTTATATACCCACACTGGTTACAAGCCCCACATTTCTTAATAGTTTTTCCTTCCTTATCAGTATTATTACACCTCGACGTTCTTTCTAAATATTTTTTTATATTCAAACCCATTTTATAAACAAATTCTGGTGTGTCACCCAAAATTTTTTATAACTTCCTCATCTACTAATATCGTATTCCAGTATTTACAAATAATATTTTTTATATCATTCACGTAAGGAGAATATGTCAAAACACATGCTCTATTACGATGTACTTCCACTCTATTAGTAGTTTTCGTAATGTTAATCAAATCTATACCCAATATAAGTACATATTTTTCCCCCATTCTCTAATCACGTATTTTGATACATCTTGTAACAACAACAATGGATATCCTCTGTTTAAAAACATAATTGTTATATTCTCTATTTCCCTTTTCATAATCTCCAAGTTGGAAGACATTCGGGCCACCCGAATGCACTGGCCTTTAAAAATGTTTTTAAACATATGGTTAAGATAGCAACTATCATACTCAAGGTATGCATTTGAATATGTATTTTTCCTATAAATTTCAGATTGAAACCCTACATCCGTGTGACTAATATATGTGTCCAAGTAAGCAATACCATTAGTCTAAATTTTGTGAGTGAATTGTAGGAAATTGCTGGATTGATTAATATATTCAATGCATTCCTGAATTGTCTCTACTGGCCCATTCCACAGAACAAAAATATCGTCTAAAAACCTAGTGTAGTATGTGATGTATTTGTAGTACTCACTGCTGAATACATGCTGGTTCTCCCATTCTAACATCAGTAAATTACTGAAAATGGGGGCACATGAGGCCCCCATTGCTACACCTTTTGTTTGTAATATTCTCCTTCATAATAAATAAAATTGTTGTCCAATTGTGGTCCAATGTCCAATTTTATTTATTATGAAGGAGAATATTACAAACAAACAAAAGGTGTAGCAATGGGGGCCTCACCGTGAAGAGTTGGCCCTGTGGACATGCTGGAAGCTAATGAGACATTCTGGGAGAGGTATATATTAATATTAGCCATGTGCTGTCTCTCCAGAACTGCCTCCAGGAAGGCATCTACATGGCTGAGCAATTCAAGAAATCATACAGATGTGTAGATCAGCCCAAGATGAACTTGGTGGGGGGAGCCAGGGATTGCACTTTGAAGTGTCATAATGACACTAACAGTACTATGGGGAACGGGGGCTGTGGGGTAGAGGGGTGCACTATACACCAGGGTTTCACTTTTAAAGTGTCGTAATGGCACCAACATCATAATGGGGATCAAAGTGATGACTCAGTAAAATGCCATACCAATGCCAACAGCAGTATGGGGATTAGAGAGTGGGGGAATACACCAGACTATCAGGGCCTAATGCATATGTGCATTAATGGCCCTCAAACTATTATGGGGGTGTGGGGAACTATGGAATGGCAGAAAGGGTAGGGACAGTTACAGGGACTGTGCTCTGTGTGTGTGTGTGTGTGTGTGTGTGTGTGTGTGTGTGTGTGCTTGTGTTTGTATACTTGTGTGTGACAGAGTGACTGGGGGAATGCCATTGCCTACACATGCAGCAGGTTACAACTATGATGTGCAGATAAATACAATTTTAAGAAACATGCATATTAGCCAATAATGGGGTCTTACCTCATCATGGCTAATGTATTGCTGAATTGCAAATGGGCATGTCATCATAGAAGAGCCTTTCTAGCATAGGTTGTATGGCACTTAATACACTATTAAAGTACCAAACTTGACGCTGTGTAGTCTGAAGCAGATATTCAAAGTTTCAAGAAAACCTCAGAATTTATAGACAAAACGGCAGATTCAATAAAGCCTACAAGGTCCATTTACACCATGTGCATGTTGTGCCATGGCATGCGCACACAGTAGAACACTGTTTTAGATTCAGTAAGTGGCTGTTTGCGGTATACAGAGCTGTACAGACAAGGTAAACACTGTGGCATACTAATTACAGCATAAGCAGCTGAATTGTATGCTAGTCAACCAATCCAAGATGGTAGAGCTATTCAACAAACTATAAAGCAACCTTGTAGACTCAGTGCTGGTTTTACCTGCAAAGCCCAAAACCTATTGGAATGCAGCCATGGAAAGGAGTCTACACAGAAAGAATGTTAGAGGTTGCTGTTGCTTTAATTCACATGTATGTGCAACAGGCTGAAGTTTATGCTGCTAATAGACCAAGACCAAGAAGGAGAAGAGTTTTCTGAGCCAATTTAACTTATCACAAGCTACATGATGTGAAAATTGTAGAACACTATAGGGTGGATAGAAACACACTACAGGAACTCTGCAACCTCTGTCATCCTCAACTCAGAGCCAGGTCAAACCCATACCAGTGGGAACAAAGCTATGTTTAGCACTTAGAATGTTAACTACAAGAACCTTTCAGAGACCAGTAAGGGACATGCTGGGGGTGTCACAGGCATCAACATCCAAGATCCTCCATCAGTTCCCGACAGCTATGCACAAACATGCCAGTGACCACATATATTTCCCCATAGTCCTGAGGACAGGGCCACAACTATGCAGGAGGTCTACTCTATAGCACACTACCTTGAAGTACTGGGTGACATAGATTGCACACACACAGAAATTAAGCTACCACCTGGGGAACAGGGAAGGCTCTACATAAATAGAAAGGGCTACTACTCTAGTAACTGCCAAGTCATGTGTAATGCCAAAGGAATCATCTTGAACATGTGTGTTGGCACCCCAGGCAGTTACCATGACTCACATATCTGGCACACCTCCCAACTGTATCATATGTTCACTAGGGGGAGTATCCCATAAGGTCATTTACTGGGGGATGCAGATTATGCACTGGAACAGTGGCTAATGACGCCCATCAGAAATGTACATACACCCACTGAAGAATGCCATAATGAAGCACACTCTCAAACCAGAAATGTCATAGAGTGTGTGTTTGGGCTGCTGAAGTCACAGTTCCAGTGCCTAGATACACTTGCTGGAGGTGCAGCACAGTCCACGTACATGTACTGAAATACTCACTGTATGCACCATGTTACACAACATCATCCTGAGGAAACAGTTTCAGCAGGATCAACAATGGGAAGGGGCACACATCCCACCACCAATAGCAAGTTCACCACAGGCACACTCAGGTGAGGAGTCAGAGGGGGAACCAGCAACTGCTGTAGGTGTAGGTAGATGAAGGCATGCTCAATATGCCCTCACATTGGTTAAGAGGCAATGCATAGCACATTCACTCACTGCTTTAGGAGCTACAGTCTTCCGCCTATGTACATACATATAGTAACATTGATGCCAGGCAATGCTCACAGCCTTTACTTACCTATGTAATGACTGCATACACCAAGCAGCAGACAGACTCAGCCCTGAACTAAAACTGTTTGAACTGCTTAATGTACAAGGTAAGTGCTGAACCTGGAGTGTATTGTTTAACAATAAAAATGAATGGCATATCCTTCCATGTTGTTACTTGTTAATGTAAGCAAGTAAAAAGTGGGTGATTTGTACAGAAATGACTTTAATATGTGACAGCAGAGACTTACGTGACTTATTGTATATTATCAAGTAGTAGACCTCAGGCATCAAAGATTCACAGTCTTACCTCTCAAAAGCACTGAATGTCCTCAATTTAGCACCATGCCCTTGTAGTGGAAAATTATTAAAGAGAGAAGTTGAAAGTAATGAGACACATTTCAGTTTCAGACTTCACGACCCTCACAAGATCATTAACAATACTTTTACAAAAAATGTTTGATTCTATCAACTGTCTAACTTTCTAAGATCAATAAAAGTAAAAGGTACAATTACCAAATCAACATCAGAAATGCAAATATACCAAGCAGTAAGTCAGCTATCCACCCTGAGCATCAGACACAAATGCTATGTATCCTTGAATCCAAAAGTGTGTGTGTGTGTGTGTGTGTGTGTCCAATCTCTGTGCTAGCTCCATGCCTTGGTATGCTGGACAGGTGTGAGCCATACATGGTAGAGATGGCAGTTCATCACTGTGATACTTGACCACAAGAACTGGGTCTGCCAGGAGATGCACTGGCACATCCACAGTCAGATGCACTGCTGCTACCTGAATGTGACTGATATCTGCTGGATGAGTTCCCCTCACAAGGATGCCTTGGACCATGACCTGCCACTTCTGGCTGTGGGCACCTCAACCACTGACAGAGCAGTGGAAGTAGTGCTACTATGGGAGTGTGATTTGGCACGGCCCTGTTACCTAACAGTAGATGATGTGGCTGCCCTACACCCACAAAGATGCCATCCCCCTCTCAGCAGATGTTCCATCAGAGACGCTGCCCATTCCAACGTGTCATTCATCTGATCCACTGAATCAGCAACACAGTGGAGGTAGTCATGCATGACAACCTGTGCCATATCTAAAACCCTAAGCATGTCTGTGGAGGACCTATGGGAACATGCCTGTGCCTCCATGATGGCACTAAACATGCATCGAGTGGCACGAGGAGAAACACCTGGATCAGATGTAGGATAGACATCAGGCCTCTTCCAAGTGCCCCTAACAACCCTCCTGTGTAGAATCTTACCTACACTTTGGCTATGGCCAGAGTCAACAGGCACTGAAGCTGCAGCATTGAGTGTCTCTCTCTCCATCTGTCCATTATATGAGGGCTCACTGTGGAATGGGCTAGTGTAGGCCTACTGGCAGTGTGCAATGGAATTACAGAGTATGGCTGAATGTCAACCTCAGTGTCAGATTCAACATCTGCACCCCCTGACTGCACCTCTGTTTGAACCCGTCATTATCAGAGTCTGCCAATATTTTGACATGAGGTGGTAAGACTCCTACACTTCCACTGTCAGGATCCCCTGTGATAATAAGCAACAAACACAGGAACAAAATTAATAGCTGCACTACTATAATCAAATATATGCTAACAAAGTAATATTGGTGCCACTGCAGACAGTACAGCAATACACACAACAATCCTGACACCCACATCACACATATGGATAAAAGTATATATTTGTTTGAACTGCTCATCACTACTGACAAAAAAAAGCTTACCATGTGCAGTTGATGTTATGCTTCCCATGGATGATGGTCCTGGAAGAAGTAAAGGAAAACATCATCACAATTAACAGCAACACAGGATGTTAAAACTTTTTGCCCTTTATATGTCCATTAACTATACTTTCAACAAGAACTTGGATGACAAGCCCAACCTAAGCCCATGTGTAATCAATCAAAATGTGTTTTTAACTGTAGCAATCTACAGTCCCTCCCCAACCCACAAATTAATTTATTGTTAAACAGAACTAATGTATTGCTGTAAATATTTTGCTATACAACAGTATTTAATGATTGAGCTACATAAGCCTACCTGGAAGCTCATCCTGGGACATACTTGCTGTTCCTGAAACAGCACCAATGTGAAAGACATGCTGTAATGCACTTTCCTGACCTGTCTGGATCCCTTTCAGTGGACAGGAACTCTGTTAGTGGTGGCTCTGTAGCAGGCCATTCCCCTCCCCCCAGTACCCATCTGATCGCAAGCTACTGCAGCTGCTCTCCCCCATGCAGCTGAGATGATGTCAGTGGCCCTATGGCGCACCTGATCATATGTCCTGCTGTGGCCGCCTACTGCATTCACATCAGCAATGATCTGTTTCCAAAGTTGCATTCTGTCTGACATATGTCTATGTGCCCTCTCAAGCGTAAAGGCACCATGTTGCCTAAAAGCTTCCACAATGACCTAATTCTCAGGGTCACAGATGGGGTGTTTTGGGGATTGAGATGCCTGTCTGTCCCATAGTTTTAGGTGACCTAAAACACAACCGAAGGATAATACACATAAGAATTACATATTAAAAATAAAGCTTCTAAAAGGTATACATACATATTGATCTACATGCTCCCTCTTTAATGAATTGCCCACAATATAATTACACTTGAAAAAAAACATGCAATTGTACAGACAATAAGAAACAAACACAACGTTCATGTCCAAGTTGCTGTGCATCTGGAACATGGTCTGGAACTGCAACCTGGTCTAGTGATATAGCAATAAGAACTGGGTTTAACAACAAAGACAGTCATTGGTGAACAAATAGATTCTAGAGTTTTGGGATTCTTCTCAGGAACAGTGATATTTACTGGAACATCCTCTGGAACTGGAACGCTGGATAACTAACTCTGAGATGTAGAGTCTTTCTTGCAGGTATGATACTGCAATACAGGCTCAGACACCAGGACCAAATGTTTCTGATTCCACTTAAATTCTGCTCCTTGCGATTCCATAATGTACTACCTTGGCTGTGGACATACACTCTTCGCAACAGCAATCTATTCAAATCCTTTGGACATCTGCATCCTCACTATCTTCCCTTCTTGTAATGGATTGAGTGGTTTGCTGGTCTTATCATAATATGACCTCTGGGATAAGCACTTCTTCAACAGATTGGCTTTCACTGATTTGTTGTTCTCGACACATGAAACCAATAATGAACTGTTGATTAGTAGTGTGGTTCTGGTTTGTCTCGACAGAAGTCTCTGTGCAGGTGAACCAAGATGTTTATCATGAGAAACATTTCTGAGATTCAAGAGATTCAAGAAAACATCACTATTGTCTCATTTTTTACTTCTCTAGTAATTGTTTTACACTTTGAACTGCACATTCTGGCAAACCATTTGACTGCGGGTACTCAAGGCTACTCATAACATGAGTAAAGTCCCAATCTTTAGCAAATCTTTTAAACTACTGGCTTGTAAACTGTGTACCATTGTCAGAAATAACTTTGTTCAGACTACCATGGACTGCAGAATGATGCTTCATCTTAGTAATGACAGTACCGGGCACTAAATTAGCAAGTAGGTCAATCTCAAACCACTTTGAATAAGAGTCTGTTAACACCATGTAATGTTGACCATTCCATTCGAAAATGTCTTTAGCTACTGTCAACCATTTGTAGTTCAGGAATCTGGTTTAACTGAAGTGGTTCTTTCTGTTGATGTGGCTTAGTACTATTACATACAGAACAAGATGAAAGTAATGTCTTGTGACATAGAAGACCAAAATGCTAGTCTTCTCACACTTCTTTTAGTAGAATCAGTTCCTGGGTGGCCACGATGCAAAATAGTAATATACTCTTGTTGCAAGGATTTTGGAACAATTACTTTTGGACCGTTCATGCTGATACCATTGCCAAACAAAATCTCATCTCTGTAAGGAAAATATGGTTGGAGGTCTACTGGTAAGGAAGATTGCTTTGATGACCATAAAGTGCTTGAGCATCTGAAGAACTGGGTCTGAGGCTGTATGACTTTTAAGCTCATCAAGATGTGTGGAAAAACAATTTTCTCACTTCCATGACTTCAAAATAAAGTTTCTCATTTTCATGCTGTTCACTGGTATTTCTGGGTGATCTGGATAAAGTATCTGCAAGATAAAGAAGTTTTCCTTTTGTGTAGACAAAATTGAAATTATACTTTTGCAATTTGAGCATCATGTATTGCAATCTGGCTGGAGCTGTATGCCTAGGCTTTCTCAAACTAGCGACTAGAGGTTGGTGATCTGTTTTAAATCTGGACAGGTCTACCATAAATATAATCATGGAACTTTTAACATGCACACACAATTGCCAAGAGCTCTTTCTCTATCTGAGCATACTGCATTTCAGTTTGGGTTAGAGTTCTGGATGCATAGGCTACTGGTCTACTCTCTTGAACAATGACTGCACCAAGACCAAATTTTGAAGCATCACAAGAAAGAGTAACTGGTTTGTGAATATCATAGTATCTGAGAGATGGACTGGCAATTCTCTGTTTCAAGACATCAAATGCTCTTTGGTGTTGTTCTAACCATGACCAAGATACATCTTTATGTGTTAGCTCTCTAAACGGTGCTGAAAGTTGTCTCAAGTCTGGAATGAACTTGTCTAGATGGTTAACCATGCCAAGAAAATGTTGTAGGGCTTGAACATTGTCTGCAGTTAGCATCTCAAGAATAGCTGTCTGCTTTGAAGGATCTAATCAAAATCTTGAACTGGTAAATAAGTGACCAACATAAGTAACTTCTTGTAGCCTGAATTTGCACTTCTGAGTATTCAGCTTAAGATGCACTCTACATGCTCTTTCCAGAACTCTCTTGAGGTTTCTTTCAGGCTCAGCTTCACCAATACATCCTACTAGAATATCATCTACTACAATAGCACACGGATACCCAGAAAAATGTTGCTCCATTGCACGCTGGAAGACTTTACTGGCAGAATTTATCCCAAATGGCATTCTCAAAAATTTGTACATGCCAAATGGAGTACTGGAAGTGGTTCGTACAGAGGATTTTTGGTCTAGCAAAATTTGCCAAAATGAACTTTTTGCATCCAAGACAGAAAAACAGTGGCATTTGGCATAAGAGCAGTGACTTCTTCGACTGTACACATTGGATGATGAGGTCTTTTCAGTGCTTTGTTTAAATCTCTTAGGTCAATATGTATTCTGATATCAGAGCTTTTCTTATGAGCCAAGACCATGGGGGTACCCATTCAATAGGTCATTCAATTGAAATACACCTTGCTGCACCATTTTATCTAGCTCAGCTTTGACTCTGTTCTGCATAGGTACTGGAACTTTCCAGGCTGGCCTGCCATCTGGACTGACTTCAGGGTCTAACTTCATGGAATACACAACCGGGAGTTTGCCTAGTGTGTCTTTAAAAACATCAGCTTAAGGTAGAGAAAATAGACTGGGCAAAATTAGAACAGTGGTCTTTCAAGCTCACATGGTGCACTTCCTTATTAAATGAAAGTAGTCCCATTTTCAAACTGTCTCTGAGGCTTAATAATGATTGTGCTTGCCTTTTGACCACATAAAATTGCAAGTCATAGCTGTTCCCATCAGAGTAACATGAAAGCACTACTGAACCTTCACTATGAATTTCTTCACCAACATAAGCAACAAGCTTCACACACTTTGTCAAATCAACCTTCTCACCAGCAGATACTCTAGCAAATGTTTCTGCTGACATAACATTGCACTTTGAACCCATGTCAACTTTGGGTTTTCCATTTATCCGAACTGTACAAAATACTTCATTCTTTGCCCATAAATCTACTACATTGACTGTTTTATTAAGCACAGACACACCATCAACATAAAAAGTAGGGTCACAGCTTTCTAATTGATCAACTTGTGTCTTTGAATGTTCTCTTTTAATAAAAGAATAAGCCCCTTTTGATTTACAGAATCTTTGGAAATGATTTGAATTTTTACATCTATGGCATTGCTGACCAAAAACTAAGCACTTTTCTCTTATGGGTTCATGATTTGCACCACGATTATGACAGTTGACTATGAAACTGGGTGAGGGTACATGCTTTGAGTTTGACTCACTCTTGTGCTTCACTGAGACTGTGCACACTCTGGAATTTGCTAGAAAAGTACAGGGTTTCCCAGTGACTGTTGCAGGGCTTACAGTTGCTGCCATGTGCTTGGGCCTGTTTTTTTAACCACTTGCTACATACTATCAACATAAGCATTAGAAGATATTGGAAACATGCATTTCTCATTTGTAAGCATATTTGTGTGCTTTTCTGTGAACTTTATATATATATATATATGACAAATCTCAATGGTCTTATTCAAAGTTAAATCACTGTCACAAAGCAAAATCTTTCTCTCAGTATCATCTTTAATACCACACATGTCTGTCTTTTATCAACTCATCCCTTAAATCACCAAATCTGCACATTTTAGCTTTATTTCTTAAGTCAGTTATATATGCTGCAAACGTTTCTACAGGCTTTTGATCTCTTGTATAAAATAAGTTCCTTTCCATTGTAATATTCATTTGGGGTTACACATTTCTCTAAATTTACATTTTAAGCACTCTGGGTCTTCCCTTGACTCAGTCGGTACCACTATATGATGGTTTCCCCCTCTCCTACAAATACAGCAGGTGCATGCACAAATAAATGCTCTCTTTCTATAGCTTCTGAACCAGCTAAATTAAGCAGAATAAATGCCTTTGTATGGTCATCTTTATCAGAAAATGAAGCTTGTATGAAAATATTGTACTCTTGCTCAAACTCTCTAATTCTCTGCAATATTATTATCAAAGACAAGTGAACCTGGTTTTCGAAATCCTTCAGCCATGCCGACAAAGTATGCCCAAATACACTGAAAAAAGGGCCCTTGTAATTATGTATGAACATGTATGCAGAGCCAGTACTTGTAATAACATTCAAATGCACAAAGAGTCTTTGAAATACTGTACTTTGTGAAATATGCTTTGAAATTGCTGTATTTTGCAAAATAACTGCACTGTAATAATACACAAACTTGTGGGCACTTTGTATACTTTGGATATCATGAATAGCTTTAATTAATGTGAAAAAGTAGCTCATAGTGAAAAAAATGTGGTCGTTTTCCGTATTTTACATATTTTATGCAATTTAGACTTTATTTCAAACATTTTCCATAGTTATTTGAATAGTTTTTCAATATGTTGCAGTTTTGGACATTTTGTTACTTAGAAATTTGTTTTGAGCATTCTGAGTGCTTCATTTTATGGTTTGTGAATAAGAAATAATTTAAGTAAGCTTTGATGCCTGAAATATGTTTCTAACCTTTTTTGTGAGTTATAGGATGAGCCATTCTTCTATATGCCTCCACCATTAACTGAGTGCCTTCTTGGTCCTGAATCTGGATTACTGGATCTTGATTCTGACATCACGTTGCTTGGCTTTGTTTTCTATTGAAGACAAACAGGTGGGGTAGTTCATTTATATGATCTATTGCACAGAAACACATCAGGATGGCTAGCAGCAGTACAAAATATAAACAAACTGATTAGATGTCAGACTACACAGACATACATGCTTACATCTCAACAGCTTACTACAAAATGGGAGTCATGCTCACATATACTCACTATTTATACAATTGTGCAAGCCCCTAAAAATCTTCTTAAAGAAATACATACATGTTGATCTACATCCACCCCAAAAAGAACAAAACAAATGACACATTTTGCTAACAAACCATCAGTGAAATGATAAAAGTGCTGTCAGATGAACTGTTCCTGAAACATGTCTATAGATGTAACACAGAGCATTCAATTTTAAGCTATAGTCAATTATGTATACCTGTTAAATGGGTGAAATGCCATGACAAACATGCCCATGCCATTAGTACACTTCTAAGCAATACATGCAGGAAAAATAACATTTAGTAATGATTTTTTATATCTATACATGTCTATATATATATATATATAATATAAAATATATATATATATATATATAATATATATATATATATATATATATAATATAATATATATATATATAATATAATATAATATATATATATATAATATAATATATAATATATAAATATAATATATATATATAATATATAAATATAATATATATATATATATAATATATAAATATAATATATATATATATATATAATATAAATATAATATATACATATATAATATATATATATATATATATATATATATATATATGCACAGATGCACACACATACACACACACACACACACACACACACACATATATATATATATATATATATATATATATATATATATATATATATATATATTAAACAGATTTTTCTTGATGGCATTTCAGCATATGCAGTATATAGCTGAAAAATGCAAGTATACCTTCTCAAGGTCAATAGTCTTCTGTGCAGATAATAGGAAGTTACTAGGTTATTGGCTCAGAGGCCATTATAAGCCTAGCCAAGAGTTTAGCCCATGTATAGACAAATCAGCACCTGATACCCCTGTCCAGCAGGGACAGGGGTTGAATCCCAGGGATGTATTTTCTATTTTCCATCCAGTTATCCAGGTAGCACTTAAAAAGGGGTAAAGAGGTACTCTGAAGTGGAGAGGGAGTATGTTCTACAAATGGAGGAGCCTCTGGGACACAAATCTGTCCCACCAACAAGTCCTATTGATGTCACAGGCCAGGTTAAGGTCACGTGTGTGGGTTACATGAGTGGAGCTTGACTTGTGGATATGCAACAGATCCATCAAGGGGGCATCCGAGATCGCCTTGTATGCAAGACAAAGGTCACCTCTGAGGAGTCTGTATGAAACAGAGTAGAGGGATAGGGCTTTTAGCCTATCTGTGTATGGAAGATTTTTGATGCCCTGGATTCTGCTGGTGAGGAACCTTTGTGGTCTCTCCAGCTGATGCATGTGCTTTGCGAGGTACATGCCGAATGTGGCTTTGTACTCAATAATGAGCCTTATAAGGGAAGAATACAGGGATATTATGACCTCCTTGTCCCTGGATGAGATACCCTTACTTATGAGGTGGGCCATGTAGAAAACTTTCTGTACAATGGAAGGAACATGGTGGTCAAAAGTCAGGTTGCTATCAATCTGGGTCCCCAAATCCCTCACAACTGACTGCATGCTTAGGGCATTGTTATTAATGTGATCATTTGTGGGGATGTCACTTTCCCCAAAGGGAATGATGATGCATTTTGTTGTATTCGGCTTGAGGCCATGTTTCTGGCACCAGTCATTTGTTTGGGTGAGACCCTCTTAGAAGATGTCCATGTCACTAGGAGAATTGACGACAGTCCCCAGCTTGCAGTCTTCTACAAACTTGGTCAGCCATAGCCCACTGGTTTTGGCCTGCAACTCAGAAAAGTATATCCCAACTAACAGAGGCCCCAAAGTAATAGCCTCTCTTATGTTCTCCTCATAAGCAAGTTTCCTCACCTTCAGGTTCCCTAGTTACACAGTTGCCTTTCTATGGTGTAGATTCAGGGCTGTGAGTACTGTGAAGATGCAAATAAGGTGTGAACTCATTAGAATTGCTGAATTCCAAATACTTGGCTCTTGTAACAGCAATTTTTGCTTTCCATTGTGCAACACTGCTAAGCGAAGTTGAATGTCAGTTAGCAAGGTTCCCCAACACCTGCAGCCATCGAACACCTGCAGTCATGACACAGACAGTCAATAAGGGAAAATGGATACATTCAGTTACTCCTGCTGGGCCCTGCACAAACACTCTAAGTGGCATTGTGTGGTGGTTAATGCACAGAACTTAAGAATGACTAAGAAACTATGGAACTGTCATGTAACTACTCCTGTGGTAGCAGGTGCATGTGTAGGGCTAGAATACAGATGGTCCTGGGTTCTAGTACAGGGTGTGCAACCTATTTCTACTGTTGTGACAGTCCAGTTTAGAGCAATGAACAGAAAAATATGCAAATGTTATTTCAACATTCTTGTATCAATAGATGTAAGTCTAGGTCTGCCATACACATGATCTTGGACTCCAATACAGGATATTCCAAACATTTTTACTGTTGTTCCATTTCCACTTATAGTTAACATCACTTATAACACTTTAGATAGTGGAACTTATATAAATTATATGTATGAATGATAAGACACCCTTATTTTGTTTTCAGATATATGACTAATAGTATACTGTCTACTATATTTCTATAAGTATAATTCTGCTATCTGGACTTGGATGACCTTCACAATTAAGACACAATACACAACTGAATCTATATACAAGAACCTTGTCAGGTCGCATACATACTGGGTTAACACCTCAAGCTGTCATCTGAATTTATGAATGATTTCTGACTGTGTGTGACCAGCACTTCCTCAGTGGCAAAGATGGAAAATCATCACTGTGGAAGAAAATGTTTTGTCCTTTATGCCTAAGTTTGAATACCACACTTATAAATCAATTTTACCAGTACAGAAAGCCAAAAAATGTGTTAGGTCATGACATTTATGCCCCCAGTGTGTGTTTGCAAACTTAACTCACCTAACAATTACTTTCCAATTTTCAGTATGTATTTACAAGCTTCAACAGCAAACACCCCTCAAACTATAGTTAAGTGTCAGATTAACCTTCCAATTTAAAATATTTCTTTCCATTAACCTTCCAATTTAAAATATTTCTTTCCAAACTGCATGACACTGCAGCTAACCACTTAACATTGTGCAAACACATTTGCCATCATTGCTCGGGTTTGCACACTATCAGTAGTCATGAAAACAGGAACTGGTGGGAAATCATTCGTTGCCATTGCTCTAGTTTAGACATGTCTGGAGTTAGAGGTGAAGGTGCCCAGTTTAGTGCACAGAGGTAGGGTGCTTACAGAGTCCAGAATATTTATTGGACTTCTGGTTAAGTGCCACAGCCAAAGGCTTCTGCATGGGGACTATTCTCGCTCCCAGTACAAGTCTGAGGAGTTTGGCTCAGGCTGTATCCAGTGTGACTGGCATCCCATGCACTGGTGAACATTGTATGCATCATTTTAATGACCTATAAAGGTACAAGAGAGATACCTTCAACCAGTGTTTGACAAATTTTCAAACTTCTGACATCCCACAGCTGTGTAATGTTTGACCAATTTTCAAACTTCTGACATCCCACAGCTGTGCATGTATTTGCACACCGGGCAGTGCCGGTTAGCTAGGGTTAAATTATTCCTGGCTCCACTAAGTCTCCTCTTCAGTTTTCCCTTGAAACTAGTCTAACTCTCAACCTAAGCACTCAAAAAGCATCCTACAGCCCAGCACTTGCTCAGACCTAATCACCAGAATTAATATACCCTTGATTGCCCAGCAGGGCAAGGCTCTTTATTCACCCCTCACCAACCAAGTCACTAAGCAGCTCACCCTACTATTCAGGCATGACCAAAGGGCAATTTGAGGTGTACTCTCCAGTTCAGCTGGTGAATCTTGGTATCCTGAGGCAATGTTACAAGTGCCTCATGTACACAGACAACCCTCTCCTCCTACCACAAAACACTAACATATGCGAGAGAAGTAATTATACAGCCAAACTGAAGGCTAAGCTGTCTCCACCCAAGACTGGAACAGACAGTCAAGAGGAGAAGGTTAACACTTGCACCACACCTCCAGCCACACACAGACCTAATAAACCAGCACTGGCAAAAAATACACACAAATACACAAAATCATATTCGGAGGGTCTAAATAAAAACCTGCAAAAGCATCAGAGACCTCCAAAGCAGACACCCAAGCAACCTGCATCTCCCATAACAAACCAGACAACACATAAAACACAAAATCAGTGTGCCGCACAATCACAGCCCTTAAGGTGAAATAACATACCTAACATACTAGTAATAGGTGATTCTATAGTCAGGCACACTGACATCCCACTCACTAGGCTGGACAATCAGAAGGTTACTGTTAGCTGCCTGTCAGGAGCCAGAATCCGCCACATAACACAAGCACTCGGGTCACACCAGAACAAGTACAGATATGACTCTTGTCATTGTTCATGTTGGTGTGAATGACCTGAGATGTACCTCCCTGGACTACATGAAAGGAGACATGGAAGAGCTCTCTGATCATGTAGCCCAGGCTGGTATGACCCTGAATAGCATCCTACCCTCACCAAGAATGATACCTCAGTATAAAGAAAAACATATCAATTTCAGCAATTGGCTAAGCTTCTGGTATCATTCAAAGGGGATCCAGTGTCAGTCAGTCTTGGACGACATGCTTGACAAGTGGCGTTGCTTCGCAAGAGATGGCTTGCACCTATCACTACTAGGCTTTCAAATACTGGCCAAGGCTCTTGCTGCCCCCATAGTGCCTTTTTTAGGCAAGGCTCAAAAGTCAAACCCACCTCCGTAAACAGCACAATTAACAAAAAACTGAGGGTTATACTACTCAGTGCCAGGAGTTTAAATCTCAAAATGCATGTGCTCGAAGCACTCCTCAGTATGGAGAACATCGACATCTGTGCATTAACTGAAACCTGGTTCAAGGCTCCAGAGATCACCCCAGCACTACCAGGCTACAACTCATACCACACGTTTCGACCTCAAAACACAGACCGAAACACAAAAGGAGGAGGTGTATCCAAGGATACCTACACCTCCAGGTTAGTGGTGCAGCATGATACCTCTGAGATCATCCATGTGTAACTAACATTGGGCAAATGTGCAGTGCAAATTGTGGCCTGCTACAGATCACCCTCCATGACCCAGGACCACCACTCCACCTTTCTGGAGACACTGGAAAACATGAAGGTCCTACCGAACCCCCTGATATTGGGTGATTTCAATTACCCTACCATTAACTGGGAAAACTACTCGAGTACATACTCCTAGGCCCAGCGCTTCCTGGAATTCATCACCTCAAATGCCCTGGATCAGCTGGTAAACTCCCCTACCAGAGGTGAAAACATATTGGACCTTGTCATCACAAACATGGGCGACAGGAGTTCCACACCGGAGATCAACCTGTCACTGGTTAGATCAGACCATAAACTAATCACTCTGGATGTCCACACCCCACCACCACCCCCAACTAAAGAAAACACAGTAAAAAACTTTTCTAAAGCAAACTCCACTTTAATTAAGACAGAGGCGGTAAGTTTCACAGTCCCCACGCTAAAGAATAACACTGCCCAAGATACAGAAACCTTTACAAATGCACTCTATGAACACCTACAAGGATGCAGGGATCATGGCATCCTTAGCAAAACCAAGACTCACTCCTCTAAGAGAAGGAAACCAGTCTGGTGGACCCTAGCTATACAATAGGAGGAGGAAACTAGTTCAGAAAAAAAGCAAATGCCAAGAAGGAAAGACATCCCTGATCAGTATCAGTAAGAGACTAAGGTCTCTTATAAAATCATCCAAGACTAACTTTGAAAGAAAAATAGCCAAAGATTCAAAAGATAACCACAAAGCCTTCTTTAGCTATGTTAAGAATCTAAGTGGCAACTCGCAGATATGCACTGAACTAGTGCAAAATAGCACAAAATATACTGAACCTACTGATATTGTCAACATCCTGGCATATAGAATCAGTGCAAACTTCACCCCCCAAAGAGCCCACAACAATACCAGAAAAGTGTAGTGTCCTGGAAATCACAGACGCACAGGTGAAAATAGCCCTTTCAAAAGCCAAAAACACAGCGTCAATGGGGCCAGATGGTGTCCCAGGCTTTGTCTTGCACGAACTACAGAATGAACTAACCCCCCACCTAAACATGCTGTTCAACCTCAGCCTCTCCACAGGCTATGTGCCCATAGAATGGTGCACAGCAATGGTTATTCCACTCCACAAAGGAGGGACCACAACTGACCCTGGTAACTATCGCCCCATAAGCCTGACTAGCCTGGTCTGCAAGGCTATGGAGCGCATCATCATGGAACTCATTAACAAAGACTTTGAGAACCTCCAAACACTTGACCTCACCCAGTTCGGCTTTGTTAAGGGCAGATCATGCCTACTAATCCTGGTTGACTTCTTTGAGACAGTCACCAAGGCCATAGACGAGGGAAAGGTTGTTCACACAGCCTACCTTGACCTCGCCAAGGCTTTTGACACCATTCCCCACTCGGGTATTACAGAAAAACTCACCAGCCTGAACATAAACCCCTACGTCATGACATGGGCTGCCAACTGACTTACAGACAGAACTCACACGGTAAGAATAGTGGGCTCCATATCCGACTCTAAACCCATCACAAGTGGTGTCCCACAAGGCTCGGTCCTGGGACCCCTACTGTTCGGCATGTACTTCTCAGAAGTACAGGCAAACACAGGAGGACTATGGCTAATCAAGTTCACCGATGACTGCAAACTGGGAGCCATAATTGAGTCTCCGGCTGACATGGACATCCTCCAAAAGGGCCTTACTGAGACGGACACCTGGTGTCAAAGTCATGGCCCAAATGCCAAAAAATGCATAGTCATCCCGTTTGGGGAAAAACAAAACATCCACGAATTACCACATAGGTGGCAGCCCCCTTAATACAGAAGAGGTAATAAGAAATCTGGGGACCCAGGTAGATAGTAATCTCTTCTTTGATGATCATATTGCCAAAGTAGTTAGGAAATCCTTCTATGTGGCCCATCTAATTATGAAAGGGTTCGCATCTAGAAATAAAGAGGTTATAGTGCCCCTCTACTCATCACTCATCAGACCCATCATAGAGTACAATGCCCCATTTGGGATGTACCTCACAAGATACTTCCAACAGCTGGAGAGACCACAAAGTACCTCACCAAGAGGATTACTGGCCTCAAACATATGTCCTATGCAGCCCGACTGAAAAAACTCCGGCTGTACTCAGTATCATATCGCTTACTCAGAGATGATCTCTGCCTGACTTACAAAGCCATGCCCAACTCAGAATTGATAGACATGCTCCACCTAAAGAAATCCAAGTCACTACAAGCCACACACTCTAGTGAGCTAAACCTCACCACAACAATAAATAGAACATGCTGGAGGTATAGATTCCTGTCACAGAGACTCCCCATGCTTTGGAACAAAATTCCAAACTACATTAGGTGAGCCTCTCACTAACACTTCAAGAGAAACCTTGACGAGTGGATGGGTAACAGAAAATACACCCCTGTGTTCACTTCATTGGCTCTGCTTGACAGAGGATCAGTTAAGTAATCGATGGGGTGATGAAAGCCGACACACTCTGGCTAGGCTTATAAATGCCCTCAGGCAGATAGCCTAATACCTACCTATGAACCTATAATAAGAGAGTATTTGTAATACATAGAAAGTTAAATATAGGCAAGACTGGTATGCATAATGCTCGTCTGTTCTTTCCACAGCTAATGCCAAAATAGAGTTTAATCAATGTGCTCATGCTGATCAAATAGAAAGACTGAGGGAAGCAAGTGGTATGTATGCAGTGCAAGAAAAGTATTATTGTAGCTTTAAAAGTTAGATAGATTTTTGTTTTTTATTTTGTACAGCTGTAGCAAATTGAGCATACATATCCTAACTTTAAAAGCAAGTATGCATGCATTAGTCTGTAGCACAAACCAACTTTAGGAGTCAAGTATAAGACTGTAGTCAGAGGTTGTGGGTTCAAATACCACAAGTAACAACTATACAATAGCAAAATTGTTTTAATAATATTACATAAAATTAAACTCTATATAAGTGGCATAGATGCCCTGCTATTAATTGTAATCTCTATGATTGAACCAAGCATATGTAAAATATATGGACATGTCAAGGAATACTTTCAGCAGTCTGTAGTTATAGTATGTAGTTGTTAGGATGTATACTTAAATGTAATACTTCAGATAAAATAGTTGCATAATTGGGTAATGCATTGTATGTTACATATAATGGTACTAATTTTGTGTTTTTCTCTCTCACCCCAACTCTTATCTCTTTTTTTATGTTCTATTATGTGTCATCAACATGTCATCCATCTGTAACAGATCACTAAATGCTTCACAGCACAGCACAGCAAGGTAGGGCAGCCTCAGTGGGTCAGCCTGCTCCCACTCCACTGTCTCCAGCATTGATGGCCAGCACATCTAGGACCCAATCTGTTAGCACTGTGTCTGCTTCTCCTGCACTACCTGTGCCCTCAGGTAGTACTGCCCTGGCAGCTGGCATTGTGGTACCCTCTGGGAGTAATGGTGGAGGTGGAGATTTCATCACCTACCAAGAGATGCGAGGGTTGGTACATAGGATTGTGCATCACACCACTGGTGTACGCCTACACCAGATGGGGAACCTACTGTACCTCATGGTACGTAGGAAGAGAAGATGTCAAGCACTCCAGCTGATAGTGGAGGAAGGGGACAGTGATGACAGTCCAGTGGGTGAGGACTAGATTTTCACTGGCTCCATGTTTGATGGGCATGAGCCTGGATTGTCCCCTCTGTGATGCCCGTGCACTGACCCAGCAATCAAGGATCCTCAGTCCTCACCACTAACACCAGTGAGGGACATCCATATAGGGAAATGATAATAAATACACACGCAGTAAAGCACAATTTCCCTTAAGAGCTCACAGAGATCACAGTCAGTCTGGGGCTGGTTTCTCCTTTCCTCTCCAGGTCCCCAATCAGACTCCCCACTGGTACAGCTATAGGGTCCAAATCTCAGCCTAGTGGACAAGCTAAAACCTCCAGCACCCTCTTTGTCCAACCAGTGCTTCGTGTCCCTGCCCAAGTAGCTGACACACATGCACTTTGAGATAAGAGTTGTATACAACCACACAGACACTCCTGGGGAAGGCTGGCACAGGTTCTCCAGCTGTGCCCCTTTTACCCAGACTTTATGGTAGAAATCACTGCCATCAACCAGCTAATATTTATCAGCTACTCAAAGGCCCTTATTAAAGGGTGTCCAATTATTACTGTGCCATATTATTATCCAAATGGTAAGTGTGACTAAACAGCAAAGCTTATTTGAAGTGACTTGGTACAGTATCACTATATATATGCAATGTACTCTAGAGCTTAAATTATCTCTACACAGAACAGCCACAGTTGAAAGGTTTAAAAATATTTAATAATAAATAATAAAAACACAAGACAATACTTCTTACTACACAGTGCTAGTCAAGAGTTCAGAGATCACAGAGAAATGTTTAAAATAATACTGTAGAAAAGTTTTGACATCACAGAAAAACAAACTAGTCTAATCTTCCTATTTCCTAGCTATATCTAAGAGAAACACTAAAGTCTAAGATCCTACTTACATATGGATACAGGCAGTGCTGGTGATGTTGAATGTTCTCAAGACAAATGCTCTAATGGTCTCATTCTTTCTGTTCTTAAATTGATAACACAGTACCACTGATTCATTTCAGATTACATAATTTCTTTCTGGTTCCCAGGCTAACAGACTATCAGAGGTTAATAGCCCCTTTGATCTTGTAGCTGGTCAGGAACCAGAGTAATAAAAGAAATTATACATGCAAATTTTAGTCATTAACTCTGGTCTCAAAACAATAGTCAGAATTCCTTCACCTAGACATATCAGCTCTGAGTTTTGACATCAAAGAATTGACTTGTCAACTTTGTTACAGCAGAGTGCACTGTTACTTTTTTTGCAGTTACATGTTTAACACCATTTTTTACCATTTAAGAGAGCAAGCCTGTGGCTTATATTAATATTTAAAAATGACAGAATTATCTACAAAATTATGTCTGGCTAGGCTGGCAGCCTTCACCTATCTTCACACCCTCCCTCACCCAGATCATGATGCCCACAACCATTTTTGTCCCTCACTGTTTGTGTGTCTTACCTTGTTTGTCTTTGCTTCCTAACCTACCCAATTTACCTGATCCAGAAATACCAATGTCCCTTACCCAGCATTCATCACTTACTGAATTAAAAAATGGGCACCTGTCCCACAAAAAAAAAAAAATATTGTCCCATACATAGCTGTCAATTTTGCACATGTCTTCTTGACACACTTGATATGGTCCAGTTGGCTATACAACATAGTTATGTTGTTGTCACTCCTCTTTCTGAAGGTGACAGTCCAAATTCAGCTATTATTCTGCAATATTTTCAGTTTACAGTGTTGAATAAAAGGATGACTATGGTTCATTCCTACCTCTCTCTGGTATATTACTGTACTGCTTTCCCTTTGTTCTTCCCCCTGCTTGCTCCCCATTTTCCTGTCTACCCCATTTTAACACCTATAATCCGGTCAAAAATAGAATCACACACAAGTACCAGAAAAAAAAATGGATCCCTTCACTGTTTGGCCTCTATGTTTGCACTGAGTTTGGCATTGCACACCAATACCAAGTGATGGTGAGCTGCTCTACAGTGCTGCAGTTACCCCATGCAATGCCGCTGCGCTAGGTCAGTACACAGCAATACATGCTGAATGTGCTATAAAGAATAATGCCATTGCATTATCATTGTTTATTTAAAAGTATTAAATACACCTGGATTTGAACCCAGTACCATCTGGGCTCAAAAAGAAATGTATCAACGCAGTTACATCTGCTGCCACAGAGTCAGCTAAGCAGAAGATGTGTTTCATACACACAGTGCCAGTTCTCAGAATTTTAGTAATGAGGCTCACGTTTGTGCACTGCTGGACTGCACTCATACAGGAGAAAGTAATGGAAATGTGTATCTTGCATGTGCAAACACTTTGCCTGCCATTGGGCAAACACACTGCTTGCAGCTGCTTTATGCAAAGTCAATATTAGCATGTATTAGTGCTGTTTATTCTCCATTTACTCTTCATGCCATGAATCTACATGTGGAAACATAACAAACTGAATGCCCTATCTAACATTATGTCACATATTTACAATGCAGCCATGTGCTGCCTCCCCCTATGCACTGCAACCGTGGTCTCTCAGTACTTGTTCTCAAATATATCAACTATACTACATAAATAAATAACAAATGTGTGATATGCAATGCACATCAATCTGGTAACATGCAGAACTAGAACTTTCTTCACAGTTGGACATGCCTACACATCCATCAACTGACTCTGGGAAGTATCAACCCTATCATTATGTTCCTCCTCTACCTGTATAAATTAATTCATTTAACTAAATTTTTTTGGCTGTGTATAATGAAACTATCCAGGGAGTGAACAACTTTTAATTGCCTAAATCAAACTTATCTTGTACTATCTAATTCAGTTAAACAACTTGTGACTTAAAAGATAGTACATCTTAAACTGTAAACTATGAATGTAATAGTTTACTTTTTGTACTGTTTTATATTTTGTATCTTACAGCTTAAATTTTTGTGTGTATAATTTGGAGCTTTTCTCCCTGGGCCTCAACTGAAAAAGGGCAAAAGCTCAGTCAGACTAACCCGATCAACAAATGTCAAATAAATAAATAAGCCTAACTAGCCTTATCTGCAAGGCTATGGAAATAATAATTATTGACTTTATCCACAAGGACATAGGTGATCTTCAAAATCTTGACCTGACTCAGTTTGGTTTCATCAAGAGTAGATCTTGCTTTTTAAACATAGTGGACTTCTTTGAGAATGTCACCAAAGCCTTGGACCTGGGAAAACAGTGCATACTGCCTATCTTGATTTAGCCAAGCCCTGTGACACAATTCTCCATTCAGGTATCCTACAGAAACTCTCCCATCTTGGGATTAACCCATACATTACTAGGTGGATAGCCGACTAGCTCACCAACAGAACGCGTACTGTCAAAGTTGGGAAGTCCACCTTCACCAGTAGATCAGTTACCAGTAGAGTACCACAAGGATCTGTGCTGGGCCCTCTGCTGTTTGGAAATTATTTCTCTGAAGTCCAGATGAAGGTAGATGGCCTGTGGCTTACCAGGATTGCAGATGAATGTAAAATGGGAGCAATTATATAGGGTCCTCCAATGATGTTAACATATTACAGAATGAGCTGACACAGACAAATGATTGGTGCCAAAGTCATGGACCCATAATTAATGCTAAAAATGCCTCATTGTCCTCTTTAGCAAAGTAGCCCCTGCTAATTATGATATAGCTAGCTCCCCTTCTAAGCAAAAAAAAAAAAAAAAAAACTCAGTGGTGTGAGACTTGGGAATACCGGATGATAGCAATCTAAACTTTGATCACAATGTGTCTATAGTGGTAAGAAAATCATTCTGCATTGTGCACCTTATAAATAAGGGCATTGCATTCAAGACCAGGGAGGTCATAGCTTCACTGTACTCAACCCTTATCAGACCAATAATTGAGTACAATGCTCCCTTCTGTATGCACCTCACCAGACGCCTGCAACAACTGGACAGACCACAGAGGTTTCTGACCAAGAGAATCCAGGGTCTCCAAAACATGACATACATGGAAAGACTGAAAGGCCCGTCACTGTACTCAGTGTCATACAGGCTGCTGACAGGCAGCCTCTGCCTGGCCTATACAGCAGTCTCAACCCCTGCCCTAATGGAAATGCACATCTGCAAATCAAATAGGACAAGAATAACCTGCTCCATTGATATAAACCTACCCTGTGACATAAACAGAACATGCTGGAAAGACAGCTATATCTCCCAGAGGTTGCCACTCCTCTGGAATATGCTCCCACTCCATGTGAAGAAGAGATCCTCAATGACCCTATTCAAGTGCAGCAGTGACAACAGGGTGGGTGACCATAAATTCACCACAGGGGTGGCACCTATGTCCCTCATGGACAGAGGCAGTTGGTGCTGATCACAAAATCACTCTGCTAAAAACAACCATTTAACTATGGCCAATAAGGGTACTTGGGTTTTTACAAGGCTAGCCTTGTAAAGACCCTGCTGCCATTAGCCTAGTAACCTCCTTTGAATCTATGCAGACCTCCCAACATATTCTCTCCAACATCCAGTCCTGATGTCATCCACTATAAGTTGTTCTGCAGCTTTGTAAAAGTCAGACTTGTTCCATGGTGCTTGCATAAATTGCTGTGTTCTGAAGTCTGCACATGGATAGGTAGGGGTTATGTTCTCACTGCAGTCAACTTTGGCTATGTATGTGTGTCTATCTAGCTAGAAGAGCATAATTGTTTATCCAAGTTACCACACCAATCCCGTGGATTGACACTATTTGACAGTTGCACATGCCTAAACATCTATTTCATCCAGGTGTCTCAACATCTTCTGTCCAACATCCTGTGTTGATGTCATCCACTATATGTTGTTCTGCAGCCTTGTGAAAGTCAGACTTGTGCCGTGGCACTTGCTTAAAGTACTGAGTTCTGTAGTCTCTGTACTTAGATAGGTAGGGGTTCTGTTGTCACTACAATCAACTGGTGTGTGTGTGTCTTTGTCTTTGTGTGTTTGTGTGTGTGTGTGCACTTGCTTGACATTAGGAAAGTGCCCTATACACCAGCATGTGGGACACTGCTATTACCATATTCTCCTCACCAGACACTGCTGATGCCATCACCTATATCTGACTTGTAGATGTGCACTATTCTCACCAAGGGCAGGGTCAGAGCCTGGCCTGGAGGCCAGGTAGAAGTCACCTCATCCTATACAATACAGATTACAGTAACATATTTTTTAGTCTATCCACACACAGCATGGCATGATTTGTAGGCCCTGTGTTTTCTTGTTGAGAAACACGTGTGGTCTCTCCAGCTGCTGCATGTGTCTGGTGAGGTACATGCAGACAGGAGCATTATACTCTACTAATGTTCTGATGAGGTTCAAGTACAGTGCTGTTATATAATCCTCAGATCTGAATACAATGATGTGATTTATGATGTGCACAACATAGCCTTTCCATACCACTGTAGACTGTTAATGGTCGAAGTTCAGATTGCTATCTACATGTGTGTAAACCTCTCCTGTAGTATGTTATCATCATTGATGGACTCAATGATTGCACCCCATATGCAAGAATCAGCAAACCTGTTGAGTCAAAGGCCATATATTTTACCCTGAACTGTCGAGAAATACATTCCAAACAGTAAAGGGCCAAACAGATCCCTGGGGTATGTCAGTGCTGGCAGCTCTACTGGTACAGGTTGATTCACCAAGTTTCATAGTATGTGTTATGTTGGTGAGCCAATTGGATACCCATCTAGTGATGTAAAGGTTAATCCCCAGCTTGGAGGATTTCTCAATGATACAATGCATGTGGGCTTGTGTCCAAACCCTATGCCAGATTAAGATAGACAGTATGCACTGTCTTACCTTCATCCTGGCCTTTCACACAGAATCAATGGGCTGTGACAACATCACAAATAGCATGACTTAGTACATACACCTTCCTGACACTGTTAAATACGCACTTCAACATACCCTCCACACATGCTATGTTCCCATAGAAGGGTGTACATCAACATGCATCCATCTGATTTGGGGAGGGGGGACAACACCCTACACATGCATGTATAGACACATACTTGCTCTCCTCATCTATGAGGTAGACCAACATGCCGTCATGGACCCTTTTTAAGTGGACACTAGTAATATCCCAGCTGTAGGCAGCAGACGTGTGAGTTGTTAATGTTACATTATGTTTGTTACATCTGTTAGATGTCTTCAAAAAGGTCATCAAGGGCATGCATGATGACAACCTATCATCCTTTTGAACTTGTCAAGATGAAGGCTTTTGACACAAATCCACACTGAGGTATTCACTCCACACTGTCAGATGTGGCCATAAACACCTATATCACCAAGTGGGTAGACCAGTAGATCACATATGTGGCATCTAAATATGTTGATATGTGTGAAGTGACTTTTATCTCAAGTTCAGTGATCAGGTCCTTACATCAGAGCTGTCTACTAGACCTTTTCCTGTCCATTATTTAAGTCACAGATTTCACAAATGATATACACATCCTGTGCCCAAACAGCTGTCTGAAGGACTAGAAACTGTGGGCAATCATTGACTCCAACTGTGATATTAGTATAATACAGACAGAATCAACACACACCATTGCTGCCACAGTCATGACAACACCTGTGATGAAACAAAAACATGGGGGGATTTGTTATGTCATGAAAACAAATGAAAACCCAAGGATAATGTAGACATCACACCCTTTAAGAAGACCAATAACTATGTGACCTGTGTCCTTGGGTAGACTGTATGTGGAACATCCACCAGCATATGGCCACAGTGCTGACTACTCCCTTGTATGTAACACAACTACTGTGCATGTGAAGGACATCCACATCAAAGGCTGGAATACCTCCATAGTTCACACCCTTCTTCACACCAATAACTAAGTACAATGCACCCTTCGTCATGTACCTCCCTACACATCTTCCAGTGATGTGTAACTGAAGTCTACCACCTTTGCCACAATGAGCTGTCACATATCTTATTGGCCATTCCTAGGTATTCTTTTGGTTGCATAAACATTACTGTCTGATGGTGCAGAACTCTCATTAAGTTGTTACGCCAGATGCATGTGTGATATATGTTTCAGTAATGTTCACAGTATATACATAGCTGTTTAACAACATTGATGGCATGGGTAACATTTGTGACAGTGTGGACTGTGCCATATACATACATACATACATACATACATATATATATATATATATATATATATATATATATATATATACACACACACACATATATATATATATATATATATATATATATATACATACATACATACATACATACATACATACACACACACATATATGTATGCGCCATGCACACCAGTCAAGTAGCCTGTATTGATCATAATGTCACATACAGATATGGCAATGTTCCTCCTAACACCTCCAGCAGATACTAAAATGTCAAGACAGTGTGCATGATTACCCTCATAGAATGCTGACATGTCATAATAATTGTACAAGTGTATTGGTGCAACACCATCCCTGATTACTCAGAATCACATATGTTATGTCAGAGACATGGGATTACTGTTGGTATTATTCTCAAATTGTCCATGATTGTGTGTGCTTCTTTTACTGTTATCCATGAGCCTTTACCTGTGTCCCAATTGTTGGAGATCTCTGCTGAGATTTCACTCATAGTCAGGCAGATCAGTTTGCACAGCTTCACAATATGCACCCTACCCCACTTGTATATTATATCCTTGATAGATGTCCATTGCATTGTTCATGTAAGGATGCTGATCTCACAAGGACATGTACCCATTGTTTTGTCACCTTGTGTGACAGTCACATAATACACCTTTTCACCGTGCAGTCCATACTGTGCCTTATTGATATGTGATTGGTGTTGCTGCTGCAACTGTCTTCCATTGACATGCTCTCATCTGCTGTACATTAGGTTGTTTCACCTATCTTCTTTCCTACAATTCATCTTTGTGTCTGTCCTCAATACACACACTTCCCCTGGGTGTTTATTTTACATGGCAGTACATGCACCCTTTTAGATCATTTACACACCTTCTATAATGAATGCCTGGAATGGGATTTCACAATACTCTGCACTATATACACTATGCTGTACTGTGTTTGGAGCATATACATAACTATACGTTAAGCCCTGGTAATCATTGGGGCATTCTGTGCAGTCCCGCTAACCTACTGTGCTCTGAGGTAACCAGGTTTAATATCCATGTTGCTTTACACAGTTTCCTGGCTGGCAACACTGTTGCCAGCCACAAAACTGAGCTTGTTTAAGTTTAAACATTGTGCACAGCATGAATGTGTAATTAGCTCTGTTGCTCACCTCGCATCACCGCACACATACGGAAACTCAGTGTAGGCTTTACGCGAAGTCTACATGGAATTTACTGAACTGCAGAGAAAGTGTTGAAGTTGTATAAGATATAGGTACAGACCATGTGAAACTGCATTTAAAGCTTTACGGCAATAATGCATATATTAACCAACACTGTCAGATGTGGCCATAAACACCTATATCACCAACTGGGTAGACCAGTAGATCACATCTTACTATCATGCAGAGTTCTGGACATAAACACATTTAGTCAAAAGTTGCTTGTGTGTGAATATGAAAATAAGAAACACAACAACCGTTTTCCTATAATGGCAATGCGAAAATAATTTAATTCTCCTAATGTTTTTTGGATTGTGGAAAACTGGGGATGGTAAAACAATTTAAAACTTAAAAGCACAGAATAAATGTGTACAGGAATACTTGCAGACTCCCAAAGCCCACCACATTTCAGACAATGCTTATTTATGTAAGACTTGTAGGCCTTTATCTTGTTGGACTGCCCCAGAACATATTAAATGCAATCTCCTGTTACATTTGTATTGTAGTGTAGTGTACTATACTATACTATATTGTGCTCGTGTGTGTGTGTGTGTGTTTTTGGCCCTCAACGTACTCTGTTCATCTTGGCCTTATACATGGAATGTGTCTGAATGGATCAGCCCACCTTCCCAGTAAGCATAGAATAGTAATAATAAAAAAAATAATAATAATAATTTGGACAGTCATAACAGAGGGTGGCCTTCAGTTAAATAATTTATAGTGTGGGAGGACTATGAGACAAAGGTGGTTGTATTAGAATGGTAGGTTTAATCTTTTTTTATACTCTTTACTCCCACTTTCTGTTCATTATCAGCATCACACAGCCAATCAGCCCATTTGGCCCCCATCACCAAGGGTTAGGGTCAGATGAGAGGGACTGTCATTCAGACAACCATTGGAGTGGTTCAACATTTTATTGTCTTTTGTTTAGTTCCTCTTTCCCTGTTGCATCAACTTGGTGAACACAAGGGAAGGGCATGCAGTATGATTGCAGTGAATGCCTTCCCCATCACCTCTGCAAGGGACATTCATTCCAGGCATACCTGCTCTACCCCTTAAAGCACAAGTAAAGAAATTGCGTTCTCCAACAGGAGACCAGTATGCCAATCCCTTCTGCTCCTCTGAGAGAAGGGAGGAGAGGAGAGCAGGCCATGGCTTTTCACTCCTCCCTCCACCATCACTTGTGCCAGTGAGCCTGGACAGCAGTGTTAATCTACTGAAATATTTAAAAATGGTAGTTCACCAGCAAGTGAGAGGAGATTAGTCTACAGTAACTCCATAAGTTTTTCTGAAATATGAAACAAAGAAAGATGGTTGCATTAGGAGGTATTTTGTGCTAACAACTTGATATGGGGCAGTGTAAGGATGAGAATGGTGTCTTTTATTGTGTTGTGTATATTTAATTCTGAATGCATTTACTGCTGACATTGGTAGACAGCTAGGTGGGTCACTGTTAATATTTCATTCAATTTTTGTTGCCTGTATATACTCACTTTTTTTTTGTTCAGTGCATTGCAATGACTCACTTTCTTAAATGTTATTTTAAGTGGATAAATCTACTAGGCACATGTGGCTCTTCTCAGTGGCAACCTTGAAGCACCATCTGATTAAATGACTTGTCCAAACAAGCAAATGGACAAGTTCCTGCAGTAAACAAGGTCTGATATTAATTCCACGAACCACAGCACAAGTTCAAACAAAGAAACGCTCGTAGCTTGTAAAAACTTTAATAAAATTTACAAACGTGCAGTAAAAATGTTAATAAGACATGCAAATGTGCATAAAAACTTTAATAAAACATACATATGTGCATAAACACATTTTATTAAAATTTTTACAAGCTATGAGCATTTCTTGGTTTGAACATGTGCTGTGGTTCATGATTAAATTACTTGGTCATGGTCAGACAGTAAGTATGCAAATGAAGACCAAAGCAATCAAACCTGGAATACAGGATGACGTTCATTAGAATCTCATTACCTTAATTCTATGCACTAAAATGCAGTTTCATTATAGTCTCAGATTGATGGCCTACTGTGTACATTGTCTTCTTGGAAGATATTCAAAAACTGTGGTTTAGTGAATAAAATAATCTAAAGCAAGGTAGACTATCATTGTGTATTTTCATTAAAAGCCAGTATTATCATTAAAGGCAGAAAGGTATGCAAGGACTTAATAAAGTCCTAGAAATTGCTGAGAATGTTCCATTCTAGCCTATGCATTACCATTCTCCATTCTATTTTATATTCTGAGTTTTAATGCATCTAAGAACCATCTGCTTCAATCTTGTTTACAGTAACACTCTATTTCTTTTACTTTGTAGTGTTTTCCTGCCTGATGGTTACCTATAATGTACATTTTCAATATTAATCTCTATCCCTGTAAATTAGGGAGTGACAGGATTCTCATCATGTGTAGACATCTATGTGCCTTTTCTGATGGGCAGTCATGGCCAGTAACTATCCAGGTGCTCCTTGATTTGATTGACAAGCTATAGATCAGATATGATTAACAGAAGTTACAGCAGTGTTTTACATAATTTTCTTGCTGAAATACTCTATTTGAATATATCTATCTTACAGAATGAAACTTCAGCAATTTAGTAAATGAGTTAGGCACTTGAAAAGGAAAGGAATAAAATGTGTCTAATATCAACAACTTCCTGGGTGAATTAACACTAATGATCCCTTTTAACAGTGTGTATCATTTTGCTTTTACTGCTAGTACATTAGTCACATTCTTCTAAGTAATGCTTTTTATTTTCTAAATCACTTTTTGTGACAATTGAGGCCATTATATAAAGTACTTGCAACCTCTCTGTTTTCCTGTACATAAGATACTGTATCTGAACACTGTGAATGCTAGATCTACAATTACTGAAAAAGTACTCTAGATAAAAAAAATCTTTTATAAATTCCAGTTACTCTAAGAAGTCAAAACAGTATTTTCTGAAAATGTTAGAGAAGATGCTTTAAAAGCCTTTCAAGACACATTTATTCATTTTGCTGTAAAAAAAGAAGCATCTGCCACTGTCACTTCCTGATTGTTCTTGTTGCAGACTTACTTCTACAGATTTGTTATTATGTATTTACTTAGACAATACAGAATTACATGCCGTATTCAATTTTTTGTCTCATACTTTATTAGATCATACTTATCATGCACACAGATCATACTTATCATGCACACAGAAAGAAACAATGTTAATATTTTAGTAGAAGCTTTTATTGCCAAATGTCTGACAGTCCTTCTTACCTGATAAGACCAAGAGTGGTGTAGGTTTATAAACTGTATCCAGAAGGTTCTCTGTATTCACAGTACTGAACAATAGAATGAATGTTAAAAATGACCTGCAGAATTCATAAACCTGGGTAGTATGGGATATGCTACACATTATGGACATTATGGTACTAAAATCGTTACTGTGGTGGTGGTGCTGCGGTAGCATTGTTGCCTCACAGCTAGACGTTGTCCCATTTGATTCTCAGCTAGAGCGTCTTCCATGTGGAGACATGCGTGAATGGGTGTACCTTCGTTGAAGGTTGTGCGTCAGGACTGGTAAACTTGGCACGTAAAAAATCCACTGCCAATCATTAGCAGACCGGAGTTCCGCTGTGGCGACCCCTAACTAGGAAAAGCTGAAAGACACAAACATGGTACTAGAATCGTTGAATATTTATTTACTTTCTTCTAGTTCTGCAGGTTCTCAAAAACTTGAAAGCACTTCTTTATAGGAAGCCCACATCAGAAGGAAGTTAAATTACATATTTGTGTTGTGCTATATGCAGTCCAAAAATACAGAGGTTTAAATCCAGGGGTGCATCTTTGCTACCCTGCTTCCTAGAACTTCATCATTTTGATGCAAATCTTTCAGTTTTATTTATTTATGTATGTATGTATGTATGTATATAGGTATTGTCTGGTCTGCACTGGGACATCATTTAACTGGCCTAGCTCCCCAGTGCCCCATGCCTATGATGGGTCTACCAGTTTATGTCCTACCCCCTAGATTTACTCCAGTATTGCTGGGGCCAGTCATGAACCATAAGGGCATCTAGGGGCCTTGTCTGTTTTTGCATCCATCTCTTCCCTGTCCGCGGTGTTTGTTGATTACATCTGTGGGTAGCTCCCCTCCTTGGACCATGTATCCCCTCAAGGAGAGTCATCAGTGAATGTCCTCCCACCTGGGACAGGAACATTCATCCTTCCTTACCCCTCCATCAGTTACCCAAGCTGCTAATTAAACCTTGGTCAACTGGGCCGTAGTTAGGGTGTCTCCCTCTATGCAATCAGTGTGGCTATTGTAGGATTTTTAAATGCACTTTTTGACACCAACAATTTCAATACGTTTGAGTGTCACTCTGAAAGACCCTGCTGAAGTTTTAGTGTATGATAACTAATACACGTTAAGCAGGCTTTGAATAATGACAGACCCCTTATAAAGCAAGCAACATTTCTTAAGAAGTACAACCTAAAGGCATACACAAGTAAAATCTTATATATATATATATATATATATATAACTTTGATATACCTTGTGTGTCTTTTGGCAAAATATGTGCCTTAAACAACCAAACATAGTCTCTGATAAGTGCCGGTCTATGCAAACCAAAGTCTTTGGTAAATAAATGTATCTTATGCAATATCTTAGTGAGTGGACAACTAAAAACTGTGGCTCACCATTCCTCTCAGTAACATATTGCTTGGCATTCTAATTATTGGGACTTCAATTGCAGTCATACAGCACAAATGTAAAGTCTCCCCATCTTGGGGCTACTTGCTTCAGACTCTGTATATTTTGTTCTTCAGGAAAACCCTCCAGAAAATTGGGACTGCGCTGATTTCCATTGACGTCTGTCATATCATCTGTGAACCTGCCCTAAATAAGTGCCTACGTCAAAGTGCCATTAATTTACCTGAACCACAGATACATTTTCTTAAAGGGACTCATTCCCAAATCCACTTCTTTCTAATCCCTGCTGCCATAGTTACAAAATGTTCTCATATTCCTTGTAGTTTAAATCCCTAGCATGCAAAGTGGAACTACCAGATCCTACCCGTACCTATCAGTATCACCTACCAGGTACTACCGGTGGTATCACCATGCTATGTTGCACTTGTTTAATTAATATGCCTCATGAGCAAAAGTATAATATAAAGGGAATGCCTTATAGAAAAAGCAAAACTCTAGTTCTGGAATAGAAAAAAAAATCACAGCTGTTACCATTATGAAGTGCTTTAAGAAGTAAAGATGAAGATTTGGTAACATACTGCAGATAGTGCCTAAAACATAGTTTTGTGCTGTTTGAAAATATCTTCTTCAGTATTTTAAATGCTGTAATCCACAGATATTACTTTATGAGCAAAGAGGATGTGATTACATTTTCAGATTTTGCTAGAAGACTGATTTTTGTATGCAGAATCACTTTAGGGCATTCAAACATAGTTATTTGTGCTCTTACAGTTTTATATAAGGTGTTATTTATAAATAGCTATGCTGAAATTATGGAGATAAATACTGAAAACTGATAATTTTAATGAAAGTTCATAACTTTGTTCTTTCATCATTTTTAATAAGAATTCACAATGTAATTTGCTTGTGCTATTCCTTATTAAGTAAGGGAGGAAACATTTATTGCTTCATCTTATAGTTCTGCCTAGTGAATATAATATCACCATTAAAGAGAATTTTGTAAAATATTAAACAGCTACATTGATGATGTCAGATGTCCTGAATCTGATAGTGGTGGGGCTATATTCTTCTCTGAGGAGACAGAGCGAGAAGCAGATATCTGAAATGGACCAGTTTTTGCAGATAAAGTCACTGTGATAATTAATTAATTTTGCAGTAGAAAGGCTAAAGAAATAGATGAGATACATGCAGAGATACTGTGCATTGTTGATGAGTCATGGCTAGCACATCTATTTAATGCTGAGCAGAAGTCTGGGACAGTATGTCTTAAGTGGTCTCCATTTTTAAACTGGGGTAAAGGAGTTCATTTCATTCACAGAGGAATCACTCCTCTCATAGGAAATAATATGCCATCATGCTGAAAAGGAAGCTATAAGCAAGTCAAGCTTCAGATTTAAGAGGAGTATTGAAGATTCCATTTTGGTTGTGTAACAGTGGATCAGCTCTAGGTCCTAGCATATATATGATGATTGACGGGAGTTTTCCAATACTGTCTTCATGTATTTTTTGGGCTTGGAGAAGGCATGGTATAACAGTACAGGATCCCAGGACTGCTCCTGCATGCCAATTAATCACTGTACCTGAGAAGTGAGAGTTATGCCCATATCCTCAGTAATAAGCTGAATACATTCACGAGTGTGTCTTATTTCTCCCTCCTATATAATTTTTATGGACAAGAAGTGCAGACTACCCAGTCTGGAGAAACAAGGATTACATCTGTTTTGTTTGCAGATGGCGATGTCCTCTTAGCTTCATATGACTGTAATCTCCAACTTGAATAGCGCAATTTGTGGATGGATGTGAGGTACTGCAATTAGAGTCATCATATTCAAATCAGAGACCATGTCCATCTCCCAGAAATGACAGGATTGGTCATGTGGCGGAGTTTAAACATCTTGGGATCTTTTTCATGAGTGACAGTAGAGGGGACTGAGAGACTGACCAGTGGACTGATGCAGCAATAGTGGTTATTATAGGAACTATACCAGACTGTGGTGGAGAACTGAAATCTGATCAATCTGGTTGATTTAATATCTCTGTAATCTGTACAACTGTATTTATTCTTCTTGTGTGCTATAGCTGTATATCTCTTAGTGTTGACCTCAGTTGTAGTGAAATCCTTTGTCTGGAGGCCTTGTCTGTTTTCTTAGTGGAAGTAAGTTTTCAGAACTAGTTTCATCCGGCCAAAGTATTCCTGCATCTGTATTGTTTGGTTTCTGTCCTGTGTTTTAAATCAGATATACCTGTTGCTCAGGCTGCTGCAGAGAGATTGACCTACTGCCAGCTGTGACATTGAGAAAAGATAAGTGTTTATTCTCATTTTTGTCTGCATTTTGATTTAATATCTCTGAATTTGTACAACTGTACTTCTTCTTCTTCTTGTTTGTCCCCATCCACCTTCCCTGTTCTTGTTTTGGTGTTAGTGTTGGTGGCTCTGGAATTGCCCGCCCCTCCTGTAAGTCTGTATTTGAACACTCCTCCTGAGTCCATCTCATTTGCTCACTTAATCAAATACAGTGAGATCATATTCTTAGACTCTACATAATACAGAGAGAAGATTTGAGAAGGCCAACCCACGTAGGTTCTTCCTTCCTCTCTCCTTGCACTTTACTAACAAAAAAAAAAAAAAATCATCTGCTTTTACTGTATTTGTGTTTCCTCCTACTTTATTTTGCTTTTGCCTCTTCTTAAAAGTACTCAGTTTTATTTATTCTGCTTCACTTATTGCTGCTTGGTAGTAGCCTGATTAAATTGTAACTGTTATTCTAAGTCTTTTGGTTTAAGCACTTGGGCTTCATAATGGTTGTTTTACATTAAGAAGGTTTGTGGTCTGCACTGTTGTGGCAGGACTGGTAGCTTATATCCTTCTAAGCTGGGAATTGCTGATTGAAAGCTCAGTGATGCTATTCTAAAAGTGTATTAGTTCTGGTTTAAGCACTCGGGCTTCAGGCCAGTTATTCTACATTGAAAAGGTTTGTGGTCTGCACTCTTGTGGGAGGAGAGGCTGGATTCTGCCCTTCTGAGCTGGAAATTTCTGGTTACAGGCTTATTGTGCCTGGTTATTCGAACTGTTTCTTTCTGAAATTCGTGCACCTTGTTGCTGTAGCATAGGACCAGATTCAGGCCTGCTGAATCTAGCTTTGTTTGTATAACTTGAGCACTGATCCAGGCCATCTTTTTTGGAGACGGTTCCCCTGCACCCTAGTAGTGGAAGTGTGCAGTTAGAACTTGTCTGATTGAAGACTGCTGGAACAGGGCTCAGTTTTGAGTTTTTTTCTGATTAATTGGGTAACTTGTTTAAATCAGATTGTTCGTTTTATATATATATATATATATATATATATATATATATATATATATATATATATAAATTGCACTTTATTCATCTGCTTTTACTGTATTTGGGTTTCTTCCTACTTTATAACTAGGGGCATTGACTACAACTCTGAACTGAGATATATAACAATAAGCATTTTTATGTGCATTTAAAGTGTTTTTTGATCGTATCTGCTTTATTTTCTGAAAAAAAAATATACTTGTTTCCCGCCTTTCTAAGCTAGTATAGTCCAGTTTTCAGGTTAGTGCTGAATTCAGGGCTGTGTTACAAATCTCTGTGTTTGCCCATACCTTACTTGGATAGAAGGAAGTTTCTCTGTTCACCTGTGAGAGAGGGGAGCTTTGAGCAGCATATCTGTCCCTGGAGGAGTGGTTTCAGCCCAGAAATTAGTAGTTTATTGGCCATTTGGGCTAATTTCAATCTCTTTTATTTCCCTGCTATAAAAACCGCATTTGCCCAGTTTTGCGCACTGGTTAACTAGGGTATAACTATTCCCAGCTCCACAAAGTCTCCTCTTCAACTTTTCCCTTGGAACTAGACAAACGTTTAACTTAAGCACTCAAGCCATTCATTTCTTAGCCCTGCACTCATAGCAAGGACTTATAAACCCTAGCACTACAGAAGGACAAGGCTCTCTATTTGACCTTACCACCCATTCAGTAAAACCATTTACTGTACCTATCCAGGCATGTCCAAAGGGCAGTTTCAGGTGAACTCTCCAGTCCAGCTGGTGAATCTGAGCATTTTGAGGCAATGTTACAACTGCCTCATGTACACACACAAGCCTCTCCTCCTACCACCAAACACTAATACATGTGAGAGATGCAATTATACAGCCAAACTGGAGGCTAAGCTCTCTCAACCCAAGACTGGATCAGACAGTCAAGAGGAGAAGGGAAATACTGGCATCACACCACCAGTCTCACATAGACCCATTAAACCAGCACCGGAAAAAAACACACATAAATACACGAAAACATACTCGGATGCTCTAAATAAAAATCTGCAAAAGCAACAGAGCCCTCCAAAGCAGACATCCAAGCAACCTCCACCCCCCAACACAAACCATGAAACACACACTTCACAAAATCAGTGTGCCATTCATTCACAGCCCTCAATGCAAAATAACATACCCAACATACTAGTAATAGGTGACTCTATAGTCAGGCACACTGTCATTCCACTCACTAGGCTGAATAAGGAGAAGGTTACTGTTAGCTGCCTATTGGGTGCCAGGATCCGCCACATAACCCAAGCACTCAGGTGACTCCAGAACAGGTACAAATATGACTCTGTCATTGTCCATGTTGGTGTGAATGACCTGAGCCGTACCTCCATGGACTACATGAAAAGAGACATGGAAGAGCCCTCTGATCATGTAGCCCAGGCCAGTATGACCCTGACCCTGAGTAGCATCCTGCCCTCACCAAGAATGATACCACAGTATAAAGAAAAAATTATCAATTTCAACAACTGGCTAAGTTTCTGGTGTCATTCAAAGGGGATCCAGTGTCTGTCTGCCTGGGATGACATGCTCGACAAGCCACACTGCTTTGCTAGAGATGGTTTGAACCTGTCACCCTTAGGCTATCGAATACTGGCCAAGGCTCTTGCCATCCCCATAGTTCCTTTTTTAGGCAAGGCTCAACAGACAATCCCACCACTGTAAATAGCACAAGTAACAAAAATCTGAGGGTAAACTCAATGCCAGAAGTCTAAACCTCAAAATGCACGCACTCGAGTCACTCCTCAGTATGGAGAAAATCGATATATGTGCAGAACAGAAACCTGATTTAAGGCTCCAGAGAGCACCCCACCACTACCAGGCTACAACTCATGCCATACATTTCGGCTGCTGAACCCGGACCGAAATACAAAAGGCGGGGAAGTATCCATATTCATCAAGGATACCCACACCTCCAGGTTAGTGGCACAGCACGATGCTTCAGAGATTATCCACGTGCAACTAACAATGAGCAAAACTGCAGTTCAAATTGTAGCTTGATACAGATCACCCACCATGTCCCAGGCCCCCATTCTGCATTTCTGGAAAGACCGGGTAACATAAAGGTCCTACCAAACACCCTAATATTGGGTGATTTCAACTACCCAAACATTAACTGGGAGAACTACTCAAGTACTAACTCCCTTGCCCAACATTTCCTAGAATTTATAAACTCAAACACCCTGGAAGAACTGGTCAACACTCCCACCAGAGGTGACAACATATTGGACTTGGTCATCACCAACATGGGTGACTGGTGTTCCACACCGGAGGTCAACCCCTCACTGGTTAGATCTGACCATAAACAAATCACTTTGGATATCCACATTCCGCCCCCACCCCCGGACAAGGAAACAACCGTGAAAAACTTTTCAAAAGCAAACTTCACATTACTTAAGACGGAGGTGGAAAGTTTCAAAGCCCCCATGCTAAAGGATAGCACTGTCCAAGCTGCAAAATCCTTTACTAATGCATTCTATGGGCTCCTACAAGAATGCATGGATTGTGCTATCCCAAGTAAAACCAAGACTCACTCCTCTAAGAAAAGGAAATCAGTCTGGTGGACCCCTGCCATAACCAAGCTATACAACAGAAGGAAACAAGTACAGAAAAGAGTAAAATCCCAAGAAGGGAAGACATTCCTGATCAGTATTGGCAAGAAACTATGATCCCTCATAAAATCGTCCAAGGCGAGCTTTGAAAGAAAACTTGCCAAGGACTCCAAAGATAACCACAAGGCATCCTTTAGCTATGTCAAAAGTTAAAGTGGGAATGCTCAGATTTGCTCGGAGTTAGTGCAGAATGGCATCAAATACACTGAACCAACGGATATTGCCAACATCCTGGCAGACAGATTCAGTGCAAACTTTACCCCCCTTTCACCCCCAAAAGGGCCCATAACCATACCAGAAGAATGTACAGCCCCTGAAATCACAGACACTCAGGTTAAAATAGCCCTCTCCAAAGCCAAAAACACAGCATCAGTGGGACTGCAAGGTATGCCAGGCTGCGTCCTACACAAGCTCAAAGATGAACTAACCCCTCACCTAAACACACTATTCAAACTCAGCCTCTCCACAGGCTACGTGCCCATAGAGTGGTGCACTGCAATGATTATTCCAATCCACAAAGGTGTAGCTAAAACAGACCCTGGGAACTATCGCCCTATAAGCCTGACTAGCTTGGTCTGCAAGGTTATGGAGCACATCATCATGGAACTCATTAACAGAGACATTGGGAACCTCCAAACACTGGACCCTACCCAGTTCGGCTTTGTTAAGGGCAGATCATGCCTCCTAAATCTGGAGGACTTCTTTGAGACAATTACCAAGGCTATAGATGAGGGAAAGGTGGTACACACAGCCTACCTAGACCTCGCAAAGGCCTTTGACACCATTCCCCATTCTGGTATTACAGACAAGCTCACCAGCCAGAACATAAACCACTATGTCACAAGATGGGTTGCCAGTTGGCTCATGGACAGAACCCACATGGTGAGAGTTGCGGGAGCTAGTTCTGACTCTAAACCGGTTACAAGTGGCATTCCCCAGGGCTCGGTCCTAGGACCCCTCCTGTTCGGCATATACTTCTCAGAGGTACAGACAAACACATGAGGACTATGGCTGATCAAGTTTGCAGATGACTGCAAACTAGGGGCTATAATTAACTCACCGGCTGACACAGACATCCTCCAAAAGGGTCTCACTGAGACGGACACCTGGTGTCAAAATCATGGCCTCAAGCTAAATGCCAAAAAGTGTATAGTTATTCCATTTGGAAATAACAAAGTACCCACAAACTACCACATAGGTGGTAGTCCCCTAAATACGGAAAACGTAATAAGGGATCTAGGGACCCAAGTAGATAGTAATCTCTCCTTTGATAATCACATTGCCAAAGTGGTTAGAAAATCCTTCTATGTGACCCACCAAATCACAAAAGGGTTTGCATCCAGATCAAAAGATGTCATTGTGCCCCTCTACTCATTACTCATCAGACCCATCATAGAGTACAACGCCCCATTTGGGATGTACCTTACAAGACACCTGCAACAACTGGAAAGACCACAGAAGTACCTCACCAAGAGAATCACTGGCCTCAAACAGATGCCCTATGCAGCTCGACTGAAGAAACTCCAGCTGTACTCAGTTGCATACCGCCTGTTCAGAGGTGATCTCTGCATGACATACAAGGCCATGTCCAACCCAGAATTGATGGATATGCTCCACCTAAAGAAAACCTTATCCCCTCGAGCCACACGCTCTAGGGATCTAAACCTCACCACAACAATAAATAAGACATGCTGGAGGGATAGATTCCTGTCTCAGAGACTTGCCATGTTTTGGAACAAGATTCCAGTCTACATTAGGCAGAGCTCCTCACTAGCACTCTTCAAGAGAAACCTTGACGAGTGGATGGGAAACAGAAAGTTTACCCCGGGGATCACTTTAGCGGCTCTGCTGGACAGAGGCACAGGGAACTAATCTAAGGGGGTGGTGAAAGCCAACACATTCTGGCTAGGCTTGTAAATGCCTTTGGGCAGATAGCCTAGTACCTACCTATAAACCTAAACAAAGTTTTTAGTTTTCCAGTCAGTCAATGTCTCTAACCTCGCCCAAGGTAATGAACTTTGGGTAGTGAATGTGATCAAAACGTTTGCAAGCAACAGACCTGAAGTTGCTTCACAAAAAACTCTCTATGACAGAGTTAAACACTCAGTAGTGTGGGATGATCATCATGTGGACAGGAGTCAATTGAGGTGTTTTGGAAACTTTATGAGGATGCCATTAAACACCTTAATTGGGAGATATACCAATCACAGCTCATTGGGAAAAAGCCTGGGGCAGACCTAGGACATGTTGGAGAGGATATATCTTTCAGATTGCCTTGGACTGCTTGGGGATCTCCATACATAACTGAATGACCTTTGCTATGGATAGGAAAGTCTCATTTACCCAGCTAATTCTGCTATCACCAAGATGTGCACTAGAGCATGCAGCTTAGAAACTGATACTGATGAGGTTCTAGAACCAGCACTTCACTTTATTTTTATTTATCTGTTTATTCCACTTGCTTACCATGATAGCCTGTCAGGGCCATATAAAAGTCCCCTTTCAGCAGAGGCCCAAGGAGGAAAGCTCCACAGTTAAAATAAATACTGTTTAAATACAAGAAACACAAACTTATACATTTCAAGAAATTTAAATGATGTACAAATACAGTTAAATTAAAAATCTGCAACATATGAATGCAGTTCTGACAGAAACAAACATAGTCATAGTTTAAGTACAATGTTACAAACTTGAAAAAGTATTCACAGTTTAAGTACAATTTTACAAGACTGCAAGCAGTTGAACAGACCTCTTTATAAGAGAATTGTCAATAGACCTGGTGCTAGAGATTATGCAAGGGAAAAATTGACAAATGTTCTAGAGTGACATGAGATGTACGTACCCAAAGGATCCACTGGATAAAATAATTAAGGAAAAGATAAATACCCACCAATGGAGCAATTTGCAAGGAGTATAGTTAAAATTAGATAAGTAGTAATACAGATGAAAAAGATTAGGAATTGGGGTAGCCCAGAGTAAAGCATGAACTAAGTCAAAAGTTCAGTATGAGTTAATATATATTTGTCAAAATAAGTAGCTGAAGCTGTTAAGCTCAGAAGTTTAAATACTTTCTTCTGTGTACAGTACTATAGCGTGATGTTCAAGGATTGACAGCTGTCTACTGAACATCACCTCTTTTTGGATAAACAAAGTGAAGCAGTTTAAAGGTGAGTGGAATGATAATTCTGAATTAACTATTTTATGGTGCTGAAGGATATACACTTCACTTTTAAATTGCACTGACATAAAAAGGTGCAGTTTAACCTGTACCTAAAAGTTTTTTTTTTTTATTAATATCCTGTGTTTTTAATAAATTCTTCTGTTTGGTGCATTCTTTTTACTCGCAAAAGTTCACTGTAAGGTTATGCATTAAGTAATGTTTGGGGGAGAAGACTGGTTCCCTAAAAAATCACCACTACTGTTTTTATGTAATTCTGAAAAAGAAACTTTCAACATGACCAGAATGTAAAACATCTATGAAAATATTTTTTTCTTGAATAAATAACATAAAACTCCAACCCAAATTTATTGTTCTGTAACTTATTGAAAAAAAATCACTAAATCTATTCACGTCATCCTTACACAACAGAAGTAAATCATGAATACATTATGTATATATCTGTACATCTCCCTCCATCTCTATGTATATTTGAAAATATGGCTTTGGGTACTTATATTCCTCTTCAAAAGCTTCCATGAGGAAGTTTACATAAGAGAGAGCAAAGGGTGCCCCATTGCTGTTTCTTTCAGTTGGAGATAAACTTTACTAAAGAAGGCAAAAATCTTTAAGAACTTTTAAAATAATTTCCACCAAGTAATTAGTTCTAGATCCAGTTTTACATTGTTTTGAAATAGCCATCCACAGGATGTATAGAGACAGAGAGGACTTTAATATGAGCTGTAACCTGGAAACACTAATTGATGTTCATCGTGTTTCACTGTTGCAGTCATTACGCTTGGGTTATCTTGCTGGCAGGCTGCCCGCAGTCGGCCTGAATTCCAAAGTCCTGGTCCGGCGTCGGTTGCTGTCGCCTCTTCCCTGACATTCATTTAAAATGGCATTGAAACCCACATTCAAAGAAAATGCATCTGGTCAATGGAGGATTAAGTTTACCTTTGGGCTATTTTTAAACCATAGGCCCCTTCTATACATTTTAAGGGTCATGCAGACACGCATGTATTCTTTCATTTACCTTTCTGATTGTATTAAATTATATTACTTGTACAATGCAGCACCACTTGTTAGAGTGCCCTTTAAATTTGTAGCTTTGAACATTTTTCCAATAAGCACTGAAACAAAACATGTGAACCAGTAATGACAAAACTACCCATTTCAGGACATTTCTACCATAAAAGGCCACTCAAACTTCTGACATTATAATCCACCAATATCAGTGAATATGCACAATCTCTGCAGAAGTAAAAGTCATCTGAATAATCCCACATTAAAGAGATCTGTAACTAATGAAGAAGTTGCTGCTGGAAAACAATTTTACATTTCAGTATTTCATCTACAAATTTAATGCCTGCTGCCTTGAAGAATAAATTGCCTGTTATAGTAAAAAAATGATAAGGTAGCAATATTGCACCAGGAATGGCTGGCAAACCGAAAACAGATTCATAGTTACTTGGTATCTCATCCAAAGAAGACACATTTAATAGTGCAGCACCCCCACCCCCCTTAAAGTGCACAACTGTATCAGCAATCCATCTACATGATGTGCTATAGCACCCACACCCTACTGCACCAAAGACACCCTCATCCACCCTTAAAGTGCACAGCTGTATCAGCAATCCATCTACATGATGTAGTATAGCACCCACAGGCTACTGTACCAAAGACACCCCAATCCCCCCTTAAAGGGCACAACTGTATCAGCAATCCATCTACATGATGTGCTATAGCACCCACAGCCTACTGCACCAAAGACAAGTATGCCATCTGTCATGCTGCTAACACTGCTTTCAAATTCTATAGCACAAACACTGAAGGCCATTAGCACATTAAAAACAGACTTAGCATGAGCAACAGTAAACTTATCTTCCCTTGAAACTCACAATTCCTTGAAAAATGTACTGAAACTCTCAGCTCCTTGAGTCTGGTAGCTGGTGTAGAGAATTTAGGCTTTTGTCTCCTGTAACCAAGGTACAGGGTTTGAGCATAAGCAAGTTAATTAACTAACCTGCCATTTCTAACTAGGGCATCACACACGCACAGAACTGCTTAGGTTATCTAGTACTGGATTCTGGTTCTGGGAATACTAAGATGTTGAATATAAAAATTATGCATATCAAGGTTTATTCCTTTTTTTAGAATGTTCAAGAAACTATTTTTGAAATGCCTTAATTAGATTGTGTGATATATTAAAACATTTAGTAGCATCATTGAGTATTAAATATCACTTTTTTTTTCATAAACCTCCTTTTCCATAAAGACTACCATTGGGATTCAGAAAAATTTCTACCACAATCGCACTGAGGTTATGGAGGATGTGCTTAGTAGTACATTGCAACCTGAAGCTAATCATCAATTAACCAGCTGGAAGATAGACGGAGCCTCACAACTGCACCCAGCAATGACAAAAAGACAAATAGTGAGCAAGCAGCAGGTCCATGCCTAAGGATGTTCATGTGTACTATGTAGTAGTGCTATGAAAATGTCGGGAAGCCACAGTAAATGATCTTTATCAATGCTTACATCTATTTTATTACTTAAAATATGATTGTAATAAGTGTATAGTAAAGTTAGGGTAAAGATACAGCAAGCACATGAACATTTACAAGGAAACAGAGCACATGATGGAAAGAAGGATAGGTCTGGAAATAGTGACAGACAAAAATGGGCAAAACCTGATAGGGGTGGTGCTGACATATTTGAGGGGTGACTGCGAAACTATGGATATGCACATAAAGGGAGCACATTGCTGATGGGGACAACTGGACAACAATCAAGAGGTGGAGGTGGCACAAAAGGAAGAGGAACACCAGGAAAGGGGAGAAGATGGGTATAGTCATCTCTTTTCCACACTGCCTCAGCTAGACTCAGGGAGAAGTTAATCAGCACCCTGACCACACTCCTCACTTGGCCCTACCTAAAGTGGTGAAGGTAGTGTAGCTACTCCTGAATCCATATGAAGACCCTTTCCAGACAGCTGATGTGAGCTTCCTGCATTTGGTCCACAAACTCTCCTCCCACCTCCACCAACTTCTGCTGCATAACAAACTGTGAGCCAGAACCACCAGTGGGAATGATAGTGAGAAGTGTAGCTAGGTGGGGCGAAGGGAGCAGACTCCCTGGGTGCAAGGTGTCAGGGTCACAACTGGCATATCCATTTTTGTTCAAGTGAATGTTCTTCATATAAACATGACGGCAGGAAGAGAAATGTACTCAGGAACAGAGATGTACTGTGGATTGCATGTTTGGTGGTGGGAGGTAGGTGGAGGAACATACAAGACTGTGACATCAGGGGGTATATATTGTATAACTTTATGCAACACCTATGCAGGCCCCCATTGTGTACATTTGGGTCCTAACATAACCCCCACCCGACAAACCACATATTGCTCATATGTTTCTGACTCATCTATGGTATTACTGAATTTGTCAGTGTTGTTAGCCTACATGGGATGGTGTGCTGGGTGCACCTTACTGTACAAAACCAAAACATTTCTCCATGTTCATACCTGTTTGAGCTTAAGAATCAGTCAAGGATAAGTTCTCTTAATGGCCTGTGCAACACTTATGATCCTCAGCTGTAAAATATTGTGACTGGGCATTAGATAATAGGATAATGCTACTTCAAATGTGTATGTTTGTGTGTGTGTATGTTGGGGGGGCTTGGAGATGGAAAGACCTACATATGTAATCCACATACAGGGATATCTGTGGGCACTTTGGGGTTTTACATTTGACTGTGGGGCATATGCACCTACAGATGGCAGCACTAATGCTACATAATAGCATGTGTGTACCCTCGGCCATCCTTCAGGGTACCTGATAACTCCTACAGGTTCTCACCTTCCAGTAATACCACATTTATGTGTGTGTAGCCACCCTTACATATTTCAGTGCCATGTGGTTCTTTCCACCAATGCCTCTTAGAGTTTGCAGCTGTGTAGGGCTATAGCAGGCAGAGACATTTCTCACAGGTGTATTATCTTTCAGTTACAAATAACCATGGCATAAAGTGGAAAAGAGGGGAAGTGCAAGATCCTCTATGCAGACAATGAGATCCTGCTACAGATTCTCTGTCTCTATGGTAATTAGATGATCAGCCATGAAATATATGACTAGGTCTTCTGCCTGGCGAGGCATGATTGCTGACATAAATGCTGTTGGTGATCAGAACAGCAACTATGATCAAGTCATATGATGGTCCACTGACATGGTTAATACTGCCTGAACTTGGGCAGCCCATATGGCACAGGATAGGAGAGCCACTGGAGGTGATCCAGCAATTGAACTGTCACTAATAGAAATGAAAGAGTTCCTGACATCTCTGTATGAGGGCCAGACAGTTCAATGATCTACAGTAGAGTGACAGACACTGGTGCAAAGATAAGCATGCCATTGTGTGTAAATGCCGGAGATGCCCCACTTGGATATGTTTTAACATGGATGGCTATTTATCATACTAAGTCAGTCTGCAGGTTAATAGTACCTACAACTATGATAACTTAATTTTTTTGTGAACATCAGAACTTCAGGTTCAGTATCTGCCTGCATAAGATATGCTGTTAGTTTCCTGTACCATTATAAAGTATTTCCAGGGTTGCAGCTATTGTTAAAGGGTTTATACTTAGTTTGGTTGATCTCTTTTGGCATCTTCACAAGTTCTTTGTTAGCAGGATCCTCAACCATAGATATAAGGTTGCCAGAAATTAGGGTGCTGTCTGGCTGTGATGTAGATAGCAGCCAAATTCAGGTTTCATAGTGCCAGTGTTAGAAGCAGGCAATGACATAACCACACTGCCACATAATTCCATGGAATTAGCTTCTGTACCTCTGCAACACACCCCAGAAACCTAGGATAACACGTGCTTGGGAAGATGCAGACAGATCTGTGGGATACTATCTCCTGCAGCACAATCTTAATTGGTTACCACAGGCTCCATAGAGCAGCAAGATAACATCAAGAAAGGGTGTGCCATTGGCTGAGAATGAAATGGGGACTGTCCACCACCTGAGATAGGTGTGGCCATAGTCACTACCCTGCAGTTATGCAGGGCCATTATACAGGATAGGCAGACATCAACATAGGCACTGCTGAGCTGAGGGAGTGTGTGGCCACATGTGCAACACCATGGGTGCTCTCAGTGTGTGTCTGAATTGCCCCTACTGAGTGAATGGTCACTGTTAGTGCAAACTCTCCTATTGCAACAAGAAAACTGTTTCTCAATCCCAGGGTATCTTCACTGCTTCATCAGTACTTTTGAAAATCATGTCTGAAAATGTGACAATTCCTGCAATGCTTTCAATTCCTGTTTATTTAAATAAAATTTAACTTGGTGTTAATGTACAAACATCTGTGAAACATCTTGTAACACTATTCATGAAGTACAGTTTTATGTATGTGCTCATTAGGCGTAGGTATAACTTTTTCTATATATGTTAATACTCTGGGAAAGAGGTCATGTAATTAGTTAATTTCTGCACTGGCACTAATAAAAGCAAGGATAACAATATCGGACACTTGAAATTCACTTTCCTGTATTAAAGTACCCTGTAATATTTCTGTATCTAACAAAAGAAGCTAGATAAAAATAATTATCCATGTCATGTAAAGATAAGTGGAACAAGCTATTACACACACATATATCTACACATAAATATATAAACACATATGCACACGTTTGTAACAAATATATAAAGCATTACATTTAAGAAATTAGTTACTAAAATAGAGAAAGTCAGTACTTGATACATTACTCAGAGAAATATGTCTAAATATGTCTTTTGGCAGGTATAATGTTCAAAAGAACTTATATCAGCCAGTAAGTACTATATGCTTCACAGTTTTATTTGGTGGGAATAAATATGAGTGATGTTCTTCATCTCACATTGCTGCAGTCCTTACACTTGGGGTAGTCCGCTGTCCTCGGTCGGCCCGAATATCAAAGTATAAGGCTGACGTCGGTCAGGGTGCATTTGACTGACATCAGGACGTCAGGGTACAAATGCGCATGTCCGACGTCATATCCTCAGTCTTTTTTGCCGCATGGTCCGATGCAGAAGCAGCATTGCAAGTGCCGGTTGGCGTTCTGAGATTTTTCGATTTAGAAGTTTCAGACCGAGTTCAAAGTTGGCTAAGTACCCCGTTGGGGAATATTTTAGTTTTTTCTTGCCTCAGTCATTTACCGGATGTCAGAAAAAGTCAATAATTGCATTTCTTGTGGGAAACAGATACCGCATAGAGATTATCATACTTTGTGTATTCCTTGCTTAGGGCCTGAGCACGACGTTGTTGGCTGTCGCTCTTGTGCTAGATTTAATAAACGCACTATAAAGAGAAGGTTGGATTGTGCAAGGTTAGTCTTTGGGAAGCGGTGCAACTATAAAATGCCGTCGGATGCTCCGATGCCCGCTTCTTCGAAGAAGCGCAAGGACTAGGCAGTTAAGCCTAGGCTAGAAGAACCGTCTGTACCGGACGCCGGTTCTTTAGAGGTGTCGGTGGAGCCGGTGGCTCCACCGGAGGTTTCTTTGTGTTCCCAGGGTGAGACCTTATTATTGTAAGATGTGGCCTCTCAGGAGACAAGTCAGGCTGAGGGGGCTTCTAAGGTTACTATACTCCCCTCCCTTCCTAAGGTGGCTAGGCCCTCTCCTTCTGTTTCAAAGGCTTCTCCCAGGGGCAGGCCAGGTTTGGCTTCAGTTGGTGTTACCCCTAGCTCTTCAGGTACTGTGCCCAAGAAGCATATGCTTAAAATGGCAGAAGATTTGATTACTTTAATTAGGGGTTCTATGCCCCCTCCTGATAAGAGACCTAGGGTGGAGCCTGAGCTGGGGGGTTTTGAGCAGGCTTCAGATATTTCAGAGTCTTCGGCTGAAGACTTGCAGGAGTACTCTCCTTATTCCGATTCTGATGTGGATGATTCTACTCCTTCTGCTACTCCTCCTGAGGATTTTTCTTTTTCAGAAACTCTTCATGCCATGAGGGAGCATTTTAAGTGGGAAGGTCAGGACTTCTCTGGCTTAGGGAATTTCTGTTTTTACCCCAGCATAGGCCTTTGGCTATACCTCCTGTTTTGGATGTAGTGGAAGATGTTTTTACAGAGGCTTCTCTTAATCCTGATTCTTTGCCTCCTGCTCCTGTTAAGCCGGATAGATATTACAGGGTGCCTGAAGCTCATAAGTATCTTTTTAAGAGTCCTAGGGCAGACCCAGAAACTGTTAGCCAGGGGCCTAAAGGTGTTAAGGCTTCTGTTGTTAAAAATCCGGTTCCTGCAGACAAGGAGGCTAGGGCCTTGGATAGATGGGGAAAGAAAGTCTATACTTCTTCCACTCTTGCTATGAGGGCTCTGAATTGCCAGTTTCACATGTTGAAATACCAAAACTATCTCCTTTCACAGTTGAAGTCTAAAGTTGATGCTCTGGCAGTAGGTACTGATTGTAAAGAGTTGCAAGATTTGGTTCATGTTTCTGAACAGGTGGGTAAGCATTCTTTGCAATGTGGTTTTGATGCTGTACAGGCCTCGTCTAGGGTGGCTGCCACTGGGTCAGTTCTTCGCAGGCACGCCTGGCTGAGGGATCAGAATTTGTCTGAACATCTTAAAACAAGGATTTTAGATGCTCCTTTACAATCTGACGTGTTGTTTGGTCCTCCTGTTGAGACAGTTTTAAAGAAAATGGAAGACAAGGCTAAGTCTATGCAGACTGTTAAAGATTTTTTGCAGGTCCAGCCTCCAAAGTTTAGTAGAAATTGGCCTACTAAGGGGTGGACGTATCCTTCTTATGATTCCCAGTCTAGGGGTAGATCTAGACATGGTAAGGGCAGAGCTCAGGGCTCTTTCAGGCCTAGAACAGGGAGTTCTCCTGCACAGGCTTCGGTGAGGGCAGGGGTCAGTCCTTCGTAAGCAGACCCAATGACCTACCTTTTCAGCTGCCAGAGCCTGCTCGTCTGGCAGCACCTTTGGGAGGAAGGTTGGCGCTTTTCAAAGAAAATTGGAGTTTAATTACCCAGGACAGATGGGTATTGGATATCATACACCACGGCTACAGGTTTTATTTCCATACCTTGCCTCCTTTCAAAGGCATGCTAGACGTTCCTCCTCAACAAAGAATAGAGGCTCACAAACAGGTTTCTCTGTTGCTCCAACTAGGGGCCATACAGCCGGTTCCTCTGCCAGAAGTGGGCCTAGGATTTTATTCTCGCCTGTTCCTAGTACCAAAGAAGGGGAACACGTGGAGACTAATTTTGGATTTATCTATCCTCAACACTTATCTGGACATTCCCAAGTTCAAAATGTTGACGTTACAGCAGCTTTTACCTCTGCTGGGCAAAGATCATTGGATGGTAACTTTGGATCTCAAGGAGGCTTACCTTCATGTTCCTATCAGACTAAGTTGCAGAAAGTATCTGCGTTTTCGAGCTGGGACTTCTCACTATCAGTTCTCTGCATTGCCCTTTGGCTTATCTACTGCGCCCAGAGTGTTCACGAACGTTCTGGCTCCAGTGATAGCTTTCTTCAGACTAAAAGGAATACAGATCTATCCTTATTTGGACGACTGCCTAATTCTGGCTCAAGGAAGGAAGAGCTTCTTCATCATTTGGAATATGTGATAGCAGTGCTAAGATGCCTAGGGTATTCTGTGAACGAAATAAAGTCCAGTCTAGTACCCTCTCAAGACATGTGCTTTCTGGGTGTGAGACTGAATACAGCATCCCAGATGGCCTTTTAACGCCGGACAAACAAAAGAGTCTATCCCTTTACTTCCATCAACTATCTCATCAGTCCGGGCTGACTGCAAGGACAGTCCTTCAAGCCTTAGGGTTCATGGCATCTTGTATTCTGGTGCTTCCCAATGCCAAACTGCATATGAGGAAGCTACAATGGTATCTCAAAATGTATGGACACAGCACTGCCAGGATCTGGACACTGTCATTCAAATAATACCTTGCATTCAAAAGGAATTTTTGTGGTGGGCTCAGGAATGTCACCTAAACAAGGGACTCTCTGTGACCCGGCCAGAGGCGAGTCAGATTTTAACGACAGATGCCTCAGACAAAGCTTGGGGAGCTCATCTAAATGGAAAGTGGATACAAAACAAGTGGCCTGTCAGACTACAACATCTACATATCAACATGAAGGAGATGTTAGCAGTCCAGTTTGCATTAATAGCTTTCCAGGAATTACTTCTTCCAGGACAGGTGTTGATTCTAACAGACAACACAACTGTCATGTGGTACATCAACAAGCAAGGGGGAACTCATTCTTATCCTCTATGCAGGCAAGCAATGATTTTGTGGGAGACTGCTCTCAGTTTACAACTCAATCTTCAGGCAAGGTTTCTGCCAGGAGCACAGAACTCCTTAGCAGATGTGTTGAGCAGACGAATTATGGATCCCCATGAGTGGAAATTGGATCCTCATGTGTTTCAGAAATTGACAGTGTCATGGGGAACTCCAGACATAGATCTGTTCGCTTCTCCACTAAACCATCAGCTGCCAAAGTTTTGCACAAAAAGGTTTCATCCCACAGCTTGGAAAGTGGATGCTCTTTCTTTCAATTGGAGCAATCTTCATGTGTATGCCTTTCCACCTCTGCCTCTCCTCCTAAAGGTACTTCTAAAGGTCAGACAGGACAAGCCAAGGATGATTTTAATAGCTCCAGATTGGCCTCGACAGCACTGGTACCCATTACTGAGAAGTCTGGTACGGAAGCCTCCATGGCCTTTGCCTTCGGTTCCACACCTGTTGTCACAGGAGGACAGCCATTTGCTCAATGTCAAACTTCACTCTCTTCACCTGACAGCCTGGCATATTCTGTTTTGAACCATAGAGGGTCTCAACTTCCACAACAAGTTTTGAATGTGATTTTGGAAGCTAGAAGGCCTAGCACAAGGAAAGTGTATGCAGATAAATGGAAGAGATTTTTATTTTGGAGTGCAGCAAAGATTTTGATGTTTCTGAGCCTAATTTGAGTGTGGCTCTTCAATATCTTACTGAGTTACTAGACAAAGGTTTGTCTTTCTCTTCTATTAAAGTTCATGCTGCAGCAATTTCTGCTCACTATGATTGCGACCCACCATTGTTTTCTCATCCTTTGTTCAAGCAATTTCTTAGAGGGCAAAGAATATAAGACCCCACGAAGAGCTCCTACTCCTGCTTGGGATCTCAATTTTGTGTTGGAGAAACTCACTCTACAACCTTTTGAGCCTGCAGCTACTGCTGAGTTGAAATATTTATCATGGAAGACTGCTTTTCTGTTGGCCATTACCTCTGCAAGAAGGGTTTCTGAATTACAGGCCCTCATGGCGGTTGAGCCTTTCTTGATTTTCCATAAGGATAGGGTATCATTACGTACTAATCCTTCCTTTATGCCTAAGGTGGTTTCTAGTGTGGCTTTAAACCAAACTATTCATTTGCCTACTTTTTATGCAAATCCCCAAAATAAAGGGGAAACGATTTTGCACACTTTAGATGTTCACAGGCAGTTGCGTTATTATTTGGACAGAACTAAAGGGTTCAGGCAGTCTCAGCAGTTGTTTGTTTCTTTTGCTTTGAGTTCTCAGGGCAAGCCTGTGTCAAAACAAACTATTTCTAAGTGGATTGGGTTTTGCATTGCTTTCTGTTATTCCCATCATGGCAAGGAGATTCCAGCTGGGATTAGGCCTCATTCCACTAGGGCTACTGCCACTTCAACAGCTTTTTGAGGGAGTGGCAACCAAGGATATTTTGGAGGCAGCTACTTGGAGTTCTGTGCATACTTTCTCTAGGCATTATCACCTGCCACTTTACTCTAAGTCCAGGGCTGGTTTTGCCACTGCTGTTTTGCAGGGCATTTTGGCAGCTCCTGCTTCCTTGTAGTTAGCCATCCTCCTTACCTCTGCTTTGGGATTCTACCCAAGTGTAAGGACTGCAGCAATGTGAGATGAAGAACATAGTACAGTTTTGTACCTACCATAAATGTAGATGTTCGAAGATCCACATTGCTGCAGTCCAATTTACCCTCCCTCCTTCCCCTCTGTAGTTTGAGGTGGTTGTGTGGGTTGGGTTGTACATTTTGTGTATATTGTATATGTTGTACATATAGTTAGTGCAAGGGTGGTTGGTTGGTTGTTTGCTATCTTTTGGTTTTGACCTTTTTTTTTTGGGTCTTCTGACATCTGGGGCAAGAAAAGACTGAGGATATGACGTCGGTCATGCGCATTTGTACCCTGACGTCCTGATGTTAGTCAAATGCGCCCTGACCGACGTCAGCCTTATACTTTGATATTCGGGCCGACCGAGGACAGCGGACTACCCCAAGTGTAAGGACTGCAGCAATGTGGATCTTCGAACATCTACATTTATGGTAGGTACAAAACTGTACTTTTCTTTTAGAGTGCTGTCTCAATTATTATACTATTTCCTGTCTCTAGCAGCATTTTCCATGTATTATATGATAATGAAAAAGAAATTTGTATTGTAGAACAAAATGTGCTGCAATATAATTCATAAAACCCAAGGAAAGATAATCTGTAACTGAACATGGTCTTTTAAACATACCAACGTCTATGCAGGTATTAATTTTCTAATTACCCACTCTATTCTAAAGTGGGTCTGAGGAGCACCAGAGGCTATCCTGTTTTCCAGTCAATGTAGTGATCTGTAGCAGAATGCAAATGTAGACTCACTCACAGACTTCACCCATACCTAGATGCATGTTGGAAGATCATCAGTCAACCTTCCACGTGCCTTTGGGAGGTAGGAGGAAAGTAGACCACTTCAAGAAAACCCCTGCAGACACAGGAAAGAGCATGTAGACTCCCCACAGAAAGTGCTGCATCCAAACTTAATTGGTGTACTTTTTGTTGTGAGGCAGCAAAGGTACCTGTTGCACCATTGTCATCAATATACCAACATATCCTATGGTACTCAAATTCCATCCTGCTGCAATGTAAAAATGCAAAAAGAAAGATTCCAGCATTGGTTGTAAAACAGACTAACAAGAGCATGATGTGCTGTATGCAAGTTCTAATTTATAAAGTTCATGGCAGCTTGGGTGATCATACAACTGCCACTTCAATTCCAATTTTATTTACATGCTTAAACACTAAGCATGACTGCAAACTGGAGAAAGAACAGTAGTACCAATAGCAAAAGAATACAATTATAAGCTTAGGTAAAATGAATTATATACATACAAATAAATAAATAAGCAAAGAGTGACAACACACAGTAAAATATAATGATAACACAATAGGAAGAATTGCATCTATTAAGAGCCAATGCATTTTTACCTGCCAGAACCGAAGACCAGTGATTTCTTGGACAAACTACTCATCAAAGAAATTTGGACAATATGCATTTAATTTATGAAGGTTAGGACAATAGGGTTGGACAGAATGTGCTGTTAAATGCAAGTATATTGGGAAGTCTAATCATCATGGCCAGATTTTTACTGTTTATTAAAGAAACAGGCAAAGAGTATCACCTGTTAATGTTATAATTCATATTATTATAGGTGGAACTGTACAGAACTTAAATGGTTAGGTAAAAGCTGCCTTGAAACTGCACACAAATAATATTTTAAGTTTTCATCAGAAAAAGATTCAATTTAGAATTCTCTTTAACCATTACCAATGGTTATATTCTGTGAGTAATGATGCTACATCCTTTAAGTGTTCCAACTTCCTTCATCAAAGGTTCAAATATGTTCATATCTGGACAAAATGTCCAAACACAAATGCCAAGAGGTCCAGCAAGACAAACAACGTTCTCAGTAGAAAAACCTCTTTAATGTAAGGAGCAAAGCTTTCGGATAAAATCCTTTATCAATACTGAAAATACAAATGCAAATGCAGAGTATATATAGGTCTAAAAAAGTCATATGACGGCCAAGAAGTCACATGACCCAATCATTAAAACAAAACATGTAGAAATAAATAAATATGCAAAGCTAAAAAATGCAACAGCATAATGCATACATGAAAACAAAAAAACATTTAAAAAAGGAAGAATGTATATTTTTAAAAAAAGGGAAAATGTATATTTTTAAAAAAAGCAAAGTTTTAACCTAAAATCACATGTACAATCATATACATAAAGAGAAAATCTCATAATCTAGATCTACTCATTCTAACCAAAATAGGTTTAAGGCTGACAGTACTATTCAAGCCAGGGGGTGAGTCACCCATCAATCTAATTATCCAGTTGTATTCTTTAATTTCTAATTTGTTATTGATATCACCACCTCTGGGTGAGGGTGAAACATGGTCTATAGCTTTAAATTTAAATACATGCTGTTCACCAAAACATAGCCTGTGTTTATATAAAGCATTAGTGTCCACACATCTTCGGATTTCGGACTTGTGTTCTGTGATCCTATCTTTAAGTTTACGTGTGGTTTTACCCACATAGAAAGAGTTGCCTAATACACAGGTAACAAGGTAAACCACGTGGGTGGTAACACAAGTAGCAGTTAACGTTAATGTAACTGCTACTTGTGTTACCACCCACGTGGTTTACCTTGCTAATGTAACTGCTACTTGTGTTACCACCCACGTGGTTTACCTTGCTAATGTAACTGCTGCTTGTGTTACCACCCACGTGGTTTACCTTGCTACCTGTGTATTATGCAACTCTTTCTATGTGGGTAAAACCACACGTAAACTTAAAGATAGGATCACAGAACACAAGTCCGAAATCCAAAGATGTGTGGACACTAATGCTTTATATAAACACAGGCTATGTTTTGGTGAACAGCATGTATTTAAATTTAAAGCTATAGACCATGTTTCACCCTCACCCAGAGGTGGTGATATCAATAACAAATTAGAAATTAAAGAATACAACTGGATAATTAGATTGATGGGTGACTCACCCCCTGGCTTGAATAGTACTGTCAGCCTTAAACCTATTTTGGTTAGAATGAGTAGATCTAGATTATGAGATTTTCTCTTTATGTATATGATTGTACATGTGATTTTTAGGTTAAAACTTTGCTTTTTTTAAAAATATACATTTTCCCTTTTTTTAAAAATATACATTCTTCCTTTTTTAAATGTTTTTTTGTTTTCATGTATGCATTATGCTGTTGCATTTTTTAGCTTTGCATATTTATTTATTTCTACATGTTTTGTTTTAATGATTGGGTCATGTGACTTCTTGGCTGCCGGTCATATGACTTTTTTAGACCTATATATACTCTGCATTTGCATTTGTATTTTCAGTATTGATAAAGGATTTTATCTGAAAGCTTTGCTCCTCACATTAAAGTGTTTTTTCTACTGAGAACGTTGTTTGTCATATCTGGAAAAATCCATTAGCAAACTATCTAAGTTATTTGGAGAATCTTAATGTCATTATCTCTTATGTAGTTATAAAGAGATCAGTTCCCTGAATATTAGAGCAGGCAGTATCTTCTGCATTTTGAGACCCATCTCCTTGAATATAGACACAGTGACCAATACACAATCCTATTTAACTCAGACTAAAACGTGACATAAAGTAATGCACTGAATATGACATACTGATCTCACACCATCTGCCACACCTTTAAGATAGACTTCCCATAACTATTAATTGATGTTTCCTTAGACAGCTAGATGTGTGCACCTATGTTTCGGAATGGGATAAAGGTGTACAGACTTCTGGATGGCCATCAAGCCATTAACTTTTTCCAAAATCTGTGAAACTATTATCTACTCAGATGCTGGTGGCAGTCACTTGAAACATGAAGAGGGAAGAAAAATTACGAAATCCAGCTGAACCCCTAGTATATTGACAAAGCTATTTAAAATCATAAGATTTTAACACATTTTGGATAGTATTCATAGACATGGTACTTATATGTGAAGGACTGGTATTTTGAAATGCACACGTACCTAAACTACTGCTTGATTCATAAACAGACCAACACGATTGGGTAAGCCTTTGTATTTGGTCTTACACAATTGTGAAGCCACAATTTTGCATATATGAAGCAATTATGCATTTATGCAAAGTGTCTACCCTCTCCAGCAATGTCCTCAAGTCATACGCAAACATCTGTGTACTAGATGGCCATACCAGCATAAGTTATGGAACAAGAACTGTAAGCCAATCAGTAAGAAAAGGGATAGTTACATCAAGGATCCTAATTCTGGCTACAAAGCTACAGGACCAAAAATTTGTTACAATTCAAAAAAAAAAAAAAAAACACCATCTTAAACTAGATTGAAAGTAAGATTTCAAATGTATTTTTCTCAGTTTGAAAAATAATCGCTTTTCAAGCCTAACATTAGATAGGTATGGCTAGTAATTAAAAGGAAAAAAGAAGCAAAGCAATTGAAAAAAGACATAACGACAATGACAGCAAAAAAGTAGGAAGTGGCAGTGCTGTTGTTCTAAGGCAGAGGGACAATCACAGCCAATGATCCTTTTATGATAGGAAACGCCTATAAAATTACATCACTGAGGTGGAAATCTTCACTTTGAAATGAAATCACTCAACAAGGCAGTCTCCCTCAGGCCATTTTGGGGTACAAGTAGTTAGAAAATATTAATCACTACTCACAGTGTAGCAGGGTTATTAGCAACAGAGAAAAAATCAATATCAATATATGATGAAAAGTTTTTTTTTTCAATTTGTGGGTGTGGTTGACCATTATATTAAAATATTATAACAGTCATCACGGAAGAACAGTATAATTTTCTTTGTTTTTGCATTACAGCTAACATTGATTAAAAGGAACTGATTTATTGTTATTCATTTATTAAAACACTATGTAAATAAGTTTTTTTGTGATGCAGTAATCACTAATTACCAAAAGAGTATGTTTTATGAATGCAGTTCAAGATTTCCTGTAAGAAATGTTTAGGAGTTTTGCATAGAAGTATTTGCCCAGGTATTTTTTTACCCCAAGTAGACTTCATAGAACTTTTCCTCAGGTAAATAGCAAATGTTGAAGATGTGATGGGGAATTGTCAGGTGACTGGTAACATTTTTTTTTGGGGGGGGTGCAATGAGCTTGTAGATTTTAAACATTCTCTGCAGAGTACTTTGACAAAAATGCTGAAGGGAACAAATGGTACTGAAAAGGTAATTACTAGAAAATGGAAATTAAAATCTATACCTGCCATATTTAAAGTTTTGAATATTATAATCAGATAAAAGAACTTAAGTGGGATAGTTAGAAAAAAAAGAAGTTCTAGATTTCATTGAAATAAATTGATTTTTTTTTCAGGGGAGAACAATTCATGCAGGATAATGCTCAGGATGAGAAGTAATGTTTTATGGAAATTAATAACTCAGCAAAGAAAACATGCATACTGCTTGACAACAGTAATAATGGAAATTGGTATTATGGTTTGTTTTCTTTTCTGTTAATGTATATGAAGTCATGTTGCAACTTAAAATGTGATGATTTAATAAAGCTGTTTTAAAAAGATAGATTTTTTATAACGGCAACGAATAGAGTTTGCAGAACTTTAGGTCTAAGTTAAAGTTCACAGTCCTTGGATAATAAGCAACCATACTGCCTGATCATGGGATCTCTACTGGAATCTCTGCTGAGCTGATGACTTATTGTCATCAAAAAAAGGAAACAGAATGGGTAAATATAGTATATTATTTTACACTGATCAGTTCCATTTTGCAAAATGCTGATTCCAACCTTAAAATAATATCAAAGCCTGAGCCAGCAGGAGGGATCTTTAACTCCCCCCATAATTTTCTAGATCGGATGCTGTAGTTCACTTAAGTTTTTTTTTCTGTTAGCCCCCTATTCCAGCTTAAAACTACCCTGAGTCAGAATAAAGTGTTTGTAAGTGATCTTTCATAATATCTAATACTTACATGTAGCTGCCCAAACTATCAGATTCTCTTTAAGCTCCCAGTATAACCAGTGCCAAATTAGAGAAATATTAATAAAGCCAAAATAGTCATCATTCAGGGTGTGACATCTGGCTAATATCCCATCATATTGGCACCAATTAAATATGACATTGTGCTATATCCCAGCGCACTACCACCAATTAATGTGACTTCCCTTACTATCCTGGGTTAGTAACTAAGGAGCTTCAATCCTCACTACTGACTCCAGTGTGAGAATATCACTTAAAGAGGAGTAATATTTCACAGTTTTCCCCTAAGAGCACAATAGGAACACACTTTATAATGTGGGACTGGATTGTATACTTCTGTCCACCCCTAATGTAACTCCTTATTACATACTTCAGAGCAATGTGTCCAAGTTTAACACATCTGATACACTCACATTCAAAGTAAATTTAAATTTCACACATCCAAATAATTCTGGGAAAGCCTGACACAGATTTCCAGCTGTGTCCCTTCTCCAAATAATACAGTAATGCTTCCACCAATCAGGGTGTCTTCATGCCCTTCTAAAGGGGTGTCCAATTATGAAAATTAAATATCAAAATAAATGGTAGCTACGGCCAGAAGCAACTAGGACTTTGAAGTGACCTGGAGATAATCAAACAGGTATAAGTACTCTCTAATCTGTAAATAAAACACTAATTTCCAGCCACAATGTAAAGTAATGAAAAATATTTAATAATAATTAAAATGATTGCAAGAATGTAAATCAATAGCTTTCAATAAACACCAGAATTCAATCAATAGAAATATCAAATTAAACTGTAGGCTAGAAGTCCATCATTCTAGAGAAACTCTATCTGAATAGCTAAACTTTCCTAATCTAACTAGAGAATATTGTCCCTGATCTAATCTAAAGTATAACAGCAAGGCAAAGGCAGGCTTACAGTTTTTGGTGAGTTCTCTTTTCTTCGGGTATCACTGCACAGCACTGTAACTGACTGCAACTCTTCACAAACTGCTCAGCACTTGACTGACTGCACAGCTTAACAGTCACAACTGTCTTATTTTAAAAGTAGTCAGCTATTTGAAAAAGTTATTTTTTCTGTCCGTCAGCTGTTCAAATAATCACCTAGCAACCAGGAACATTCTAATGACCTCACCTACTGTTCAGCTGATTCTCCATAGACAGTTTGTACTTTAGAATCTCCCTGACAAATGTGCAATTAGAAATGTATCAGAACACTGACAGATTTTTTAAACTCTGCATACACAGGGAAATAGTCAACATTTAAAAAAATGATTTACATTTTCACAATTATGCATGCTGGCATACAATACAAGTTAATCTGAGAATATTCAAAAATCTCCTGTCAGACATGCTAACACAGATGACAGTGTTTTAATTTTCTTCCCATTTCTCTCCTCCTTATGACTCAAGCACAATTTTCAAGTGACCCTTGAAAACCGATGCTTGAGAAACATGGGTCTAACTGGGAATATTAACCCGCTCCTCTCCTGGACAATCCATCTGCATTGGCATTATTAACCCCACTACAATGTAGTATGGTGATATCATATGCTTGCAATCCTAGTCTCCACCTCAGTAACTTGGCATTTTGCTTACTTGACCCTATTAAGTGATGTTAAAGGGTTACGATCTGCGAGTACAGTGAATTTTCCCCCATAAAGATAGGGCTGCAGCTTTTACAATGTCCACACTATGTAATCCAACAACCACTCCGACTCCAATAACTAAAGCCCAAAAATGTATTTACAAATCCACAATAAAATAAAAAATACATCCAGATCAAGCGCTTTCATATTACACTTCATCAGAACAAATTCATCACCACAAACTCAGCCTTATATAGTACACACCATTAACTCAATTAAGTAAAATCCTATTATTTAAAGAGACATAATTATATAAAATCTTACAAAAATCCTGAACAACTTTAAAACAAGTGTGCATTTTATAAAGTAATATCTAAGCAGACAAAAAAATATATATATATAATTTATTTTTTAAAAAGTACCAAAACAGGTATATATATAATATAATATAACCTGAACTTACCATTTTAATGCCCTATATTTTAGTTCATGTTTAATACTGACATGCTCATTTAATACTGGTGTTTCACTAGCATTCAGTCTTAGTTGCCATTTGACTTCAGCCCTCAATAATTTATTATTCCAATCACCACCTCTAAAATCATGCTGTACCACCTCAACTATATCAAACTTAAAACTATGACAAGGGAACATCATAATATGTTTATATAGGGCATTTTTTTTTCATCTTTTCTCTTAATACTATAACAATGCTCATATATCCTTCTACTCAACTTCCTTTCAGTTTTACCTATATAAAATTGTCCACATTCTGTGCAAAGGGCTAGGTAAACCACCCCCATAGTATTGCAGGATCCGCTCATAAAGCTAACCTCTCTATTATAAGGACCCACAGTAATTTTAGGGACCTCAATAATAAACTTACAATAATCACAAGCCCCACATCTAGATGTTCCTTTCAACTTATTAGTATTACTAGAGTGATTATTTTCCAATAAATATTTTAAATTATTATTCATCCTGTATGTAAACAGGGGGTTTTCACCTATAGTTGTTAACAACTCTTTATTCCCATTGAACATTACCCAATTATTTTTAATAATTCTCTGAACTTCCCCTGAGGTTTCACCATATGTTAAAATCATAGCTTATGAGAAAGTATTGACCTCTTCTAACTTCTTAACTGGGATTTCCTCATCCCTGCCTAAAAGGGGTTTATATCTCACATCCCACTGGTCCATGAGTTCCTCTCGAATCTGTGAAACAAAAGAAAAAGGATAGCCTCTAGCTAAAAACATTTCTAAAAGTAGATGAGTTTCTCTTTATACAAGTTCTATATTAGAGCACATTCTTAAAACCCTAACCATCTGTCCCTTTACTGTATTTCTTTTAACATAGTTAGGGTGACTACTCATGAACTCTAGGTAGTCATTAGAAAATGTTGGCTTCCTATACAAACTAGACTGAAACTTTTTTAGGCTAAAATCCTTAAACAATGTAACATCCAAAAAATTAATACTTTCACTGTTGGTACAACCAGTGAATTTAAAATAATCACAAACTTGATTTAAAAAATCCATTAACTTTTCATGTAATCCTTCACCTTTCCATAAAATAAACCCATCATCTAAAAACCTTAAGTATAAATGCCAACCATCCTTAAAGGGTGAGTTAAATAAAAACATAGATTCCCATCTGTACATCACGAGATTAGCAATGGTCGGGGCACAACAGTTGCCCATCGCCACACCCCTAATCTGTCTAAAAAATTCTCCCCCAAATGTGAAAAAATTATATTTTAACACTAATTCCATCAATTCTAATATAAAATTAATCATACTACTACTTAAACTACTTTCCAAAACCAACACTTCTTGGAACATTTCCAGACCTATATCATGGGGAATAGATGTATATAGGTCCACCACGTCCACAGTAGAAAAACTAATACCATCATTATAAAATTCATTATTTACTCTTTTTAAAAAGTCCCAGGAATCTATTAAAATGTGCTTCACTGGTGTTATAGCACTTTTTACAACTCGGTCAATAAAACCCCCCAAGGGATACAAAATACTATTAAAACCAGGAATAATAAGTCTATAGGGGGGGTCAACCAAATCTTTATGGGTTTTGGGTATACCAAAGGCAAGTGGAATGGTTGGATGTTCTACCATCAGAAAATTAAATACTTCTTCATTAATCACCCCCTGAAATAATGAGTCCTCTATTATTAATTTAATCTTCCTATGGGCCACGTTTATCTCATTTCTTGAAACCATTTCATATTTAGATCCATCATTCAACATACAAAAAATTTTATTATGATAGTCCACATTATTAACTATTGCCATTCCCCCTCCCTTATCAGGCTTCATATATCTAACTTTGTCATCACTTCTTATTTCCTCTAACAATACTTTTTCATCCTTGGTCAAATTAAAAATTCTCCTTTTATGTTCATTAAGCTTTTTGTATATTTCCTGGGAACATGCATTTTCAAAGGAACTTAGAATAGGTAGTAAAGGGGGGTTGTAACAACTTTTTTTCTTTATCATATTCTTTTTCTTGGGGTTATTTCCTTCATTACTATCTCTATTTAATATCTAAAGATTTAATTTCCTAACAAAAATTTTCAGTTCTATTAAGGCTTTACTAACATCTTCTCTAGCTGTTGGGACAAATTTTAACCATCTCATTAATAAATGAAACAATTCTTTACTCAGTTCTAATCCAGCATAATTATAAATTTTAAACCCCTTATATTAAAATACTAACCCATCATCAGAAACAATATCTTCAGACAGGTGGTTCACCTCAATTATTCATAGCTGTTCTTTCGATGATTCATTGGGTTTCGATAATTGTATCGAATCCCCCCCCGTCCCCTAAAAAATCATGTTTATCTAGTCTTCCTTGATGTTTGTTAAAAATCCTCTCTGACCTTCTTAATGGTGGAAGTTCATTGTCATAAGAGTTTACATCACTAATCTGTCTATTAACATTTTGTTTTACACTATCCATAGGTATAGACTGATTATTACTTTCACTAAAAGTGTCTAAATATGCTTTAGGTAAAAGATATGCCAACCCATGTTTATAATCATATTCATCTCTTAACAGTTTTTTTCTTTTTTCTATCTATATTATTGCACACTTCATTTTCAACTTTATCAAATATAATATTGTACCTAAATGAATACTGGTTAAAATTAAAGTCATTCAATATCAAATTATTAATTTCATCAAAGTCTCTAAATAATTCTTCAATTCTTTTATTATTAATTTTTAAAATAAAGTCCATCAATTCAAGGCCATGTCTGTCAAACATTTTTAAAAGTTCATCACATTCTTCCTGGCCTTTCTTAATTCCATTCGGGAACCTAAAGGCACGTAGACCCTTAGGAACCCTCCCTTTAGCCATACTTTCCTTTAAATAGGCATTATCACACTGCAATGCTCGCACCTTGTTCATTTTTATTTCTAAAGTCACTAACCTATTGTCCGTACTTGTCACAACATTTTCGAATAAAGATGGAAAAAAAAACACATTCTTTTTTTGACCAATCTCTCAAACGATCATGTATTCCATTGTTTACAGGGTTTATAGGTCTAAAATCAGTTTGTCCCACACTTGTAGAAGGCACAGCTTTATTTTCAGTGCTACGAGGACGCTGTCGTTGTTGCTGACTCTGACTTCGAGAAACAGGAAGTGCACCTCCAACATCAGTCCCTAATGGGTTTCCGCTCCTTTCTATACTCATCGGGCTATTTGTTTTTTGTATTTTGTTAACAGTCTCCTGCAGTTCAGAAACCTTATTAGTAAGGTTTAAAATTAAAGCAAATAAATTGTCGTTATTAGTATCCGCTTGTTGCCCACACGGAAAAGGCAAGGAATCCAATTCTTCTTCAAAAACTGGTGAGAGATCATGCTCATCCATAACCGGAAAAAGGCTTAGTAGGCAGTCAATCACCCAAATCACAACAAGTAAAAACCAAGGGTGAAGAGTGGAATAAACAACAAGTAATCCAGCAACCACTCCGACTCCAATAACTAAAGCCCAAAAATGTATTTACAAATCCACAATAAAATAAAAAATACATCCAGGTCAAGCGCTTTCGTATTATACTTCATCAGAACAAATTCCTCACCACAAACTCAGCCTTATATAGTACACACCATTAACTCAATTAAGTAAAATCCTATTATTTAAAGAGACATAACAATTATATAAAATCTTATAAAAATCCTGAACAACTTTAAAACAAGTGCGCATTTTATGAAGTAATATCTAAGCAGACAAAAAAATATATATATAATTTATTTTTTAAAAAGTACCAAAACAGGTATATATATATATATATATATATATATATATATATATATATATATATATATATAATATAATATAACCTGAACTTACCATTATATGGCATTAAAACGGTAAGTTCAGGTTATATTATATTATATATATATATATATATATATATATATATATATATATATATATATACCTGTTTTGGTACTTTTTAAAAAATAAATTATATATATATTTTTGTCTGCTTAGATATTACTTCATAAAATGCACACTTGTTTTAAAGTTGTTCAGGATTTTTGTAAGATTTTATATAATTGTTATGTCTCTTTAAATAATAGGATTTTACTTAATTGAGTTAATGGTGTGTACTATATAAGGCTGAGTTTGTGGTGATGAATTTGTTCTGATGAAGTGTAATATGAAAGCGCTTGACCTGGATGTATTTTTTATTTTATTGTGGATTTGTAAATAAATTTTTGGGCTTTAGTTGTTGGAGTTGGAGTGGTTGCTGGATTACTTGTTGTTTATTCTACTCTTCACCCTTGGATTTTACAATGTCCACACTATGGCGAAACACTCCATGGCTGCATAACACTCACCTCTCAGTTGGAGTCTATAGCTCAGATATACTGCTGGGTGCTCTTCTCCTTCTGTGGAAACTTGGCTAAGTAGACCCCCTACCCCATAATTTGAAGCATCTACCTGTGCAATAAATTCTTTATTGTAATCTGTGCTGGTCAACACAGGGGGTCCTCCCAAAATCTCTTTTATAGGTTCATTGCTTCATAGATGTTTACTAGGCTAATGACCACAAGGGCCTTTTTAAGCCTAGCCATGCATCCCAAATCTCTGCCAAGTTCTGATACCCTTGATAAATGTAAGCATGGGCCTGGGAGATGAACAGTTTACAGGTCACCTCTGTCCATTAGAGACATAGGTGCCAAACCATGGATGCATTTCCGGTTTCCCATCCAACTGTCCAAGTTGCACTTGAATTGTGTTAGGGAGGAACTCTGCTTCACATGGATGGGGAGCATGTTCCATACATTGGGTAGCCTCTGGGGTACATACCTATCTCTCCAGCAGGTCCTATTTATATCACAGGCAAGGTTTAAGTCTTTAGAATGGGTAATTCTGGTACTGTTTGTTTTGTGGATATGCAGATGGTCCATCAGAGTGGGTTCTGACAGTGCCCTGTATGCTAGCCATAGATTTCCCCTCAAAAGCCTATAGGAGACAGAATACAGGGATAGGGCCTTGAGGTGGTCTGCATAGAACATATTACTTATGCCCTGTATTCTTTTAGTGAGGAACCTCTGTGGATGTTCCAATTGTTGGATATGCCTGCTTAGGTACATACCAAAGTGGGCATTGTACTCAATGATAGGTCTGATGAATGCTAAATACATTGGAACAATGACTTCCTTGGACTTAGATGCCATACCTTTGTTTATAAGTTGCACAACATAGAATGATTTCCTCACTACTGTAGACATGTGATGATCAAAGGCTAGATTATTACCTATGTGTGTCCCCAAGTCCCTGACTAGTGGGTCATCTCTAAGGTGATGTGTTGTCAATATGATAGTTACCAGGGATGGATGACTTTCCAAAGGATGCTGTTATGCATTTCTTGGCATTTAGTTTTAGTCCATGGCTCTGACACCAGTTGTTTGTCTGCGTCAGCCACTCCTGGAGATCATTTGTGTCAGTATGAGATTCAATGACAGCTCCTAATTTGCAATCATCTGAAAATTTAGTCAGCCAGAGACCACTGACATTGGCCTTGACTTCTGAGAAGTAAATGCCAAAAAGGAACCATCCAAGGACTGATTCCTGAGGTACTCCATTTCTGACTGGCCAGTTTGTAGAGGTGGACTTCCCGATTCTAACTTCCTGGGTCCTGTCTTTGAGCCAGTTCACTATCCACTGGGTGACATACGAGTTTGTACCTAAACTCTTGAGTTTGTCAACAATACCCGAGTGGGATATTGTGTTAAATGCCTTGGCCAGGTGAGGGTAGGAAGTGTGAACAACTTTGGCCTCATCCATTGCTTTGGTGACCTTCTCAAAGAAGTCCACCAGGTTCAGTAGGCATGATCTGTCCTTGACAAAACCAAACTGGGTTGGGTCCAGTGTCTGGAGGTTTACTATATCTCTGTTGATCATCTCCATGATAATTCTTTCCATGGCTTTACATATAGGACTAGTGAGACGTACGAGTCTGTAGTTGGCCCATCTTTGTGCAGAGGGATGATTGTTGCCTTTCTCTATTCATGAGGCATGAAGCCTGTTTGGAAGCTACAGTTAAATAGTAATTCCAGAGGACCTGATAGGTCATGTTTCATGCTATTTAGAAGGCATCCTGGGATATTGTCTGGGCCCATTGATGCAGTGTTCTTGGTCTAAGTGAGAGCATTAAGAACCTGTTACCTAGTGATAGTAGGGGGAGTCATATTTGATGATATTTCCTGAGGGAAGGTTGAGGGGGAGAGAAGGGTAAAGTTGGAGTTGAATTTATTAGCCAGGAGGTTTGCTGTATCTTCTGGCTTAGTATAGGTGGCTCCATTTGCAATGAGCTCTGCACGCAATTGTGTATTGCCCTTAAGGTTGTGGACACAGCTAAAAAAATGCTTTAGTGTTGTCCTTGGCCTGGGAGGCCAAACTTGACTCAAATTTGGCTTTGGTAGACTTTATTTGTCCTCTGAGTTATTTGTTTAGTTTGATGAAAGTGCTTTTATTCTGCTGGGTGCTGCACATTCTAATATTTTGCCATGATTTTCTTCCTCCTGTTATACAGCTGATTGATTTTGTGATTCCACCAGGGTGGCTTGTTTTTTGAGTTAGTTCTGTACTTCCTGGTGGTTACAGCTGCCTCTATGCAGCTATTAACATGCTTGCACAGGGTTTCTGTAAATAGTTCTGCATAGGCAGAAGTGTTCTCAGGGTTTATGGGGACTTCAAATTATGACAGGTTCTCACTTAATAGCAGGTTAACCTTAGAATAGTTCCTGGATATTCCAGCTTTGGCTGAGGGTTCAGGTTTTATTTTTACTTCAAAGACCATTTTGTGGTCTGACCGTACCAGGGAAGGCATTACAGTAGGGGATGTGCAGTAGTCTCCCATATTAGTGAGGACCAGATCCAGTATGGTTGCATCCCTGGTTGGTGTATTGAATATTTGGTCCAGGGAGTTTGTGTATAGAAAATCCAGGAATCTCTGTGCATGTATGTTTGGTGTCTCATAGGATTCCCAGTTAATAGTAGGGTAATTAAATCACCCATGAATATGGTATTGGGTTGGATGGTTAGTGTTTTTAATAAGTTTTTGGAATGCCTGTTTACAGTCTGTGGTCCACACTACCTTGTCCAGTTTATTCTTCCTAGTAAGGACAGTAAGGGGTGCAGCTATGGTACTGTAATTGGGAACAAATTTCCTATAGTACCCCACTGTCTCTAGAAATGCTCTCACTTCTTTCTTACTGACGGGAACTGGCCACTTTTGAATAGCTTCCACCTTGACAGGTTCTGGTCTAATTTTACCAATTTCTACTCTGTCCTAAGTAAGTTACCTCTACCATACCCCCTTGACACTTACTGGGTTTAATGGTTAATCCTGCCCTACTTAATCTATCCAAGGTCTCCCTAAGATGTTGGTCTGCAAATGCCAGTAGCATAGTCTTCAATGAAGAGTTTAACCTCTCCACAAGACCATTAGTCTGAGGATAGTAGGGGTGCTTTTTAAATGTTTCACCCACAACTCTTCCACAAGCAAGTCAGCAGGTCTGACATGAAGTTGGCACCTTGGTCAGTCAGTATTTCCTGTGAAAAACTATTCTGCTGAATATTTCTAGCAAAGCATTTGCCACCTTTTCTACATCAATATCACCTGCAAAAAGAATATTAGGGACTTTAGCTAGAGGTGGCAGATGGTAGGCTCTAGGCACTACCAACTGCTGCATTACCTAACCTTCCAGCCCTCCCTTAAGAATCCACTTTCTATACAACAAACCTTCCTTCTCTGCCTTAATATCCCCTTCTCCTACCCAAGGAATATTAGGGACTATAGCTAGAAGTGGCAGATGGTAGGCTCTAGGGTCTACCAACAGCCATACTACCTCACCTTCCAGCCATCCCTTAGGAGTCCATCTTTTATACAACAAACCTTTGTTCTAGTATATGAGTGGATGGGAAATAGAAAATTCACCCTGGGGATCACTCCAGTGGCTCTACTTGACCGAGGCACTGGGAACTAAGGTTGGGTGGTATGATGCCAGGATAATCCTATGGGGTAGGCTTGTAAAGGCTCCAGGGCCATTAGCCTAGTACACACCTATGAACCTATACCGACTCCCCTCTTCCTTGAGCCTCAGGTGCATCCTTAGCCATTTCAAAGATTCAAAGAAACTTTATTGTCATTTAGGACCGCACAAGTGCAGTCTAAATGAAATTACAAATGTCAGCTCACAAGAGAAATGCAGTGGAAATAACGTAGATACAGCCGTATCAAAGAATAACATAAGAAAGAAAATAACATGTATGACATACAAGAGGTAGTTCACATTACATAACACATCAATACCCATTATCCAGTAATAAATAAATAAATACCCACCACCAAACCCCTACACTGTTACCACAGAAAATAAATAGACACTAGTGAATAGCAGGTGTTTAGTTACCATATTGCATTCCCTCAAGCTTTGCACTCTAGGGACCATAAGTTGAGCCTGTCTCAACTGTACATTTGTGACCCTCCCAAGCTCCCTTTCCACTGGAAGCATAGTAACTTCCGACAGTTGTACTTCACTGTCACTCTGAGTACTATTACTCACTTCTGTCCTTGCAGTCACCATGTCCAAGGGAACATCGGTACCTTCCAGCAGCCGCGGCTCACTTTCATACTTACTGCTACAGGACAGCTCCTTCTTTGAAACAGCCACCACACTAGTCTCAGCTTCAGGTATGAGATCTCTGCTTCTCTCCCAGACTACTGAACCTACATGCCCATCTCCCAGCCTGACTGTTTGTCACTGCATGCACACAAGGCACTGCATCATCAAAGTCATTCCCTATCAGGACATCTGCAGGAATATTCTCAAACACAAGCTTCCCTTCCAAAAGAAGCCTAGTAACTTCTGACAGCTGCACTCGTTGTGAATCTGGGTAACACCACTCACCTCTGTCCTCGCAGTCACTGTGTCCAAGGGAACATCAGTACCCACCAGCAGCTGTGGCTCACATTCAGATTTACTGCTACAGGATAACTCCTTCTCTGAAAGAATCACCACACTATTTCCAGCTTCAGGTAAGAGGTCTATCTGGTTCTCTCTCAGACTACCGGACCTATATGCCTGTCTCCAAGCCTGACTAGGTGTCATTGCATGTACACAAGGCCCTGCATCACCAAAGTCATTCCCTATCAGGACATCTGCAGGAATATCCTCAAACACACATACTTCCTTACTTCCTCTTCCATCATCCTAGTCAAGATGAACCCTAGCCAAATGTATTTGGAATGAAGTCCCTCCCAACACTCTGACTGGAGTGGACTGCCCAAGCAAGTACTGCTCTTCTCTAACCACTCCAGGCCTCACAATGGTTATATCAGAAACTGTGTCCCTCTTAGCAGTTACCTGTTTGCCAACTACTAAGATAGGCTATATATTTTGGTGATAATTTGGCACCCCAGTTGTTTCTAAACAACTTACTACTGGCAGTTCGTCATTACCACTTGTTGACTCCCTCACCCTTTGTTTCTTACCTTGCCTCAATGGACATTTGACTGCTATGAGGCCCTTCTGATTGCACTTAAAACATCTAATCCCTAACCATGCACTTGGATTAGTAGTGCCCCTTGTTGCTGGTGTAGTCTGTTGGAGTGGTATAGACTTCTGCCATAGGTTCCCTTATATCCATGTGCCACACTGGGTATCCCTCTCTTATGCAGTGGTGCTCTGCTTGCCAAGATCACCTTTTCTCCAAAACTCTTCTGCAGAATTGCACTCACAGTCTGCTACCCAGACTCTCATGTCATCGGGCAAAGTACTGAGGGCTTGTTCCCTCATGAAAAGGTCTGCTAGTCCCTCGCCAGTCCCTCAGAAGTGGTGACCTGACACCCACTCACCCATCTGTGAAACTAAGTACTTTATAATCACATACACTCTCATCTGCCTTGCATCTATGTTCATGAAACTTTCTTCTATAAGCTTCAGGTGTTAGTTTAAAACAAACTAGAAGACAGTTCTTAACTTTAACATAATTCAAACAATCTACATTAGACAATTTTGACATGGCCTGAACAGCTTTACCATGGAGTTAGGGAGTCAGGAGCTGAACCCAGAGCTCACAGTCAATATCATACTGTCTACATACCCATTCAAAGATATTAATAAAGCTATCAAAGTCATCCCAATCCCAGTACTGAGAAAAAGTTTACTGACCTGTACAGCTTCTGGGGTCCAGTTATTTCCTTCCCCATTCTCTCCATGACCTTCATGAAGGGTTTGAAGCTCCATTTCATGCTGGAGTTGTCATTCATTTTTCTCGGCTTCCAAATGGCTGACCTCTAGTTCATGTTGGTGCTGCTTCTTCCTTTCCTCAGCTGCCCGTTGTTGGGCTTCCAGGCACAGTGTCTCCTCAGTCTCTAGACATTTGGCCTCTAGGCACAATCTCTCTAACTCCAGATAGATTATCAGGTCCTCTGAAGAAAAGGTGGACTGTCCCATCTCAGCAGGCTGCACATCACCATCACCAAACTGGATATCCTCTGAACTGCTGGTCTGAGTTGTGGACACAACCAAGGCTGAAATCATTGCTTCCTTGGTCAGGATGGCATGCACCATTCCTCTGGCTTCACACTCCTTAGCCAACTGGATCTTTATCAGATTGCTAAAATCTTCTGCTGACATCCTTGCCTGTTATCCCTGACTAACTAAAAAAATAAAACTGCGGTGGATTGAAATTCTGAATGTTTACCTTGTGGTTGTCAAGAGTGCACACCTTAATGACAACTATCTACAGGTTACTGGAATCCAATTAAATATTGCACACCACTGGCAATAATTAATGTGATGTCCGGCTAATATTCCACCGGACTGCCACCAATTAAATGTGATGTCTGGCTATATTCCAACGGACTGCCAACAATTAATGTGACACCCCTTACTATCTTGGGTCAGTAACTAAGGAGCTTCAATTCTCATTACTGTCCCCAATGTGAGACTGTCACTTAAACAGGAGTAATATTTCACAATTTTCTCCTAAGAACACAACAGGAGCACACTCTATAATCTGGGACTGGACTGTATACTTCTGTCCACCTCTAATGCAACTCCTTATTACACACTTCAGAGAAATGTGTCCCAGTTTAATACCGCTGATACACTCACACTCAAAGTAAATTTGAATATCACACATCCAAACAATTCTGGGAAAGCCTGACAGATTTCCAGCTGTGCCCCTTCTCCAAAATAATATGATAATGCTGCTTCCAATCAGAGAGTATTCATGCCCTTCTAAAGGGGTGTCCAATTATGAAAATTAAATATCAAAATAAATGGTAGCTATGACCAGAACAACTATGTCTTGGAGGTGACCTGGGGAGTATTAAACAGGTATAAGCACTCTCTAATCAACACAATGATTTCCAGCCACAGTGTAAAGTAATGAAAAACATTTAATAATAAGTAAAATGATTACAAGAATGTAAATCAATAGCTTTCAATAAACAATAGAATTCAATCACTAGAAATATAAAATTAAACTTTAGGATAGAAATCCATCATTCTAGAGAAACTGTATCTGAATTGTGGAGACTGGTAGAGAAGGGTGAAGGCTGCCAGCCTAGTCAAATAGAATTTGATGCATAATTCTGGCATTTGAAAATACAAATGTAAAATACAGGCTTGTTTCTTAAATGAAAGAAAAATACTGTAAAATGTTGAACTTCAAGATTGTAGCAACATTGCCATCTGTTGCAAGGAAATCTAAGTCAAGCATTTCACATCTGTCCTTTGAAATTAAAATCATGTCTTGTATGTTCTTTTGATCTCCAGAGCTCAAAGTCATTATGTCTGGACTAGCACATTCTATTGTTTTAAGGCTAACGTTAATGACCAGAATTTACATGTGGAATGTTCTTTATTGCTTTAAGTGTAAAAGAATGTAAATGCAGTTTCTGTGTGGCCTGGGAACAAGGAAAGTGTCAAAATGATGTAATGTGTATACTGGGAAAACCTAAGTGTCAAATGATGTAATCTGGGAGGGCCCAGCAGAAATGTTTGTTAGGGATTTTAAATACTATTGCTCAGAGAGAGACTGTAAGCATTTTTGTCTGACTATCTGACTCATCAGCCCTGCCTGTGTCTTAAGTAAGTTATCTTGGAAGTGTGTTTTCTTGTAGAAATAGCTAGGACTATAAAGATTAGTCTAAGTGTTTTTCTGTTATGTCAGATCTGTACTGCTGAATTATTTTAAGTTTCTGTGTGATCTCTGAACTCTTGAATAGCACTGTGGTGTAGTAGTATTGTCTTGTGTTTTTAGTATTTATTATTAAATATTTTTAAAACCTTTTAAACTGTGGTTGGTTTATGTAGCGATAAATTAAGCTGTAGAGCACATTGCATGCTTATAAGTGATCCTGTAATAAGCCCTTCCAATAAGCCTTAAGACTGCTTAGTTACACTACTACTGGATAATAATATTGCACAGTAATAACTGGACACTCTTTTAAGGGCCTTTGGGTAGCTGATAGTTATTAGCTGGTGGTGGCAGTAATTACTACTGTATAGCCTGGGTTTAGGGGTATAGCTGGAGAATCTGTGTCAGCCTTTCCCAGGAGTGTCTATGAAGTTGTATAAATACTTATCTCTAAGTGTGTGTGTGTCAGATACTTGGGCAGGGACATGGAGCACATGTTGGACAGAGAGGGTACTGGAGGTTAGCTTGTCAGCTAGGCTGAGATCTGGACCCTATAGCTGTGCCAATGGGGGGTCTTATTGGGGATCTGGCGAGTAAGGGAGCAACCAGCCTCAGACTGACTGTGATCTCTGTGTGCTCTTAAGGGAAATTGCACTTTACTGTGTGAATATGTTATCCTTTCCTCTCATATGAGATTCCCTCTCTGGTGTTAGTGGTGAAGATTGAGGCTCCTTGATTGCTGGGTCAGGGCACAGGTGACACATGAATAACTAAACTTTTCTAATCTAACTAGAGAATACTGTCCCTGATCTAATCTAAAGTATAACAGCAAGGCAAAGGCAGGCTTTCAGTGTTTGGCGAGTTCTCTTTTCTTCGGGTATCACTGCACAGCAATGTAACTGACTGCAACTTCTCACAAACTGCTCAGCACTTGACTAACTGCACAGCTTAACAGTTGCATCTGTCTTATTTTAAAAATAACAGCTTTTTGAAAAAGTTTTTTTCCCTGTAGATCAGCTGTTCAAATAATCACCTAGCAACCAGGAACATTCTAATGACATGAACTACTGTTCTGATGATTCTCCCTGGACAGTTTGTACTTTACAATCTTCCTGATAAACATGTGCAATTAGAAATTTATCAAAACACTGACATATTCTTTAAGCACTCTGCATAAACAGGGAAATACTCGAAATTAAAAAAAAGCTTCTTTACATTTTCACAATTAGGCATGCTGGCATACAATACAAGTTAATCTGAAAATAGACACAAATCTCCTTCCAGACATGGTAACACAGATGACAGTATTTTAATTTTGTTCACACAGGTCATACCTTCAAATGACTCCACCCGCTCCGTTTGCTCCTCACTTTGCTCAGGCTCACTACACTCCCCTATCTACCCTCATTCCCACCTACCCCAACAAACTAGACCATACCTCCCTTTCCCCACCCAACTTCCTCCCAACCCCTCCAATCAGCAATCACATCCTCTGTACTTTGAACAGCCTATCATAATAAAGACCTTTGCATAGTCCCCCTTCCCCACACTTGATTTGTAGGTACCACTACAACAACCTACTTATTACCCATAGGCTGTCACAATATGTTTCTCCCAAAACTAGAATATACTAAATGGACGGTGCAGTGGTGCAACGGTAGCATTGTCGCTTCACAGCAAGAGGTTCTCTGGTTTGATTCTCGGCTGAAGTGCCTTCTGTGTGGAGTTAGCATGTCTTCCTTGCATTTCTGTGGATTTTCTCTGGGTGTTCTTGTTTCCTCCCACATTACAAAGACATGTCTCTGGAGCGTTTCTCCCCGGGCCACACTGAAAATTGGCTTTGTTCCAAGTCAGATTTTCCTGGAAAACAAATGTTTAGTAAATAAATAAATAAAATACTAATAGCTTCTTATACTCGTTCTCACACCCATTCTTAATCTTACCTCCTTTGCTATCACAATGCATCCTCACACACAGATCCCCTACACCTACTTTAACCTATCCTCAAACCAATCGCTCTGCCACCTACTCTTTCCCTATAACCCCATCACTTTTTCTTCATTCTGACAGTAGAATCAAGATATCCCAAATACCCACATTCGCTCTTAAAACTAAACCAAAAACATACCTCCAATACAACTGCTATAATTCTCTCAGATTACTCATTTTAAACCTTCTACTATCAGGTAACATACATCCCAACCCTGGATCTAACCACAACTCCTCTCTCTCTTTCTCTGCTCATCCCTCATACCCCCTAAACTCCACCCCCAGTACTACCTCGCAGACCCTCCCATCCTCTTCCACCAAAAACCTATCTATTCTATCTACGAACATTCAAAGTATCATGATCAAAATCTCCCCAAATCATGCCTTGATCTCCCTACACATCACTGACATTCTTACCCTCTCTGAACCCTGGCTTAAGCCTCACATATCTGAGTCAGAATTTCTTCCCCCAGGCTATAACATCTTCTGGCAAGATAGACTTAAGAAAAAAGGTGGTGGTGTTGCGATTCTATATACTATTCAGCTCTCCCTCCATCATCTATCAGTCACTCCTCTAAACTTCCACCCAGCTGAAGTACTTATTGTGACCTGTAAACTGAGCAATCACAAGAAATTAGCAATTGCATCCATCTCTATCCCCCCAGGCAACAACATCCTTATCTTTGAGCTCTTTCTCTCCTGGATCTCTCAGACTGTCTTGTATGAAACTGCTATCTTGGGTGACGTTAAGATTGATTGGAATGCTTTTGATACTGATTCCCCTAACATCTCCATTAACCTTTATGGCTTCTCCCAGATAATCTGTGCCCCTACTCATCTAAATAAACACACTAACTCTAGCTCCACTCTAGATTGAGTCCTCACATCAAACCCTAACTCCAATCACAACCCCTCCACCCTACCTGATACCCTAAGTGACAACCATCCCACCTTCATACTTTGACACTCACTCCAACTACAGAAATCCCAGCAAGCCAAATACTGCCATAAGATCTGAAACTTCAACCCAGACACTTTCAGCCACTGACTCTCTACAATTAACTGGTCCTTCCTCTATGACCTCTCCTGGAAGAAACTGTCTTGGCATTTAACAACATCTTTCTAGACATACTTAACTCCCTGGCTGCCATCAGGAAAATAAGAATCAAAATCCATTTTGCCTCCTAGTTAACACAAGCCATTTTCTACACTTGTGAATAAGAGAGAGATTGCATGGAAAAAATGGAAAAAAATCTAAAACTTCCACTGAGCAATCAGTGCTACAGAGAGCTTTGTAACTTAACTAAAAAATGTCACCTTTGACAAGAAACACCATTTCCAAAAACACTAAATAATCTTCACTCCACCCCCCCCCCCCTAAAAATTCTGGCAATTGGTAAATTAGCTACTGCACACTGGAAGCCCCTCATCACCTAATCCATGCACTAACAGCTCTTCCACTGATACTGCTATCTTTCTTAATACCTTCTGAATCGAGTTTATTTGCAATCTTACCAAAAATGACACCATTACCTACCCCACTTCCCCTCCATCAATCCATACAAGCCCCTTCTCTCTTAAACACATCCCTGCAGCTTATATCAGGTCACTTCTTAGCAAACTTAAAATGTGCTGTCCATCAGCTGATAACCTACCTCCTCAATTACTAAAACTTGCTGCCAATTCTATCACCTACCCCATCACCATTTTAATCAATAGGTCAGTCAAGGAAAACATTGTACCTGAAATCTAGAAAAAATCCTATGTCATACCCTCACATAAAGATAGCAACTCAACCGACCTGTCAAATTTCAGGCTTATTGCCATACTATCTCCCCTGTCAGAAATTTTTGAAAAGTGCATTCATAAACAGCTCCTTGATCACCTCCTGCTGGAAAATCTCCTTACCTCTGCACAGCATGGTTTCCTCCCAAATCACAGTACAGCTACTACTCTGATATTCGTCACTAATTCTATCACAAATTCTTGTGACAACAACAAGTTAATTTCCTATTTCTTTCTGGACCTCTCCAAAGCCTTCGACACTGTTTCCCACTGATTGCTTCTGTTGAAACTAACTACCCTTAATCTCTCCAACTCTGCACTTTCTTGGTTTTCCAGCTATTTCTCCAGCAGATTCCAGGCAGTTAAGTGGAAATCTACCTTCTCTCCCTTCTGGGGTACCCCAACGCTCCATCCTGGGACCCTTATTATTCAATATCTTTACTAATAACTTATACTCTTCCTGTCCACTCTCTTCTGTCATACAATAAGCTGAGTATTCCACAATATTCTCCAACAATATCACCTACCACCCTCATCCCAGAGTTTCTGCACTCAGTCAGAAAATGGTTAACTTCTAACCAATTGCTACTTAACCCTATGAAAACAAAACTTTTTCTATTTCTCCCTAAATCTCTCCAACATCATAAAGCTACCGTTACTGTATCCTCCCTTAACAACACTATCATCTCTGTTTAACCTTATACTAGATTGCTAGGAGTTATTATTGATGACCAACTAAAGTTTGATCTCCGTATTCAGCAGTCCATTAAAAAGACACACCAAAAGTTAGGCGTGCTAAACAGGTATAAAAAATTCTTCACAAATGCTTCTAGACTCTCTCTTGCACAAGCATTCCTACTATCCACCCTACTCTATGTTGCCCATATTCTCACTAACATCCATTCCAATCTTCTGTCTAAACTGGAACTCACCTATAATAAAATTGCAAGAATTGCCACTAACCAACCCAACTGCTCTCACCATTGCCTACCCTTGAAAAAAAAATCTGCAGTGACTTGAATTTTATCATCAAATCCTACTACCCCAGCTGCTCATGGCTCATTCTGTCTTGCATGAGCCCTCCTCCTGCCGCTCTCTCTCTCTATCCTCATCCAGCTCTATACTCCCAGATGGGCTCTCTGTAGCTCCCAACAGCATCTTCTGCAAGTTTATGTGCCCAATAAAAATATTGGTAAACTTCTCTACAGTTACTCAGTGGCAAATGCTTGGAATAAACTACCACTAAGTATTAGATCTCTAACCCTAACTCTTTCAAAACTATTCTAAAGGATACTCTCCATATATCACTGACATGCTTATGCAGTGACCCAACTTAATCCATCTCCCCTCCTCCAATACTACTGCAGCAACTATTTCTCCCTCCTCTCTCTGCCTCTGCTTCTAAAAAGTCTACTAATAGTCAATAGTTCTTATAGCTTCCAAATCTGTAGTCTTTGGAAAATTACTACTGTCCAGTCGTCCTAATCCAGTTAACAAATGTCAGATAAAATAAATAAATAAAATAAATAATGATTCTGTCTCCACTGAGTAGTGTCAGGTACTGAGGAGCTAGTCACTTATCATTCCTAAGCTAGCCACTGTGACTGACTACACTGACTTATTGATGCCTGTGACTTTGAACCCTATCTCTTGCTTTAAAAATGTTGCTATCAGAACTGACAAAACACAAATCTCCTTTAAATTCTACTCCTCCTTTGTGCTGTTGTCATGTAGCAATTGACACATCACAGAAATATAGCCTGCATTAGCCAGTTTTCATGTTCCAGTTCACATAAATGTAGCCTGCAGCAGCCAATTACAGCAGTCATCATCACTGACATTAAAATGGCTACTTAGCAAGGAGTTAACAAGGACTGGAGGGAATTCAAAGTATTTGGAATAGATAAGAAAACTGCAGCCATTTGGACTATGATTGTCAATATTACAGTACAAACTGCTTCTTCATGGTTTCAGATAATGGAGAGCATATCCCTCATAGCACCCTAAGGTGCATTGATATGTTATTTTTTTATTTTATTTTCTTTCTCCTTTGTTGACTGGGTCATTTCCATTAGGCCACTGACCTCTTTTCAGGGGAGACTTGAGATGATATTTATTCTACTATGGGAAATTTGGCAAAGCCATCATTGAACTTCTACTGTTTTTGACAGGTAGCATGGATTTTTTCGCACCCACCCCAGCTGCCACTATCTTGATAGGACCTCAGTTTCTTATCATGCATAAACACTTGGATTCTTCATTTATGGTGCTATTTCTGATGTTATTTAGTAACTGATCAGTCTTGTATGTGTGGAACAATCTTTCATATCACACTGAGCTGTTTGACTTAATTGCTCGGAAATTCATTTCTGCAATGCACTACATGCTATACAAATAGCGCCTTAGATTTTTTTTTTTCTTTATTTTAGATAAGTTAAAAAAATAATGATGATTTTATGTTCCAAACGTGAATGTCAGATGCTGTCCTCTGAACTGCCTTGCATAAATTCTTTTTTTTTTTTTTTTGGCCTTCATTAAATTTCTCCACAGAAATATAGCTTATTGTGGAAATGTCCTTGCAGTTGCAAATAGAATGTTAGGGTAACTATAGACACATGGACTGTTTTAAGGAAGACATTAAAAACACTGAAAAAATAAACTGTACATAACTGCATTTGTAATTCATGCACCCCATATTCCTTTAAAATGTTAAGAGCTCTTCTGTCTTACAAAAAAAGTAATAACCGTCTTGCATTCATACAAATATATAGCTCTGCTTACTTCTGTTTTATGAAGAGTTCTTGTTTAAAGCAAACTGACATGATGTATGCAAGGCTTTTAATACAATTATGTATCATAGCACATTCTGCATCTGCATGTTATGTGGGTGGCAAGGAAAAGGGGAAGTAGTCATCTGATATGAAAATGTGAATGGGAGTAGCATTGACATGCTAATGCAATATTACCTAATTGCTGCTACATTAATTTAGCTGTGCTTCTTCAAATATATTTTTAAACAAGAGTTTTAGAAATGAGTGTTTCTGTGGCCTTTTCCTAATAATCTGTGATAGTTAAAGGACAGTTAATTTAAGTTACGAAAATAAATAGAATATCACTGATGACAAGCAAGTTACTAATACTATGTAGGTTAACTTAATAATACCTTCTACAATATGTATGGACCACAGTTTGATAAATGAGACGGATTATTAACTTTTTTATCAGGTATATGTGAAAATTAACGTTATTGTTTAACATAGCCAGGATAGTAAGAAATCCATTCTGTGTTGTCCAACTCATAAGCAAGGGGGTGGCATTCAGGTCCATGGAAGTTATATTATTACTCTATTCAGCCCTTATGAGACCCAACAGTGAGTACAATGCTCCCGTTGGCATGCATCTGACCAGGCACTTGCAATAGTTGGAATGCCCTAAAAGGAGCCACACCAGGAGAATCCAGGGTATGAATACCCTGTCCTACACAGATTGCCTTAAGGCCCTGTCTCTGCACTCAGTCTCCCGCAGGTTACTGAGAGGTGGTCTATGCCTATTACATAAGGCATCCTCAGCTCCAGCTCTGATGAAACTTACATATCGCAAAACAAGCAGTACCAAAAACACTAGCTCCAAAGATCTGAACTTTGTGACATAAATAGAACATGCTGGAGAGACTGCTATGGGTCTGAAAGGGTCCTTGCACAATGGAATAAGATACCCATCTATGAAAAGCAGAGTTCATTCCTGACCCTCTTCAAAAGAAGCCTTAATCATTAGATCGGAAATCACAAATATTCAACTCCAAGTCTGACCTTCATGTCTCTGGTGGACAGAGGTTAACAATAAGCAAATTAATCCCCAACTAACACCTTCCATAACCCTTACCTACCTTTTTACTATAATCCCCCACCATATAGGTGTCCAAGGAGGTTGGTGGGGGGGGGGCTGAATTGGGTTGCATGGCTATGCTTAAAAAGACCCTGATGGTTGTTAGCCTAGAATAAACCTATGAACCTATTGGCTATGCATATATTGTGTAATATTATTTTAAGAAATATAGCTGGACTCACTGTATAACACTGCTTCTTATAGGTTCATAGGCTGGTACTAGGCTATTGGCCCTAGGGCCTATACAAGCCTAGCCATAACAATTCCATGGTTATTTCTTCCCACACTATTTACTTCCCTGGACCCCTGTCTAACAGGGACACTGGACACAGGGGATACTGACAAAATGGTACACTAACGTATTAACATCATACTGAGAGGTCCATTGAGAATCATCACTGAAGCACATGCAAACAGTAATGCCTGACCCAGTGGGCATTATTGCCCAACCCCACAGATGGATGGACTCTATACCCCCTTAAAGGTCCATTATTTTCCCTATAATACATGTCTGGGAAGGCATTATTGCAAGTGGGTAATGTGTTACCTGTTAAATTGTTTACATTTCAGCAAAGACCATACCATCAGCAAAAGGATAATCTGAATAACTTTATATATTACCCTCAGCTTTTGGGACATTGGAATTAGATATATTAGTTAGGGACTGCATGGGTATGTGGGGGACTTTACCTCCATATAAAAACTTTTTTCAGTATTGCTTGCTCCATGATGCGGTTTCAATGCAACGGTGTTGCCAGAATAAATCACATTCCCTTACTCTATGACTAAACTCTATCATGGATTTGGTGCATTTGTTTTTGGATGATAGAACTTTAGAACTTTCTCTGCTAGTATAGGCAAGAGAAAATGTATGTAATATAAATATTTCAAATCACATTCAGGTGTTTGCCCTTTTCAATATATTTCTGACTGAGGTTGATTTTTTATTGCCTACAGGCATTAACTTTGTACTGAGTAAATGTCTGAGCAATTGTGATTTTTAATTGATTTTTCAGAGGCATATAAATAATAATAATAATAATAATAATAATAATAAAATAATAATAATAATAATAATAATAATAATTGTTTTATTACAAAGCATACCCCAAGTGATTATAAGGCTACTTTGTTAGTAAACAAATGTTTTTTTTTTAATTTTTCTTATTTTACTCCCACCGTACAGTAATGCAGCAGATGCAGCCTTTAAAAGTTTGCTAGGTATGCTCTGATTCCTTTTCATGCAGGTTCCAGTTCCATGATGTTTTTAATCTGCTTGTTTACCAGACAGTATTTCAGATGAGTAAAGCTGATACCTGAATAAACATTTATATGCTTTTCTGAAACATGATGATTGATTTGAGGATTAGGTCAAAATGCTGGGGAAAAGGTATTGTTTTGTAACTAAGTGAAATGCTGGGAGTAATTTGCAAAGGACTAAAGGGGCTGCATTGACTGAAAAATGAAAGTGTGGTGTAGAATGTCTCAAGAATTACTTGGCCATTAACAAAGAAGATTAAAGCTTGTAGTCAAAAATACAGGGTTTGATTCCTTCTACTTCTGTTTAATTACTGCGTGATTCTATTTAGTCAATTAACCAGTCTGTGCCCCTGAAATGGGACAACTGGATCCATTAGGCTTAGCTCTGTAGCAAAGAGATAAAATTAAAAAATAAATCTGTTTTCACTACAGTAATCATTCAGTTTTTCCCATCCCTATATTAACATCTGAAAATACAGAAAAGGTTCAATTTGTCAGCTCTCTATAGTCACTCCCTATCCTTGAGTGGGATACATTCATTTGACTTGAAAACTCAAAATATCGAATACCTATTTAATGCAGGGAGAAAGCACCCCTGCACCCCCACACCCCCTGTTAATTATATATACCAACTTCAGGACTGCATAGCAATGGTGAAAGGGCAATTTCCCATTTTTTTTTTTATATTTTGAGTTTTTAGCATTTTGTGATTTTTATATTTTAAGTTTTTAGTCATATGAATGTATTACCCAACAGCCGCCAGTTCTTGTCCCTACCAGGTAGTGGTCATTCACTATTCTTTTCTATTCCTTCTTCTTATCAAACTTTTTGTTCAATAAGTGAAAGCTGCAACATTGTTTCTAACCTTCTGGAGTGCTACAGTAAAAATTACTGCTTCGCTTTCCCATTGATTTCTTCCAAGTCCATTCTGAGTATACTGAAGTACTTCTCATGGATTCTCACATCTTCCTAACATCAAACAACATAAGCACTTACTTTCTACCTATCACTTACACATTAATTTCTTTGTTATCAAAGGCATGGGTTAAAACTTACTGACGAGAAGGGAAAAGTAAACTTCCTCTGACTATTGCATACAATACAACTAATTCCCTTTAGTATCCCATGTTATCTTCATTTCATTAAAAGCTCCTATCATTAGACCATACCTCCTATCTTCTCCAATACCAATTCAAAAACAATTAAACACCCATTTTCAGTTCTAACTTAATTTTTGTAAAACAAAAATGAATGTGCAACTGAATACAAGTGTGCAAACTTTGTATGATCATTACTGGACATAAAACAAAAGTCTTACAATGTTAACCAATGTTTTGGCCACTGTCTTCATTCACAATGGCAGTTTTGACAGGTGTCTTTATCTTTAAATGTTCAGTAATACTTGAGTTATATTTATTTTGACTTTTGTTCGCATACAATTAGCCCCTCATCTTTCTATTCAGTTTACTGCACTAGAGTGTGTGTGTAGCTTACCTGACCTGTCGGAAGCACATCAGCATCATCACCTGCTGCCACCATTCCTCTACCCACTCATCATGTAGCCACTGCTGTATGTCCACTCTTTTTCTCATTATCTTGTACTTTTTGAGTTCACATCCATCACTCTTTTCTTATGCTCCACTTGGACCTCGTTTTTTACCAGCCCAGCCTTCAGTACCCAATGTCCATGCTGGGTCTATCAACTACTCTGCAACTCTCATCCCAGACTTACTCTATTTCTTTTGATACTGGTTGTAAATCCTGAGGGTGTCCTGAGGACTTATCTCATCTGTGCTTCTGTTTGAGGGGGTGGGCTTTTTATGACCTACCCATTCCTTCTCCCTGCCCCCACACTAGTTGATTATGTCTAAGGGGCAAGTCCCCTCTTTAGACCATGTCTCCCCTTAGGAAGTGTATCAGCAAGTGCCCTCCCACCTTGAATGGGCATGCCCATCCCTTCTATACCACTCTGTCAGTCACCCAAGCAGCTAATTAAACCCATGTCAGCTGGGCTGTAGTCAGCGCTTTATCCCTCTGCTCCACCAGAGCGACCAGGTCCACCACTCTTGGTACCTGTTTTTCATCCTTCTGACCTTTCTGTCATTATGTTTCAGGTCCTGCTGTTTAATCAGATCTCCCTTTCTCCTCTTTAGTCTTTAATCATACTTCTTCTGGGGAAACAAATGATTTTGTGCCCTCTGGAAAAAAAAATCTTGATTCTGATTGGGTACAACAACTTATATTGATGTCCCTTCACCTTGTATATCCTTGGCACTGGGATAAAAGCCACCAACCTCTAAAAAAAAAGATCATGTTTCTAGCTGGGTACAACAACTTATATTAATATCCCTTCACCTTGTGCATCTTTTGCACTGGGACAAAAGCCACCAATCCCTGATTATTGGGAGCTGAAAGGTCCTGGTCTGTGTAAACTCAGGAATCATCACAAGTAAGCTAGAGCCCAGGTTTCACTTAGTTGAGTACTGTTTCTTCCAGAGTATAATTGGTAAATTTCAATAATATCAGTCGTGGAGATCATAAAGATAATATGAGTGGGATCCATGCAGTTCTATGTGCATGTTCAGTGTTTTTCCCCTTCTGGAATTTGAGTCTGGATCACAGTCTATCTCAAAATGAAACATTTGCAGTCTTTGTCTTCTGCATTTTCTAGTATATCACTAATTCTTATATATTTCTATTAGAGATATATATTTGGACATATATATTTCTGTTTAATATAATATATGTGTAGTAAAAATGACAGTGCATGTACACTTCTAGTTAGATGAATGTACACTTCTGTCTATTAGAATATATGTAGAATAATATAGTCAGTTAGATGCATGCATTTCTGTTTTATAAAATATATATTAAAGGGTTATACTGTTCTTAGCTAAAAATGAAATAAAAACGGCATTCATCTGTAATGTAACATGAAACAGAACACAAAATACAGCTTGAAAAAGAATGCTGATAGGAATAACTCCTTAAAAGGCATTCAATTGTGTGTAACAGTGTTTGGTACAAGCTTCAATGAGAATTAAAGATAAGGAATTTCCTGAGACACAGGTGCAAGGAAGGAACAACTCCCTACCGGGTTGGAGGCAAGTATGAAAGTGTCACATAATTCACCTTGAAACAGAACACAAAGTAGCTTAACAACAGACTGCAGGACATCAGAGAAATTTGGAATTCCAACTGTATTACAACAGACAGTTCTCATGGACGGGATCTGAATTGCAGAAGAAAAAAGTGTATATAAGGACGGTAAAAGTGTTTGCTGTTAGATCTGATTTTTTGTTAGATCTGAGTACATCTTTCATGCTGTCTCAAAAGCTTAACCTGAGGCATTAAAGCTGTAAACTGTACAGTATTGTATGTGTCATCTGTTATATAGACAAGTTATTTAATTAAGTACTGCACAAGAAAGTTAATACTATACTGCTAAAAAGGTTATAGTCTGCAAAATTTACTCATTAATCAGACTTTGGTTTTCTACAAGGCACGCAGCATTCAACACAGACATCTGCACATTTGCAATTGATTTTTCAGTGGTGAGCCTTGCCTGTACTTGAACGCAGGGGGAATGGTGCCTTGTATAATGTCACTTCAGTAAAAGCGCAGTAACTAACATTTATGTACATAATTGAGTCCTGAATAGCACACTTCAATTTCCACAGTTTGCAGCAGTACAGTTCCTCAGATGTCTGAATCCGGAGTGAGACTGATATGCAGGAAGTAAGCAGTGCCATAAATTCTTCAGGTCAGTGAATTCTCAGGTTCAAATCTGCAACTGCCAGCTTTGTTTCACCAGTTTTTTCCAACCATCTACTGTGATCAGAATTGGACAGCTGCATTTCTGTGGACTTTGGTAAGAAAATGTTTGTGTTACATAACAGCATGGATGCCATTAATCAGGCTAGTAAAAAGGGTAGTAAACAGTATTCTTTTTTTAATGTGTCAATTTTAGACAGATTACTGCATTTGTGTAAACAGCATATTAGCAAATGTAAAACCTTATTAGGGCAAGTTGACAGGAATTGTACCAATGGGTTACATTTGACTGGTATCTTAAACAAAAATATGGTATGATAGTAAATGTTTTTGTGCAAATCATATGAAACTACTTTCTGTGTGCAATGTCATAAAAGTACAGTTCAGACTATTGTTAATAGTAAACCAGATAAGGGTCATACACTTGCATTGTTTCCAGATGTTAAACAATTATGTCCTGTCATCACACGTAAAATGTTAATTTCAGAGTTACAACAGCAGTCAAGTCAGTTATTGACAGAATCTCCTGTACATTTTGTTACACCCTTTAGACAAAAGTGGCATAAAACCACTGCACAGTACAAAACAGATAAGGACAGAGAAGAGGTCCATGGTAAACTGACAGAGGAATTTAATAAACTTCTAAAGGACAGACAAAATTAGTTCAGAACATTTAAACAACATATGCAAACACTTTTTCAGAAGTGCATAAAAGATTTAGAGTCAGCAGAACAGAATACTGAAAAATATCAGGCAGCCCATGCAGAATCACAAGACAAAAAGGAATCTGGTTAGTAAAGAGTTAAAGAGAGAAATTCCAAATCTTACCCAGGAGTTAGCTACACTAATAAAAAATAATTTATGCCATACTATTCTACATTTAGGAAATGGTTAGCATACACAGCAGTATCTACAAATAATGCCCAAATGTGCAAACTGGCTCACAGCTAGAACCCACAGTGTGAAAGTAGCTGACTCCAAGTCAGACTGCCAACCAGTCATGAGTGAAGTCCCACAGGGTTCGGTCTTGGGTCCTCTCCTGTTTGGTATCTACTTTTCTGAAGTCCAGGTCAACACGAAGGGACAAAGTTCGCAGATGATTACAAGTTGGGAGATATTATTAACTCTCCAAGTTGACATCCTACAGAAAGGCCTCACTGAGACCAATGACTGGTCCTTAAGCTCAATGCCAAAAAAATGTGTCATCATCCCCTTTGGGAAAAATTCTGTTCCCATGAATTACCACATCGATGGCAGTCCAGTGAACACAGAAGGCATTATAAGACATCTAGGAACACAGGTTGACAGCAACCTCTCTTTTGACCACCACATTGCCACTGTGGTCAGAAAGTTCTTCTATGTGGCACATCTCATTACTAAGGGTTTTTCATCCAGAAAGAAAGAGGTCATTGTCTCCCTCTACTCTTCCCTCATTAGGCCAATCATCGAGTACAATACCCCATTTGGCATGTACCTCACTAGACATCTGCAACAACTGGAAAGGCTACAAAAGTACCTCACAAAGAGGATCCTAAGCCTTAAAGACTTGTCCTATATGGAGAGACTCAAAAAACTTCAACTATTCTCTGTCTCATATTGCCTACTTTGAGGCGATCTCTGCTCGACTTACATAGCCATGTCTGACCCAGCTCTGTTAGAAATACTACATCTAAAGAAATCCCAATCCCTTCACACCACATGCTCCAGAGAGCTCAACCTCATTACCACAATCAACAGAACATGCTTGAGGGGCAGGTTTATAAACCAGAGACTGCCCATGCTATGGAATAGACTTCCCATACATGTCAAGCAGAGCACCTCACTGACCCTCTTCAAGAGAAATCTTGATGAGTGGATGGGAAATAGAAAAGTCACCCCGGAGATCACTCCAGTGGATCTACTCAACAGAGGCACAGGGAACTAAGGTTGGGTGGCACGATGCCAGGGTAATCCAATGGGCTAGGCTTGTAACAGCTCCATGGCCATTAACCTAGTACACATCTATGAACCTAAATGTTTTAAAAATTCATTCAGTTAAAACAAGACACTTATCAGCTAAACAGTAAAGTAAGACATGTAATTGCCTTTCTTATGACATACACATAGGGACAGACTCTCATATCTAAGCTGTTAGATAATTTCAAAATTACCATTTCAAATAACAGAACAGTTATAGTGCATAGAAATCAAATGAGAGTAATCAAAAGCAGCAGAGAGACATAAAGTCACAAGAATAACATGCATGTATTTCGTTTTCATCTAAAATGCATCTGTTTAAAATGCACAAGAGCAAAAAGCAGACAGCAGCAAATGTAAATAATGTAATTACAAAAGTAATATTACTAATATAAAGTTCTACTGAGTACATAATACTACAAATAAAACCCAAGTTTAAAATTTATGCATAGTTATGCAAATTACAAATACTTATTATAATTCCTAAGTGTTTTACAACTGGATTCTAATATCAAGTTGCAAGTGTATTAACAGATGACTGAAAGTAAAGAAAGTGCTGAAGGGGTTAAGGTATGTACTATGGTCTACAGAGTCTGGAATGCCCAGGAAGGTGAAAAAGTAAGAGTTTTTTTTTAATGTAAGCTCAGATCTTCCCAAGCTGGGATGGGTAGTTACAAGGAATGATGGGGAGATAAAATGTTACTGTTACTGAGATTTACAAGGTCAAATCCAAGACTGGTTGCCAGGCCAGATGGCTTGCATTTTTCTAAAACATTATTGTTACTAAAACATAATTAAGTGTTCAAGTGCAGCTCTAAGCAAAAAGCACTTGAGTTTGCAGAGACCCCATTTGGTAATTGCAATAAAATGTTACACTTGTGCATGCATGTCATTAATCTGTTTGCAGGTACATGCTAAAAGTAAAAAAACTCATTTACACCGAGTACAGCCAGTAGACGGGCCATGGTATGCAGTTCAAATAAATTATGCAGGTTCCTTGCCAACAACAAAGGGAGGGTACAGATACCTACTAGTAGTAGTGGAGGCAATTCCTACTAAAACTATGACATCAAAGTCAACAGGAGAAGCTTTATGAAAAAATATTTTCTGTCATTGGAGGTGGCCAAAAATGATCAAATAAGACAATGGTCCACAGTTTGTTAGTGACCTAATAAAGCAAATGTGTAATCTGTTAAAAATTCAACAAAGAAAATCTTTCCTTAGACCAAAGTGTCACAGTCTGGGTAACAGCCAGAGGGCAGGCATACATTCAATTTCACAGCATCAAGCAAATAAACAATACTGCAATAAAATGCTGCATACTACAGGGGGAAAGGGCACTCTTAATTATACACTGACTGTGTAAACAGTACTGCAAAAAGGACTAAAATAAAGGCACAAAAAACATATTGATTTGTGTTAATGATTCAGTAATTATTAAAAGACAATCATGCCTTTTTATTGTCATTAACTGATTAGGGTACCATCAACATGTATGGTAGTGAGACAAAAATAACAGAAATACAATTTAATGTTTCAGTAATGTTGAATTAGCAGGCTTCAGTTTAATACTAAGTTTGTAAACTGGACTGAGTGTACATTACAGCCCATGCATGTACAAATGCTAAACCATTCTGTACAAGCAAGTGTATGCTGTACAGTAAATGGTTTAATATGTACACAGCATTCTTCATTGTATAAACCATGTTTTCTACAGCACTCTGTAAATCTGTGTAAATATACAATTTTGCCGTCAAGTTTTAAACTGTTCGCAAAAATTGCTACTCAATTCATTTGAATGTATAGTGTTCCAAGAAACAATGCTGCAATGCCTTTGCAATAAAATCTAGAAGCATTGTCAATATTTCCAATAAAATCATTGTATAAAGCATCACTGTATAGAGTCATAAATAAAAGTAAACAGTTAATTCAGCAATTGCAAAAGGTTAATAAAACAATTCTAAGTCATAAAATACAGCTGGTGGGACATTTTTACAGGATGGTCTTTAAAAGGAAAAAAGTTGTTAAATTGGATAATTCATTCAGTTCTAGTAGTAATGGTTGTTATCATTGTGTTAACAATATGAGATGGTGTCTTAACTTACTGTATCAAAAGAAAACCAAAGGTTTTGTTTCCCAATGTGTTTCTAGTAAGCAGTGATGATAATTATGATCTAACCAAAGAGTATATACCAATGTAGACTGTTTTGTATTTTAAAACAAAAAAGGAAAAACAGTTAGAAATATATATTTGGACATCTATATTTCTATTTAATAGAAACAAACAACCCCGTGTATGAAAGTAATATTGGTAGAATATTGAACATCCTTTTGGGCAATGAATTTCAAATGTTTAATCCAATCAGATAACTTATTTTGTATATTTTCTTCTTCAGAAACATTGCTGGCTCCCAAATCAAAAGTAGAAGCCAATCTCTGATCTTGTCCTTCCAAATATGTTATGGTTTCATTAAGTGGTTCACTGATTAATTATTTTTAGTATAAATAAAGTTGAGGTTTTATTGTTTTAGAATCTTAGGAGGCTTTTTAGCTGAGGCTCTAGTTTAAAGTTATTAAAAATTATGTTACAAGTGTCAAGGGTGCCTGTTTTATACAATTATAATAAGAGGGCAGTACTGAGGTGAGATCAGAGCTTTACAAGCTCAGACTTTTCTCTCCTGGACATGCTGTCTGAGGGGAAAAAGAAGGAACATTTTACCAAGTGCCAACCATGAAAATATATAAAAAAGATACTAGAATAAAGCAGCTCTAGACAGTTGGAACCAAGACAAATATGCCAGTTTAAAAATAAACTCCTCTATACCTCATTGCATAAAATAAATTATTTGTAAAGAGTGTCTACTGTGGCATATACAATATGTGTCTGGCAACGGCCATACAACTAAGGATAGTGTCAATGAGTTCTCTGATATAATTATGCAAGCAATAATGCCTGACAGGGTGTGTATTAATGTGTAATTAACACCTACTCAGGGGTGTTATGAGGCCCCCTGGAAGGGCATTAATTACACATTAACACATACCCTGGAGGACATTATTGTGCTTAGAGAATGGGCTGTCTGTACAATTATTGTGTTTTACTTGCTTATTTATTTTTTAAGTACTAATATTATTTGTTTTATGTATTTTTAATGTAAAATAGTTCTTCCACCTAATGTTTCAAACTTGATGTAGTATATGTTAATGTTGTTGGGAGGAAGCATTTTACATCAAACATATATAAAATATAATATAGTGCTTAAAAAATAATAAGCAAGTAAAACACACAAATTTTACATAGAGCCCATTCTCTGTCTCATACACATACACAGTTTCTTCTGCTTTTACACACATACACATACAAACACACAGTCTCCTCTGCTTTCATATACACATTCACTCACAAGATCAGTCTGTCCCTCTTTCTCAATCTCTCACAAACAGAGTCTCTGCTGCTTTAATACACACATTCAGTCACACAAGATCACTCTCACTCAATCTCTCACACACACATGCTCCTCTGTTTTCATACGCGCATTCACTCACACAAGATTGCTCTCTGTCTCTCTCTCTCACACACACACACACACACACACACACACACACACACACACACACACACACACACACACACACAGTCTCTCTCCCTTTTTTTTCCACTTTGTTTTACATTTTATGTTTGCTAAATAGCAGAACGGTCGCCATTACATTTTTTTTCAGTCCGAGCTCCACGGCAGCTTGATATGCTGCTGTGAAGTGGTGAACTTGTTTGTCAGCTAGCATTACTTGTACATTAATACCCTGTTGGAGAATGTTCATTCTGCAATCAGGGTGCTGATGTACAGTTTGCCCATTCTCTAATCTGCATTAAACAATGCAAGCTGGGGAGAGATAAATATGGATGTATATTTAACAAATAAACATTTTGTGGAATTACAATATTAATAAGGAAATCAGCAAAAAAAGAGACACTACTTAGCTTTCAAAAGTTACCCTGACCATAAAAACAGGTCAAGAGTAAACAAAATAAATATTGTGTTTAAATAAAGTAAACAGCTTATTTACTTTTCTTTTCAAATCTTCCAGCTGTAACTATGGACTCATCTTGGCCTCTATGTTTGAAGGTAGTAATAAAGTACTCTTTACTTAGATCAGAAAATTAAAAGGGAAGCATTCTGAATATAACTTGTTGCCAATGAACAATGAACTGATCACAAAGCCATGGGACACTGCATATGTGCTTGCAGAATACATTTTTGTAAACTTTACTATAAATAAAGAAATAAGTCGGATGACTATACAGAGAAGAAGAACCATCCCTTATATACATACAGAGATGACAACTGCTGATCAAAGTAAAACTAAAAACTCAAGTTCCATGAGGGAAATAAAACACTTGGTGGTTTTCTATACAAAGATCCTCTGTTATTGTTGTTAAATAAATTGTTAGTGCATGGACATGTCCCTGATCAGTGATGACAGGCTATAGTGGTACCAGTTCATAACCAGTTGAATTAAACATTGGACCCAAACAATTTCAGACCTGCCAGCCTGACCAGTATGCTATGTAAAATCATGCTGAGTTGTACCAGAGTTTATCAAACATTACAAATGGGATGTATTTTTGTTAGATGTGGTACAGTGTGGGTTTGTTAAAGGGAGAACTTGTTTTCTGAATCTTGAGGCATTCTTTGAAGTGAGAATAGCTGAACTTATTGGAGGGCTGACAGTGCATAGTGCTTATCTTGACCATATAAGGGAATAATTGAAAAATGCATAACATTAAGTATCAATTCATATATAATTCAGTGAGTAAAGCACTGGTTAATCAAAGGAACACAGCAAGTCAGAGATCCCATGTAGGCTTTGTTATCAGTGGTGTCATGCAGGGTTCTATTACTGGGGTCACTTCTTT